>NC_091876.1:1592804-1907228 GCF_019399895.1 Cardiocondyla obscurior
AGCCAAGTCATACGCGTAACAAAGAAACTAGTCCACGCTAGAACAGGCGCAACAAGTGCATCCGAGATGAGATTTCCGAGGTGTTTGAAAGTGCATAGCACTGTTGCGTGCGTTTAAAGTTTTCACGAACAATCTGAGACATTTTTTTGTATATACCCTGCGTGCAATCTTGTCAAACATCATAAATATGAAGTACGTACACATGCTCATGTAAATTCTACAAAAAAAAATTAAAAAAAAACCTTTTAAGAAATATCAAACGCAAAAGAGTATCATAAAGTTATTATCAAGTGCACTGTTAAAAAAAGAAAACATATGTAAATTGCCGAATTACAACAGATGTAACGTTACAACGTAAAAATTCAATAAGTATTATATGAATAATAATTGTAAGAACTTCACGATTAAATACGTGATTATAAAAGAATCATGTGATTTAACGAAAATTCTTACTATTATTTGCGTAACAGTTATTGTATTTTAAAAATACAGTTTTGTGTCTGTTACGGCTTGCCGATTCACATGTGATTTTCTTACGGTATTAACATTTTTATACATTTCTGTATGACTGTACCTCCGAACTGGTCGAAGTTGTACTGTCGGCACTATCGGTATTAGCGACGGAAGAGAGAGGAGATCTCGAGCTTCTCTGGGCCCATCTACCCTTGATTATCGCTATTCCTGTCACGGCACCGATCTTGGTGGCCGCGCTTCCACCCGACGTGTTGCTCGACATGTTCTTGTCTCCGTTTGCAGCACCGCTTCCGCTGCTGCCGACGCCGCCGCCGCCGCATAACTCCAAAACATCGCCCAGAACCTCTGACAATTTGTCCGGCACTTTGACGAACGTGTGCGAAACGACTGTCCGAATCTCCGTACGCGAATGCCGCGAGGCGAATCGCGAATTTTGATTTACCGTACGCCAGATAATGCGTTTGCGGCAACGCCTGCGACACCTTCAGCAGAGAACACCTATTCGAAACAATTGGCAAAAGGACATGTCGTGACTAAAATCTAGGACGTAATGGAACGCCGTCGCGTTTTATCTAAGACGTGATCGTCAAATTTCGCTCGTCACTTGCTTTAAGTAATCGGTTTCGTTAATCAATCAAACGTATTACGATATCGCCGTACGTTTGCGGGCAATTAATTACCTCGCCACTTTATCTGGACCAATTTAAGTATAGTTCTAATAACGGTCTTATCACCAATTGATCTTTTCTTTTTTTTTTACCCTTATACTATCAGAAATCTATAATTTAAATCTATAAAAACTCCTACGTTCTATTTTAAATTTTTAAGACATGACAATAATTATCAGATTGAAGTACCGTGAGATAATATTACAATACGAAGCGTTTAATCAAAAGAAAAAAAGAAAAATAATTAACGCCATATAACTAGACTTTTAATAAACTATAAAAGAGAAAGAAGGCTGTGCAAAACGTTTTTTTTAAATCAATATTTCTTCCGACATTGACGCACATACGTAGATTCCTCCTATTAAAATTATATTACCGTTATCTGGCTCGGATTTGAGTCCCTTAAGAATTACAATTCCTTCCCCTGCAGCTGCCTGCTGTCCTACTTTTAACAAATTTATCGCGTTGGATTAAGCGCGGCGTCACTTAGCTCCTCGGGATCGGCACTCTACGTTAATCGTGCATGAAGCTGAATAGAAGAACATCTGATTTCATTACCGCTCAGCGGTCACGTATGACCGCAGCTCATTACTCTACCCGCGGCTCGATCCAATTAATTTTACGTCACAACTGCCCATTCTATCTTTTTTTTTTACGTGAGGGAGGGCGAGATCGAATGGTCGGAACCGTTGCGGACTGTAATTACTCAAACGCCACGCTGACCCGATTCGCCGTCGATGGCTAAAGTAGCAGCAACAAGCGGGTGACCTCAGCTTCGCGACTCGTAGTAATGATTAATTGTATACTTTACTCTCGTTGTAGAATCTCGACTGTTGTTATATTGTTTTACGAGGGTTACGCGATCAGCGCTATTGCCACCTCGACGACGAGATCAATTTCATTTCGAGATACGAGCTTTTTCTCGTCGACTTTCAATTCGGCTTCTCGGTGCGCTTACGACGTGTATGTGTGTTACGGAATATCACCTATCACCGTGCCGCGATACTCGCGATACTGGGCAACTGGGCTAGCCCGACTGACTTGATACGCGCCCGACCAGTGCCAGGGCTCGTCGTGCACCACCAGAAAACGACGATTCGTCGCTGAGCGTAGCTGGTGTTGAGGGTGGTGGGTGACCGGTTCCGCAACCGAAGGGTGTAGAGAAAGAGAGAGAGAGAGAAAGGGAAAGCCTGCACGTATGTGTGTGTATATACGTATATGAGAGAGAAATAGAGAGAGATACATTTGAGGCAAAGGAAGAGAGAAAGATCCTTAACTAGTAGATGGCGAAACACGAATATCGAGTACGAAAGTGAGATAGGAAAGGGTGCGTGCGCCGCAACAGGTTACTACATCTCAGGGACGACAATGATTTTGGGAAAGAGAATTTAATGTTTTACTTTAAATTTATTTAAGATAAAAAATTCTTCTCTATCACTCTTTCTTTCTCCCTGTCTTTTTTTTTTTTTTTTTTTTTTTTTTCTTGGTGTATTTTCTAGCTACTTCACGATCATGACAATGGCTATAAGCAAACAGACACGCAAACTACGTTATTGATTGCAGAAGACTTATTTTTCTTGAACTATTTTACTTACAAATGCAACGGCATTTGAACGATCAATATTGTGTTACTATTTTATTGTTTTAAATAATTTTTTTTAATAAAAAGATAACTTGCTTATTTAAAAGAATTATTTTCTTTTGTAAAATAGCAGTTGCTCGTTAACGAAATGTGAGCATTGTATCTGCAGTGTACGTACAACAATTTGTTTCAAGTGCTTTCCAACAAAATGAGATTAGTTCAATGAAGGTAATATTTAAATTTAAGGATGCCTATGTCTTGGGCTAAGTAATCACGTGTGTCTTCAATATAACAGAGTATACTGTACATTAACCTAATTACAGTACATCTTCAATATACTTTGCATAAAATAGCATTTTACAATTTTGCAAATTGATTTAAACAAAAAAAAAAAATTATTATTATATGATAAAAGATATGTGTTGTTCATGATTACGCAAAATTAAATAAAAGAATAATTTAATGTGACGCTGTCGGTAAGTTTTAAATGTAAAATTAAAAAGAATTACGTCATGGAAATAAATATTTTTTGATAACTAAAATTTATCTGTCGGTCGTGTTGTTGCGAGTCATATTTCTGAAAATAGTATATATACGTATATCACGGTTAGGCGTGCTGTATCGATCGAAATTCTATATTCAACGTTCTTGTTCGGCTTCGGCGGAGAACATTCTTTGTAATTACGTATGTTAATTGGAAACGTGATGAACGGGATAGCGTATTTATTGTTAATATTCTTCTTACTGTATTAATGACATTATCTAAATGTCTATAATTATATTTTAAATGAATAATTTTTGCATGCATACGTATGTTCTATATATGTAATTTTAATTTTTATATACTCTCTGAGTGCTTCAATATTTTAGCTGCTTTTCGTTTACACCAAAACTTACATAATTCTCACTTGTGACACCATTTTATCTCTGTTTCTTAATAAATGTAGAAAAAAAAGACAAAATAACGTCACAAATAAAAACAAAAAATTTATCCAAGTTTTAATATAAATGGGAAGCAAAAATATTATCTGCTTAACTTATTATTGATTAAGAGTACTATGTCAAATTTAAATCTGAGGTAAAAAAGGAGTGGCGGCTCGTGGCGGAATTTAACGTCTGTCGGTTCTACCACTGAGACGTACTACTGACCATAAGGGATTCAGTAGTATGTACCGACTTTGAGTTACAGGAAATATTATATCGACACACATTTTCATATTTCAGATTACCGACAAATAAAATATTTGCAAAAAAAAATCAATAACTATTCTAATCTGATAAACCTGGATAAAAGACTTTTGCCAAAAATAATATCTACATACTAAAATAATTATTATCAATCATTAGCACCAATCAATAACGAATTGATGATAGACTTACTTACCTTAGTTTGTACAGAGTAATAACTGTTTTGCTTTTTCCTCCAGCAATCGAGCATCCGTGACGTTGACGCTATGTGGCAGTGATGGCGATGAGACTTATCGTTGGTGTTACTCTTAACGCTCGATGGATCCGGCCAGCGATCCAGATTGCTCCAATTCCACTTTCCCCTTCGCTTTGCGGAGTAGTAACGATAAATTACGATCGTCATGGCCACCACTAAAGCTAATCCTGTGCCGGCAGCTGCCCCGAATATTGCGGACGAAACCATCATTCTTCTTTTGTATTATATGTCACGTAGCTTATTCGTCGTTCGACCTATAAAGTAATAGAAGGCATTAGTATTGACAAGTCTAAAATAATTAAAGTTTCCTCTTTTTGCAATTCTTTGAAAATAAATTTACGACGTATATTGATCTACTTCTGTTCGATCATTTTCTTACTGTACAAAAAAAAAACATAAAAATAAAAAGATTTTTAAACGTTCACATATCTGTAGTACATTTTTCTGTTTCACCCTTTCTCGTTCCTTCAATTTTTTAACTTTGATAACATAATAAACTCTTTCAAGAGAAATATATTCCTAAGGGAAATATGTGGTCTAGATAAATTATTTGTACTAAACAAATAAATGTCGTAGCTAACGTTTCAAATCATGAATTGCTCTGTAGACGTATAATATTAAATTTTGATCACAAAATTATACATTCTATCGTTATAATTATGCGTGTAACATGCGAAATACATTTCATATAGTGGCATCATGTCTCGATGCTACAATGCGTCCATTCGGTGCATCGTATCCTCGGATATTTCTGAAAGCCAAGATATAGGACAATAACAAATCCGATTATGCTCTGCGAATTGTCATGTTAACACCGCGCATTCATTAATCGTAATGTCTTGTGCGCGATATCCTACGGAAACCTATACATTGTAGAGTAATTTAAAGAATCATTTATCTTACTCGTGTGGAAAAGCTATAAAATCGTACCGTTGTACACGGCTAATTTTCTGCTACGAAAACATTCATTTTTCTTGGTTAGTTCCGAGTACATGTCATTACTACATTATGATGACAGATTACGAGAAAAAAAAATTTTTTTTTTTTAAATTTAACTTTTAATTTTTTCTATTATATTTTATATGGAATAAAGCAATTTATCTAATCAAGTTCTTCGCACTTTTATGTTTTTTTCAATTTAATTAATATTTAAATATAACAAAACCCGATGGAAATTAATTTTCGTCGTGACAGATTTGATTTAATACAATGTCTGTATGGAAGAAAAATTATGCCTTTCTATTTTTCCGTCTACCGACAAGAATAAACGGGTGTGTCATTCTGCGTCTGACACTTCGCAATAAATTATAGTAACGAATTCCGGCATTTTCAGATTACGATTTTCCTGCAAAATAACACAAAACAATACTTTTACATAACAATTAAATATAAAATACACGTTTGCCTTTATTCGTAATTCATTTACATCAAAGTAGTTTAAATGTACTGTAAAAAAAGGAACTAATAATTTATATTATAATTATTTTATATTATATTTACCTTTGCGATAAAATGTGAAACTCAACGCCTGGAGAGACGAGGAATAACTCGTGAAAGATAAGCGAGGAATACCCTCGCAGCCAGGAAGTAAAAGTGACCACTTTTGTCCGATCATTCAGTAGACATACCGGCGATTCGGTCAGACTGCTTGCCAACGTGATCGAACGAGCACTTCGATTATTTAACTGCTTTTATGTTCCAATATTGTCTGCAAAAAATTTTAGCTTTTAACATTTTGAAAAGAATTTTTTTCGGACAACTCATACACCCGACTTAAAAGACAACGCTGAATTTACGCAGCTGTTATTGGTTTCACGACGCGTCAACGACTGAACCATTTCACCATCGGGCTCAACCCGCTCAACTGTTGGAAAGATAGAGGGAGGGAAGAGATATAGAGAGGGAGGAAAGAAAGAGAGATTCTCTACTATAAAAGCAAAGGACAAAATAGCAGCAGGAAAAGAGAAGACAAGTAAACGTAAAAAGGTAGATAGAAAAAGACTAGATAAAGACAAATTTGAGATAGAAAATTAAAGTTGACACAACGAGATCAAGGGTAAGAATAAGGAGGAAAAAAAAGGAGAAAAAGAAGAAAGATAAAATGAAAAAGAAACAAGGCGAGGAAAAATATATGTAACAGTGCTGATCCTAAATGTGAGATAAGAAATAAAGAGCAGGAAATAAAAATAAAAAAAAAAGCAAGGAAAGAAATACATATATAAGATACATAAGATACATGTGTGTTAGGTAAAAACGAAATGTCAGGTGGCAGTCCACCCACGTATCTCGTTGATATTCAGTTTTATCAATGTGTTTATCAGCAGGTGGAGATTTTTTATCAGTAAAAGTCAACAGTCATAAGTGCTTCGTCTTTCGTCAATATAGATTATCCTTCGACCAAATAAAAAAAAAAATATATATATATACAGTCCAGCTTCTGGCGTCACTCCTACAAATTGTACATAACTTTTTGATTTAAATTATTACGCATCATAAACATTTTTCCACGAAAAACCTGATATTCCATGTTTTTAAATTAAGTATTAAGTAATCGAAGATGTAATGCAAAAAGATTTAAGAATCAATATGATAATGTAATTCACGTAAAACTAATAAAAGTCTGAAATTTTATTATGAAAGAGAATATTGAAGTTTCCGCACATATATAAAAGTTTGCCTATATTTGCATATAAATTTCAATGCTTGACGTCGTCTTGCAATAAGAGCAAGATTACCTAAGATTGTGGTACAAAAGACATAATATAAAATATTCTTCGTGGAGCCTTAATCTAAAATACTTTTATTAATTTTTTAATATATCTAGGAAAAAACCATGCGCCATTTTTCGAGAAATCTCATTTAGCGCACATTATATTCGGACATTAATTATAATTTATTTAATGATAATTACAATTAAGTGATCAACCGTCGACGGCGTGTTGCCGGTTTACTTACTTTTGTATCCTCCGATTAGGTTATTCTCCGTTTTTGATCCATCCGACCTTCGATCAACTTCGTCGGCAGAATGAACGATGTCAAAAATTTTTACCAAGCGGCGAATTAGACGAGTCCCCGGATGCTTGATTCCTTGATCGAAACGGGAGAATCTCGACCGCGACGAAGAAGATGGACGAGGTGCAAAGCTCGCGCTCTCATAATGGCGATTACCGGAATCCGTTGAACGTCGCTCATGGAGATGGCGAGTGAAGGCGTTGGTAATGCCGGACGCGGCGAGCTTCAAGTCGGACGCTCCGTGCGCTCTACCGGCGACATGATCTTTTCCGAAGCACTTTTTCGGAGCCTAAAAAGAAGCACAGAACGATTAGTGGAATGACAAACGAGTACCGAAAATGATTGTTCTTTCCCGAGACGACGTCGTCGACACTTATTCATGTGCGAGATTATCTTATTCGCGGCCGAAAATTCGAGAACTTGCGGAGCGATTAGAGGCACGTCCTCGCGCCTGATGTTTCGCAGTCAGACTGACCGTTAGAGATTTCGACTGTTAGATAGAAAGAGACAACCGAGTAAAAAAAGTGAGACAGCGATAGGTCCGATCGTCAATTGACCGTTGTTCTTCTCGCACTGAGTTCTCGAAAGCGAGCTCAGTGCCGAGTTGATCGGTTTATGTTCTTTTTTACTCGCTCGCCAAGTTCGAGGCGTCGTTCCCTAAAATAAAAGACTATCGTGCTCGACGCTCGAGCGGAAAAGCGAGAACGATATACTTATTTTAACATATAAGTCATATAAAGTAGTGTGTGACCACTCGTCAGTGTGTGTGTGTGACTGTCCTGTACGTTAGTATACCGAGTGAGTGCAGAGGCGCTATAGTTAATGTATGTTGGTCAAGCGTTTGATCTGATTGGTTATTTCAAATTTGTAAGCGAGCTAGACGCACCGTGATTGGACGCTTGAGTTACTGAGATGTATGAGTGTATGCATGAGCAAGGAAAAGTTCAGAAGCCGAGTACGGAGAGTCGAGAGCAGACGTACGAAGAGATAGAAAGCATAAGTGTATTAAAACGATCCAGATTATTAAGTTTATTTGTTCCTGATATTAATTTAAAGTGCTTCTTTCGAATCAACGCATACTTTACCGGTGTGAGTATTTCTTTATATTATCCGTTGTACAAGAGAAGCAATTTTTTTCCTTTTCCTTTTTTTTTTTTTTTTTTTTTTTTTCTAAAATGGTAAAAGTAATTTAAACATAAATTATATACAAATAAAGAAAAACGTTTAAATAATTAAATACTGTAATCAGTTGTGGAAAAAAATCTACACGCTACAGTCAAAGTTTTATTAATTGGAAGAAAATGCCAAATTAATATTTAATTTTTAAGTAAGGTGAATTTTAATTAATGGCTCAAACGTTTTATCATATCATACGAGATTACTTAACAGTACGGTACAGTACAATCGGTAACTCGTATAAAAAGTACCGTGTCTCGATATTTTAGATATTTCTATTTTATCACAAAAGTATGCTTTCTCCTATACGATTTTTACCTCGACCGTTACACAGACGTCTAATAAATTGCTTTTTAACATAGGCTTACATTTGACATATATCACCCGATCGACAGTTGTCTCCGACAGTAACACAAACGTGGAGAAGAACAGCCCTCGAACATTAGGAGACATTATCGACGCAAGAAAATACTGCTGATACCGAGGTGTCGGGTGGAATAAAGAGCATAATGCCACGTCTCCGGTAAGTCAACTTGAATTAATAAAATTATTAACACGTTGTCTAAAGTATATACGAGTAAAAAAATGTAGGGAAATGCTTGCGCGCGCAGTGTTAGATAGATCTGAAGAGTTCTACGTTCTGTTCCAGCATACCGCACTGGCGTGCCGCAACTCACCCATTCCCGCAGTGTGGCGCCGCTCTTCAGCGTTCGCGAGCAGAGGTAAGGGTGGCAGGCAACCCTCGATTCTAGGCCTCGGTTAGTCGTGCGAGGTGCGAGGGTCGCGCGAGTTCGTGGGTTCGCTGCCTCGACGCCGAGCAGCTGTCAACGGAAGGCCAGACCGAATTAGTGATATATGGCACGCCGGTCCCTCGTCCGTTTAATCGTCACTTCGCGACGACCGACCCGCGACGAGTAGCGACTTTGGAATACGAGAGGCGAGGCAGCGGGTGACGACGATGCCGAAAACCGTGCGGAATACGCAGTCGGATCCTCGGTACGCGAGATAGTGAGAGACACTCGGCGGATAATAGTGGCGATAGTGACCAGCAATTTTGGCACGATTAGCAGCTTAATTGATCAGGTACGGTACTCTGCTGATTCGCTGACTGCGTAGCACGCGCGCCCGCCCATGAATCTTCTTCTTTTTAGTCTTCTCCCCACCGCTGATAACAGGTTTTTTTCCCTTCCCTAATTTTCTTATCATTTTTTTAGCGGCCATCCTTCTACCGTTTCATCGCTGCACGCTCTTGTACCCGCATTAACATAGATGGCTTATTAACAAATTCAGCACGTCCCGAAGGACGTAATGCTATTTCGCCGTCGCACCTTTCCACTAATCCGGCAATGCTTTCGACTGGACTATTCACCGTGCATGTCGGCATTTGCTTAACACTTGACGGACCAATCGAGCTATCGAGAATAGATGATATAAATAGACGTTCCAGAAATGAATCGGCAGATAAAGGACTGCGAGACGAAAATCAGTCCCTTTCGGTATTTATTTAATTATTTATTTATTCATACTGTTTTCTCGAAAAGAAGCCAGCTTTAAATTCAGCACTTTAAATGCATAAAATTAAAAATATAATATTTGATAAGTTACAATTGAATGCAACTTAAATGCAATTTTATACGATGAGTTCTGTACACAAATGATTAGTTTTTTCTTGAGCTTACGGTTAATTCATTTTTACTTTTCTCTCTCTTTCTTTCTCTTTCCTTCGCTATCTGCTTTTTGTGCATAATTTTATTTCTACTTTGGCTTAAAATTCTTGGCCCTCACGACGATCAATGAACTTGAACGCGGAGCCAAAAAATAACCACATCTCGTGGAATAGTTGAATTTATGGTTGCTTCTTTGTGAATCGGATCGATATCTGCATTAAAAAAAAGCAAAGGAATTTTTTTTTAAACTTATATTACGCAATTTTTGTTTTATTTTTTTTCTATGTTTTTTTTTTTTACTTAGTTCTAATAATCTATTATACATACTTTTTGCGATGTGTGATCACATTTTAGTGAATTGTAATGGTTGACATTTTGATTCGATAGCCGAAAATTTAATCTACTCCATAATGTGGACGAGAGAGCTTTTTCGGTTTTTGCATTATATTAATTACTCTACGTGGCTTTCTTCGTAATTTCCGGCTAATTATACGCTCTTTCACAGTGAATTATTGCCGTGCGATCCTGCACGTTTCGTCCACCCTCGTATTTCAAATATCTGCAGTCTTTGAATACGTAATATGGCTCATTTGAGCTAGGTAATTTTAAGTACGTGTTGCATTTACATGTAAATTGATCTACAACCATTTAAATTACTTCTCTCCAGGCCACAAGCTACGTTTGCTATAGCCCAACTTTCTAAATATTATTTGAAATTGATTGAAGGATTTACCCATTTACTCTTTTAATTAGAACTTATTGAAGCCTTAAGATTTTAACACAAGTTAATGATTTATATAATTGTTTAAAACATTTGCTTGTTAACAATTTAAGAGTTACACAGCACCGAGCACGTTTCGAGCATGTAGCGTGTCAAGTCCTGTCGCGATATCCAATTTCAATGCGGAGCAATTATTGTGGGAGTAGCTTTCGATATATCCGTTAGATCTCAAATGCCGTCAAATTCATTGCAAAGCCGGTTTCAATATTCCAAAAACCGCTTTTTTTTCCCCCCTATTTCACGCATCTGCCTCGAACACGCGTGTCGAGTAGATCGACGGATGTTCGAGCTGAAGGGTTGTTTGTGCTCTACAATCTACACCTCGTCATCACGAGTGCCTTTAACTTTACCGTCGAGATACGTGACCTAAATGATTTTAAAAGTAAAAGAAAAAAAATATATAATCGATATGTAGAATTCCTGAATATGCGTAACATGGAATATCTATCATAAACGAAAGGAAAAAAAAGTTATATGTAAGTTGCCAACTAAAATAGATGTAGCATTGAAAAAATACAGTAAATTTACACGTCATTTTTATAAAAAAAATTAAGTACATAAATTTTTGCATATTTCTACATTCAACAATAAAAATCTTGCAACTATTATTTGTGCAATATTATACTTACTAAAGTACAGTGTATTTTTTTATATATACTGTAGTCTGGCAATTTACAAGTAATTTTTTTTTTTACAGTGTACTTAATCCGTCCATACGGTCGCATTGTGTACGTCCATGGATTCAGAAGTAACACCGTCGGAAACGTGCGGCGATATCAAATCGGACGCAGTACGAGTAGCACGACGTTCTATCTCGTTGCTGATGCGACGTGAAATCGAGTATCGAGGACGACGACGACGCTTCAAAGCTGAACGCAATCTAAATCCGTCTAAATCGGCATCTACACGTCGCATCTGGAACGCGTATGACAGACGCGAGTTAAACCCTTGTTGTTTATAAGCGATATTTAACCGCTCGGCTTGACCAAAGCGAACCTTACGCAGGATCAATCGCGATACAACGGTAATAAAATTACGCGGCGCATATTATATGTAAAATATTGTATTACAATGAAAAGAAAATTATAAAAAACATGGTACTCTCTCCTCAGGAAGAGAAGAGCCAGGTGCTCATACGCGACGCAGATGCGCATGCTGCGTAACCACTCTCGGCCGCGATAAAAGTAACTTTTCTACTCGACTGCCATATTATTCTTTTGTCGCTGTTACCGCTTTATTTATATTGCATATACATGCGTATAATACATCTCAGGATTAAATTCTGTCTATTACTTTCGACTGATTTGCATGGATGATCTCAGAGTTTCTCTGGCAGGTGTTAGAAAACTTTAAACATTTTATTAATATTTTAATACAAGTCATAAAAACTTGTAAGATATATTTTCTCACTTCTAACGTCATCAAGCGAAGATGGCTGAAACGACTGAACCTTTAAATGCAACTAATTGGCATCCGGATGTTACGTAATAGAACTTTTCTCTCTTTAAAGCTAATCTGAGATCTGGATTGATAACTGAAAAAAAAAAGAAACTCGTTTTTATAAATTTTAACCAATGATTTACACCGGTCTATAGACTTCGAATCATTAGATTTCATATGTATATCGGTCTATGTCCACGTAAAATAATATTGTTGTTATACGTATTACGCAAACGAGTTATGCAGTCACAGCGATTGCAGCGACAGAAATGACCACATTATCTCGCCGTGGCAGCCAATTTCTGCAATCCTCTCGACATTAAGCTCGTTCCTACGTGAACTCACTTAACGCGTGCGGTTTTGCGTGTAAATTGCATGTGGTTTGCAGTTGTCATTCAGTCGTTATCGCCCGTTGTACTCTGTCACGAGAGTCTAGTATGTCTTGAAATTATTGGCTTTGCACAATGAAGCAATCGAAGCGCGTTTTGATGTTTCCTTTAATCAACGTGAGACTACGCAACGTTTATCAATGGCACGTGCTACATATGCACATGTGCATTGCGAAAAGAATTACATGCGAATTGTTAGCTATAAAATAGTTTTTGGAATCGAAAATTAACTACGGATGCAGAGTTTTTTATTTTTTTAATTTTTTTTGTGACGAGTGGACCGACGTACCACACCGAATTCTTGCGTGCGCTTTTAGTCCGTCATGCGAAACTAGTCGCGAACAATGCACGCGGGTTGAAGCCGCGTCGTGAACTACCTTACGCCTGAGATTCGGCGTAGCACAGAGATAACGTTATTATACCGTTTCTAGATTTGCAGTAGCATGAACAATGGTGGTGTTTACTCTGAATGGGTGGGCCGCGTACCGATATCTCGGGGAAATGAAATGTCGCAATGGAGTAACAAAGAGGTGAGCAGGTAGTCGGTGCAACGTGCGATCAACGGCTCGCCGAGCAAATAATGTTAAAATTGTCCGAATGTGACACGTATATATGGGCACACGTGGACGTATACGAGTATATCGCGATAACGTGATGGCTTTTTCATTACCGGATTCCGAAATTTTATTCCTCTTTTAAACGTAACAGAAAATTTCGATATATTTTAATAATGTGAATTAAAATTAGAACTTTAATTAAAATTTTAGCGGCTGTACGATGTTATACGCTGTAAGATTTTTTTAAATATTTTTTTCTCGCATATAATGTATTGAATTATAAGGGAGCTCTATTAGTTTGCTGAAAGCTCTTTTGATTTGAGCTCCCTTTTGTCCCCAACAGGAAACTTGAAATTGAATCCGTTTTAGGACGAGTAACTTATCTTGCAGAAGCACGCAATGAGCTTTCATGCTATTATCTTTACACTCGCAATCAGTATTGTTTGCGATAAAAGTTAGCTGTGAACAATGACGTATGCTGCGCATCTAATGACAATTATCAAACGATTGAATAAAACTTCGCTAGTATCGATTTGTATCACATACGACGTAATACAATAATCAATGTGTTTTACACGAAATCGAATAGTTGAACTATAACACTTTGTAGTTCAAATTAGTAATGCTTGAAAGAACTTCTATACGTGCATTAAGTACAGAATAGAAAGCCAACATAAAATACTAATTTAAAAATAGTGCAAATTAATGCTTAGCTTCTTTGATAATAACGTGTTGCTCAAACATGTTCTTTATTTTACAAGTCCCTGCAATGATTTCTTTTTTTTTTTTTTTTTTTTTCTCGTTCTGCTAAACGTTTATCATGTTCACTGTCCAGTACGTTTTCTATTCGACTTTGAAAAATACGCTAGGATGGACAGCTAGCGGGCGTGGTTTAATAAGTTTTACCGTTTATTCGGGCAGCGCAGGAAAATAAAAGGGGAGTCGGTGGATGTGAGAGGGTGGTTGAACTAAGAAAGACAGCATGTCCGCAGAGACGAAAGGAGAGGAGAGGAGAGGAGATGAGAATCCAATAGTCCAATACTCCCAGCTAGAGCTAAAGCTCTTTGTCTCTCTCCCGGATACCGGGATGCCAATAGTTGGCGTGCCTCGGGCTATGTTTCTGCGTACGTACCACGACAGGTGGTCACGCTAGTGTTAGTGCACTGCTAACGTCTACATACGTCTTCTGAAATCACCACATCAGACGGAATTTGTAAAATAAATGCAAGCGGCAATTAAAAAGAAAAAGAAAGAAGGAACAAAAAAGCGCGCGCACTCTGTTACATTCTACGTAATTTAACGATTGAACAAAGTATAATCAAGCTTATTGATCCGATAATATGACATGCCAGCGCAACAAATTTAAAGCTAGAGAGAAGAGTCGCGGAATCGTAGTCTCGAGTGACTAAACAAGGAATTTTTTACGAGCTGATCAATGTGGCACGTTTATCAATAGACTCGTCTGATTATCAACTCATGAAGTTTGAAACCAGTTGCAAACGAACATAATAATCCTGGAATTCATCGGAAATATGGATTTTTCTCTTCGGCCTTGTAACGTGGTCTTCGTCCTCACGAGTGGTGTTACACCGCAGTTAAGTATCGTACGACGAAATCGATAAATGTTATAAACGCGCATATATACATGTGATAATTATTTATTCGTTATGAATAAATTTTGCTTCTTTACCGTGCATGCATGCTTTGCTTTTTGAACCAATTAAGTTGCGCAAAATATCTAGTGCTTAACATAATCGCTTACACGTACAAACTTTTTCAGATATGTAATATTCGGATGACGGAAAAGAAAAATTTATTCGCTGATTTAGATGGGGCCACGTCGCTTTCTACAATTGAAAATCTGAAGAAAATTATTATCTCTTAAAGAGCATCGACCCGGCGATCTATAATGTACCTGCTACGAACGACAATGCATTTGAGTGCAGCTGTTAACATGTGTCAGAAGATAACCAACCACCTTCCAGTCTCCACTCAGCTTTTAAAGTAATTAAGCAGACAGACAAAAACGACGGAGTTGCAACGAGAGCTTTGGCTCAGCGCGCGAAGGAGGCCACGTTACACTTTACGTACGTCCACGTTGCGTGTTTTTGACGATGGATTTAGGACGTGGGTAAATCAAACGAGAAATCAAGAAGTTCCTTTCCGCGGCGCCCGCAAGCTAAATAACATTTTTTAATTAGAATTTTTACATTTAAATCGCAAAAAATTGCGCGTATTCTCATCGCTTGGCATTTCGTACGTGCGAAGTTCACAAAACCGCCCGTGAAAAGCATACCGCGCGTACGTGCATATCCATCTTTTGACCTATTGATCGCCGTACAATTACCTTGCCGTAAAAGTGGAGTGAAAAATATATACGATGTTCAGAAGACAGGAATTCGAGCGCACAAAGAATGCGAGGAACGAAGACGGAGATGCGGGTGCGAGCAAGCCGCTGATGGAACCCATCGCTCTCTCGCAAATTTGATTACGTACTGCCGCTAGGTGCGACCATATTCATTCACCACCACCCTCGGCCGCTCTTGGGATAGATGTGTCGGCAGCCTCGCCAGACTCTGATGAACCGCGACCATCTCGAAAATCGAATAGAGGTTTGTCTCAGCCTGCATTGATTTCCGTCACGTTTAATGTCTGGGCTTCGACGGACTCGAGGAAAATGTGTGGAATAAGAGGCAATCCCGAGTATTTACGGACAATTCCGGTCGATCAGCGGAAGCAGCGTGAAAATGAGGAAATGACAAAACACTGAAATTAATTGGCTCGACCGTTGCAGCATATATCGACACGCGTATGTACATACATACGCGATATAAAAGATTAATCTCGAAAGGTATTAATAAAATTCCTGCAACAGTTTTTCGTTGGCTCTCTTTACTGTAGTAGTGATAATAAAAAAAAAAGAAAAAAAGAAGGAAAATATTACGAATAAAATAAACTGAAAAATTCTTGAAAGATTGCCTGTTTAAAAATTGTGCAAGAAATGCTGTTTTGTCTGCGGCAATCCACTCGCAACGATTATTAATATTGTAATTTCGGAAATTATACCTCGGAAAATAGACCTCCTACAAAGTCCGCCTATAGTTTGCGTATAAAGGGCGGATCCGAGCCCAAAGCAACGCAAAGGGAAAAAAAGGGAGCCCTCGGCGCGTCTCAAAAGCTTCTTTTTCGTGAGCTTTCTCTTTCTTTCTCGTATTCTGATAACGATGCTTCTACTCTCGAACAATTTTCTATCATCTTTGAGATAGTTCTCTCATGCCCAGATAATGGAAAGGGGAAAAACTTACGAGAAGGGTGAGTCGAGGAATACGGCGATCTTGAAATTCCGCACGAGCCAAAAGCATATTAAATTTCCCTAACGGGTGACCCAGTAACCCGTAGGATCATACTTCGTTAGAACTTCCTACGAAATAATGCATTTGGAAGAATGAAGTAACGAATGTCTTTGAATTGTACGAGATGAGTATTTAATTTAAAATTAATGGAACGAGTAAAAGTTTGCTTTCAAATATAACGGCGTTGCTTTTTGCATCCCTGCACTTGGTACGACTACGTTTACTTTACAATGCCTCATAAATATGTACTAGACAACAGAAGGTTCAAAGCTTATCGGGTTTTACTTAAAAGTGAACAACGAGGCATCAAACCGACATTAGTAACTGTCCATTATCAGCGCTGAATTTTATGAAGCGCTGCATTTATTTGCTATACATACTGTAAATAATTGCATGCAAATATATTATTTCATATGAAATAATTGATTTATCGGCATATTTATTAGTCCCGTTTGCGTAATAAAGTAAAAACTTTCAAGGTAACTAACTTGCAACAACAGATTTATACGTATAAATTATTCATGATAACTCGTCAAGTTTGATTCTAAAACTTTTCAAACTATCGGCAATAATGAATAGACTGTGTACGATGCACATTACGGGAAATCTTGAGAAGACGATTTTGAATAATTCTCAAATGTGTAAGTCAAATACTTATTCGAATTAAATTAAAATATATATAATTAAATCAAATAGTATAATATAATACTAAACAGAGATTTTGGCAATCTCGGTTACCTTGACACAATAACACGAATGTAACTAGAAGTAGTTCAGCTCTTGGCTGACCTACTTTTTCGAGATTTTCGTCGACGTGCATCTTTTTCTTACAAATAAAGTAATAGTAATATTAATAATGTATTATTTATGTAATTACAAAATTTTAGTTAAAATGTAATTTAAAATATCATTTTGAAAAATGTTCTAAATTTTCATTATAAATATAATATAATTATCGCTAAGTTAAATTAAAAATGTTTTAAAAATATCTTTTTTCGTAATTTGCACTTCGACATTTGTTACAAGAAATATAAAATAGATGAAAAAGAAATCACTATTGAATAGAAAGCTACTGTAGTTGAATACTTTTTCTATTTTCTTCTCAATTTCAAGCTGAAATCTTACCACTAATTGCCACCATTGTTCCCGTTAATAGAGAGAGTATCAAAGTAACAAAAGCAAAAGTGTTACTTCCTCGACACGTGGTTTCACTACGTTCAGTGGTTCTAGTCAAACTTGTAATAGTCTTTTATAAAATTTGTTATCTATTGACAAATGCTTTTTTTTTATACACGCTATTGGACATTATTAATTAAATACTATTTAACGATATAAACATGTCTAAAATTTTGTAAATTTATATTCTTCAGATTCTACGGTCTCACAAAATTTTTCGGCTTTAACCATGGGTTGGGCTCTTACCGGACTAGGAGTAGCTTTGATCGTTATCATCGCTGCAGGCGCCACGCTTGTTCTTTGCAAACGGTAACAATAGCAATTTTAATTAAATGAAATATCAGTATAATACTAATATTTAATATAACAGTATTGCACGCCAATTATAAATCTTATGAGTGTCTTGAATAATAATTTAACTTTATTATTCTTGTCTTTAGTAGCTTATTTTATTTTATTTTTAAAAACTGTATCTAATATTTCCAAAAAATTATAATTTTAAACAAGTTATTTTGTAATTAATATATAGTATATGTGTATCAATACAATTAGTGGTTAGTTTCTATAATTATATCAATCCCACAGATATTGCATTGGATGGCAATTTGGCACCAGGAATGTCTGGAGCGTTTGCGAAGAATGGAGACAGAGACTTTCCTGGCTTTGGGCACCACGGGAAGAAAAGGTATTGCATTTCAGAATATATATTAATATTTTGAAAAATTAATAAATAACTTGGATATTTTTCTGCGATTTTGCAATGGCATTATTACGAAATTATTAATTATCAATGTTGCAATTTTTTAGGAAGAATACAAAATTCTTGTGTAAATTTTTTAGAATTTTTTTTTACAATCTTGTAATATATTAAATTATGTCGAATTATGGCATTATTTTTTAGGTGGGATTAGTAAAGGCTCAGCATCCAACTGCCCAGACAATACCAGGCCTATACCGCCAGACTGGGAATGCCTCTCAACATCTCTTGCATAGCGATAGCGACCTCCGGTTAGATGCACAAGGCGCCTTTACTAGGTATGCGATCCATTAAACGGTTTTGTAGTAATACGTTTTCATTGAGTAAAATTCTTTATGTATTATTAATATAATTAATAAAAAAGGAGTATATCATAATTTCAATAATAATAGCGTGTAACGAAAAAAGCCTTAGTTAATATTTCGTATCTACGTCTGTTGGTGTAGTTGCAATATCGGTATAACGATGAAATATTACGAGCGTAATCATGATACGAGCTAAATTAACTCAAAATTAATATATATCATATCGTTATGTTGCAATGCAGATTCGAGGCTGTCGACAGAGATCTACATCCGCCTCTCGGCGGCAGCACGATACCACCTCAACCACTGAGACCCGCTCCTCAACCACGGTCGACCGCTCGTCCTAGGCCGTCGCCGCTTCAGACACCGAGTACTGTCGATTATATTAGGATGCACGAAGCCGGCCCGGGTCCGTTGACGCCACCGCCGTCATTGCAAAGAGGATCGATACGATCGAGAGCTCCCGGTCCGTCCGTGTTTCTCTTTCAGAACGAACCGCCAAAGAATCACGACCCTTTTCAGTCGATCGACCGTTCTACCTTCGTATTCGACAATGGTCCTGCGAAAACGATAGCGGAGAGTATCCAAATGACACCTTACTCTGGTCAAAACCACCTCGTAGATTCTAGATTAATCAGGTACATATCGCTATTGAATATTTTTGCCCGATAATTTTCACTTTAACGTGATAATTCAGACGAGAAAAATTAAACTTTACATTTTACAGTAAAATAAAATCTTTTATGTCGATTTTACAGGCAATTCGAGCCTTCTTCCAAAGAGCCGGCATGGCTTAGATACGGTATAAGTGAGCCTTTAGATGATCTCCACGACAAGTTGAATGACGAGAATGTTAATAGAAATTACGGAAACTACGAGATTGTCCAGAGGAATCATGTCGGCCGACCGGGCGCGAGAAATGAATCTAGAAGATTTTCAGATAGCTTCAACACAAATTCAGTGAATGCGGCTAATCAGATGATCGCAGAAGCGATGTATGGACCGCAGACCATCTCTAAAATGCTTCAGAACAGCGAAGAATTGAACGGCGAGCTTAACCGAAAAAATAGCGACATGCAGAACATCGAGATGACTCCGTTCAAGAGTACTTCCGGCCACCAAGAGAGTATTGATTCCTACATCTTTCACAGCGATCTATCTAAGTCGCGCGATCTTCAACGAGTTTCGCAGTACATTCAGAGTTTACCTGACCATCCTGTTTACGAGTCCATAAACGAACTTCAAGCGCGCTCAAATCGTGAATCGATATTCTTTGCAAACGCAATTCAAGATTCGATCGTAGACGAAACGAAGATCGCGAGTGAGTCTGCTTTGAGTCCGATACCACCACCGCCCGCACCTCCAGATCCGTCTCAGGAGATCACGAAGAGGAGCAGTCCGACGACCGGCGAAAGAATTTTTAGTGCTCTCAGATCAGTCACTTCACAAAGCTACATAGATGCCTCGGAATTTTATAAGTAAGTTATATTACAATAAATCAAAGTTTCCGCGGTCCTTTTGCTATTACCCACTCATCGTCTCTGCAATTTCTACATACTTGTTCGATTAATATATAAAATATTTCCATTTTTAAATATTCATAACGAGATATATATCTACTTTTTTGTTTCTAGTTCGGTACTATCTTCAGCGCAGCAAGTGCAGCGACTCGCCTTTTCAGCGACATCGCCATCGTCGTCGTTGGTAAACGAAAACGCTGAAGATCATTTACAAGACGCCGAATACTTGCAAGATATGCGAGATATTTACGCGGAAACCGATCCAGATCTAACTGGTCTCGACAGCTCGAGACGGAGTTCTGATCTTTATAGTCCCGAATTGAACCTTGAAGCTCATAGAACAGCGCAAGAAGTACTTGGTTTTTTTTTTCTTATTTTTTACAATTTGTTATTTTGTCGTCATATTTTTAATTTTGCTTTTTCTTATGTACAGGTGTACAATAGTCTACAAGATCCACCGTCGTCTCCTTTATTACTTAAAGATCACGAGTCTTATACTTATTTCTCAGATCCTAGCTTTACTCGAACGTCAGAGGTATATTACTTTAAAACTTTTTTGTGATTAAAAAGAGATATAAAGCGTAATATATCTTGACATTAAAATTATTTTTGCAGGATATTTTTAACAGCCTCGAGCAAAGACGTAAAAGTATAGAAAGACTAAATGGTATTCATGAATATTCAGAATTTGATGCTACCGATTCTTTAAGGTAAGATTTTTTCATTAATAAATAATCGTTACCTTTAAATCAATTTTATTATTGTCTGAATAATTAAAATAAAATTTTTATAAATTACTGGAAAAAAAACCCATGCATGCGTTACGCGCGCGCTATTTTCTAAAAGACCCCAATCACAAACTACGGAAAAATAAAAAAACATGCGACTTACCAATCTGCACTACAGCGGAGTTGTAAAATTCTGCCGGTGACTGTAACATAAAATGGGAAATATTAATGTAGACGTGCGAGTATATTTGGTATTAAAATTAAATTAAAAAAAAGGGTAAAAGTTTTTTTTTAATAAAGATTTTATTAAAAAAAAAAAATTTATGCTTACCTAAAAGTTGCTCCGCTGATGCAGGATGCCCTTCCCGGGCCTGCTCCTCCTCTCAGATGGGACGTGTCGAGCCATCCTTCCGCGCACAAGTAACTCGCGAACGCGTCCGGGTGAAGCTACAATCGCGAAAATTACTTAATAAATTTTTCGACACTCCCGAATTAAAGAGAATCGTAAAAAAACGCCCGGTAACTATCGGCAGCCCCGAACGACCGACGAACCGGCTGCAGTTCGTATAATTTCGAATCGGCGTGCGGCACTGAGCGATGCGACGCAGCGGAGTTTCTCTTGACCTGAAACAAAAAAATAAAACAATTATTTAGTAGATATAAAATTTAATTAAATGAAAAAATTAAAAAACGTTATTAAAAATCCAAAGAAAAAATTGATATATACCCATGGGTTGCTCCGCCGGGGCAGGATACCCTTCCTGGGCCTCCTCCTCCTCTCAGAATGTTCCGAATGTTCAGGATGTTCTGGTGTGATCCTTCTCCGACGAGTGCTTTTGCCCTCCTCTCGATCCTCCATCTGAAACAAAAATTAAAAATCTGGTTAGCATTTTCAGAATCACAAGTCACAAGTTGTTTTACAGATAGGATTATCCTATCTGTAAGAAGTTTTACAGATAGGATTACCCTTCAATTATTAGAAAATTAAAATGTCACATATTGTTATATATCGTATGCTTATGAATTATATTTGCAATGTTTTTATAGGAGAAGAAACAGTCAGGAACTTTATGCCGCCTTAGAAGAAGTGCAACTAAAGAGACGCCTTTCGCAGGTAAGATAAGTTTTTTTTCTTTTTTGTTAAATCTTCACAAACGTGTCACATGTAAAATACAATGTTAAATAAAAATTTTTGGGGATTTTCAGAGTCTGGAAGAGTCGTACTTGAGTTACGCGATGAATGATCACAACATTAGATCTGGAAATCGACGAAGCTCGCTCGGTCCCGAACCAGAACCGCCGCCCGACGAGTCTACTTTGAAAAGAGCGATTAGTTGCGAAAGCGTATGCTCCGATACTAGTGTCAACTTGAACGATCTAGAAGAAGCACCGATTGTAGGTCACATTTGTGTCGGACTGGAGCACGAGCGATGGGGTGGTCGTGGAAGCGACTGCGAAGGCGATTTAGCCGTAAGCGTCTTGGAGGCCAGAGACCTCGTTGCTGCCGACGGCTCTCCTGCCCAAGATACTTTCGTTAGGTGAGTATATATTTTCCCTGCCTCTTATTGTTGTATATTATTATTTTAATTATAAAAATAAAATATCACATTTGTTTCGAATTTTATATTTAATTTTCAGCATGTTTAATACTTTTATTTTATTACTACCATAATAAATTTTTTTTTTATAATTTATTTATTAAATTAATATTAAACTTGTAATTTTTTTTTATAAAATGCAATTTAAAAACAATTATTCATATAATTTTCTCTTCGTAGAGTGTGTCTACTACCTGATAGACAAACTCACGTGCAAACGAGAATTTACAGGGGATGTCCATCTCCTAGTTATCAAGAGAAATTTTTATTTCCTCTCGATGGAGGCCCAGCAGGCAAAACCCTTCTTGTTGAGGTAATCTTTAATTTCTTTCCGCGTATTTTCTATGTAATATATGTTAAACATACGTATGAACAATTAAACAAGTAAATTAATTATAATTTTCGTGGATAATTTGAGACATAAATTGAAATCAATTACTTTTTTTATTATTCAGGTATTTTCAGACGAATCTAATATCGGGGGTGGTGCATCTTTAATTGGCGAAGCCAGTTTAAAGCTTGGACCTGCAGCAAGACCGCCAGCTACGACTTGGTTGGCACTCAATGGACCCACCTTGCCTACTCCACATCTAGGAGAGTTAATGTTCTCTCTTAGTTACTTGCCTACGGCAGAGAGACTCACCCTCGTGGTGGTCAAAGCACGTAACTTGCACAGTGTAAATTCATCATCTGGTGATTTTTTTGTCAAGGTAATTTAAACATATTTCTCTCTTTCTATCTCATGTTTTACTACAATATTTTTTTATATAAAATATAGTTTAAAAGAATATTAAAAATAATTTTTATCAAGGTATACCTACTTCAACAAGGGAAAAAAATACACAAGAAAAAGACATCCGTGAAAAAAGGAGAGAAAAGCCCAATTTTCAACGAGGCGATTATTTTCAATGTGCCAGCTCACACTTTACAGGTTTCAATTAATTTTAATTTTTTTTTTATATATATAACGATTACTAAAAATAATTATACAAATTTAAATTAACAAAATACTTTTCAGACTATACAGCTGAGA
This sequence comes from Cardiocondyla obscurior, assembly GCF_019399895.1. Classification (NCBI taxonomy): domain Eukaryota; kingdom Metazoa; phylum Arthropoda; class Insecta; order Hymenoptera; family Formicidae; genus Cardiocondyla; species Cardiocondyla obscurior. The sequence continues at coordinate 1,616,465 of NC_091876.1, forward strand.
TTAACGGTAGCGGAATTGAATGGAGATCAAGGTACAAATTCAAAAGCATACTCCGTAGGGCACATTATTGTAGGATCTACCTCGACGGGAAAAGCGCTGGCTCATTGGAGACAGATGTTAACGGCCTTGCGGCGTCCGGTCGCTATGTGGCATCCTCTCAGGAAATAGAAACAGAATCGCGTTCCATTCAAAGGAATATCGGGACAGCAATTTGTGAAACAATCGTAACATATAACTTTCGAACCTGAATCCTCTAATATAAAATTTTGTGTCATTCACTGACAGTTCTTTAACTTAATGTATTAATGTAATAATGTTGGAGAGGATACGCGTTGCATATATATAATCTATGTAAATTATAATAGTCTCTCACGGAGATGGACGTCAGAAATCCACTCCAATTTATCTACTGTTAATGGTCGTTCAGACCATCGCGTTGCAATACGCGACATTGTTGACGACGAGATTTATGAACAAAATTGTATGCACATCACTAAACCGCACACGAGCCAATAATACTAATTATCACAATTATTCAATTAGTCGATGCTGAATTCATGAGGCACGAACGAGCTCCATAGTGATCCGCACCATCGTTTACGTAAATCGTGATATGAATAATTAAAATGAAAATAATCTCGAACAAATCTTGTGTTCAGGTTGTCACTTAACAATTTGTGCAATGTGCAATCAACTGCAATCAACAGCAACTAAATCTTTTCTTCTAAATAGATAAATAAATCTATTTGAAGGGATTCAACGCGTTCGACTGAAGCAAAATTTATGTGTTCTGTTACATATCTCTTTCTAAGCAATGAACTCTTTTAAAGCAATTAATTCGTTTTAGATCCCTTTTACAGATATTTTGATTGTAAGTTTCTCTCTTAGGAATTAGATTACTATCTACTCTACAGAATTAAAGTAAACTAAAAACTACAAACGCTTAATGCTATGTGCAATTTCAAAGCCGATCACTATGAAAATATCGCCCCTGGTTCATATATTTGGAATTTTTCCGTATTAGCATTTCCGCAATGTATATGTCAAACGTATATAATCAAGTAATTATTATTTGTGTAATAAGCAAAGCTAATGCACAATTATCGGCACAGATAAAAAAGACAAAATTTATTTTTTCACGAACATGCTAATCGATCAATTAATTATGATCCATTTCATTCCACTTTCAACGATGAGGCGGTTGACACGCGACAAAATAAAAATCAAAGCCCGATTGCAGTATTCGATGATGTCGGAATTATTTTGACATTAACAGAACTCGCAGTAGATACGATGACTTTGTTGCATTTGTAAAAAGAGTTACACGATCCTACATAATCGCCATAACTTCCCGATAAGTGTTACATGTTGATTCTTTGGACGATACATTGCCTTTTATAAAACTAAGGGTCACAAGTTTTGACTATCATTAGAATTTAATGTAGATTAGCCATAAGAATATCATAAATTAGTATATAAGGAAAATGTTAGTCCTTTCTACATAATTATCCCTTAAATAATCGCTGCTGTATGTTCGTGACCCATACATAGCGACATGTGTGCCTATTCTTTCACTTTTTACACTCTGAAAAATGTTTTCAAATTTGTTACATTTATTTTGGCAAAACAAAAGAGTTTAAATGCAAAATCTAATAGGCTTTAATAATAATTAAGAATAAATGTCTAATAATATTCCGATAGCATTAAAGTTAAAAGAAAACTGATGGGAATTATTTTGTAATTTTTACAGTTTTTAATCGCTGAAATCAAAATTCATAATTCAATCTTACAATTTTTGTGAAAATTAATTACGTGAATTTATAATAAAATAAAATACGTTATTCACGACGTAAAAAAAGAATATGAGAGCTACTTCTAAAATTGCTTGCGACTGTAAATGAAAAAATACTTATGTTACAAAATAATCCCGTGAGTTTCTTTCCATACGCCATATTTTTGTCTTTTGTTCGAAAATTTATTTTACAGAGCGCAATCGAGAACAATACGTGAAACGATTCCGACATCATTGCGGCGTTTGATCGTTATTAAAACGAAAACTAAACTACAAAACGATTGTTAAACGACTCGCACGAATTAGACAGCCTTTTGGACCTCAACGCCTATTCTACGACTTTTGTACCTCTTCATATACATGATAAAATTTGCAAGATTAATCTCTCTACGCGTCACGTATTTGCATATTACGCTCATACACACAACACACAGAAAATCGTCATAAAATATTGCAAAGATGTACTATTTATACCGTGCACTATTTATTACAAAAAAAAAATCATTTATTCCACTTCATACTTATAAACTTGCGCAAATTTTTCTATCGCCAATTACTAATGGGACTAAAAAATATCGCTCACTTCTCAATTCTATGAATGTAATTCTAAGGCACTTTTTGTGAAGGATACTTATCTTTCCTCATTAATACATATTTATATGTAATGGTTTATGCGAGAATAGTCTAGACGGACATTTGAGCATCGATTTAAAGAATGCGTGTTTAACGAGTGATAACAATGGCTCTTATAAAAAATGAAAAATTGTATTATTCAACATGCAATGCGATAGGTAATTGCAACAGATATTAGATTCGAGTTTTTATTTATACTTTTCTTAAATTCTTTTATACACATTTTTCAATTAATTCGTTTCTGGCTTTAAGCCTCAATTAATTTATTTAACTTTCTGGCTAATTTTTACTGATTTATTAACGTTAAGGTTTACTTAAATATTTATTTATATAATTTATTTATAACTTGAATGAAATATGCGATACAAATGTACACGCAAATTATAATTAAAATTTAAAAAATTCTAATTTAAGCTAAGGATAAAGCACTGTATATAAATCGTACGTGTTGGGTACGTATCACCTGTATGCATCTATGTAAGCCAAGATAAGCAAATTAGCGTTTAACACTGTTGTACATCAGCACAAAACTAAACTTTTATTCTTCATACTTATGTACATGCGGCGATTCGCGTTTGTGCACATACGCATAACGCATACTGTTAAGTGTCTATGTTTGATACGAGGAGATACCGTGTACACGGGATTTATAGATAATGAGCTAGAAAGTACAATTGGAATAACATGAAGCTGCGTTCTCTAAGATTATCATTTTAGTGCGGTAACACGATTGATTTCTATTAATTGCAATTTTCGGATCGCGCATATAAAAGAAGGAAAGCGTTCAAGTTACTGTCACGATCTCTTGGAATTTTTCCGTGTACACGGTTATACGTTCAAGTTATAAACCTGACACATTATATTTACGCAAGTCGAGTTCAGGGGAAAATAAGCTCTTTAATAGTTTAATCTCATTATTTCAGAAATTAATTTTGTCAGAAGCTAGCTGTAGTGGTAAAAAGAAGGGGAAAACAAAAGGATATGATAAAACGGAGACAGTCTCGAAAAGAGAAACTCAAAGAGAACAAAACACACTAATTAAAAAATTAAACTCACAAAAAGAAAATGAGAGAGAAAGAGAGAAGGTGTAGGGTGCGTGTGAGTGTGTGTGTGTGTGAGTATGTACCGAATGATAATGACAATAATAGTGTAAAGTGATTCGTACTACAAATAGCGTCATATATAAAAAAAATAACTTCTGTTACCGAAATAAAGTAAACTGATTGTTTTTAAACAGCTCAATGCACATCAATAAGTTACGTAAGAAAGAATTACTAGTAACACATTGATTAGTAACGATTAAATTAACAAATTATAGCAATATTGTGTGTCGACGAATATTATTAAGATACATCGTTATTATTAATAATTTATAACGTTAGTAAATTGTGGGACGAATCACGAAACACATAGCCATTGCATGAGTGCGTACAATTCACGTATACAAAGTACTATAAAATTTAAATTATTTTATATTTTTGTTACGCCTCTCTGTGATATAATAAGGGCACATTCACCCCATCCTATACATATATGTGCGTTATATAATCTTCGTATCTCGTTGATTAAAGTGAACCTTTTAAAGAATGAACCTTGCCAAGCCTTCCCTATTGCATTTCGAAATGCACTCGAACGTACACGTCCATTAATTCAGAGATTAATAAAAAAAAAAAGTTAACATGTTATTATATTACATTTACAATTAATTCTCGTAATTGAATTAATTAAGTTTTGCCATTGTTAAGTAAAATGCGTACATAGAACTTTCGTTATCTCCTAAGTACTCAATATACATATTATGCACAATGATTACAGATATTATATATGTGTAATCAGTATTTTTAAGTAATTTATGCAGTTTAATTATTTATTTAAAAATCCGAGAAATGTTATAATCAATCTCAAGCTAGTTTGTAAAGCAACAAGTACGTTCGAGATAATAATCGCGAAAGATATGATATATGCATCGTTATACGATATCTTGTATTATACTATACTATACTAATTATACGAAAAATGTAACTGCATTGACGTATAAAAAATATTGTAATTCAATGATGGTGGACAGTAATTATGCAGCAAACAATTTGTATGCTGTACATGTTTAATACAGGGTGTAACTCTGAAATAGTGGATCAAAATTTTGTTTTTCCTTAAATCTGTTGAAATTTAATATTTTTAATAACGTAATAAGTCATTAAACTATTTTTTTAGCCAACAACTTTTTCAAGTAAATAAAAAAGATTAATTTAATCGTGCCGAAATAATTGAGAATAATTAAAAATTGCAAAAAGAATGACATCTAAAATAATAAATTTAATATTTTCCAAAGATTACTCTGTAAAGCAATGATCCACTATTTTAGAAAATTATTTCCATCCTGTGTATGCATATTCACATTAAATGCGGAAAGTCATGTATTATTAACTGTGCACTTACCGTCAGGAATGGTGTTCGTAGTGCTGCGATGACAGCTAGCGTATGTGATCTTGGCGTGGTGTGCGTCGAATCTCGCACGAAGCACGCGCGGAGATGTGTAGCGGAGCAACGGTTACCGAGGACTGAGGGGAATGGAACGCGCACTACTACCACTCCCCCCATACTCGGTGAGCGAGAGAGAAGGAAGTCACATACGCCAGCCGCCGTCGCCGCTCGTTGCAACAAATGCCATATCTGTCTTTTAGTGTACATGAATTATTGTTAATCATGATTGCGGTTCTATTTACACAATTCGTTTAATGAATAAATTAAAAAAAAATATATATTTCGATTAATGGACAATGCCTTGCATTTCATTTATCTTGATAACAATTTATTAAACATATAATTATATAAAATTTTTTTTTTTATACACTATTTGTGAGGATTTACACAGAAAAGTGATTATTAGTAGATTTAAATTATTCAAGAAGCATTATACGTTTATAATTTTATAAAGAATTAATTATACTTAAAAATTATTTGTATTTAATAAGGCGTTTAATATACTTACTGCAATTCAAACATACAAAAAGTCGTGAAATATATATAATCAGCCTAACCTTTGAAGCGTTGGTGTTATATGATGATCTGTATTAGTTCGAAAAGGCAATTAATTGTACATTCATGACAGTTATTCGTTAGACATTTCTTCTAAAAATAGATTGGGATAAAATCTTAGAGCTTCTATCGAATCGTCTCTACAGGCCTTGCCATATTTCTCTGTAACTAGCAATCGTTCGCGTGCTAATAATACAGATATACCTTCTGACTGAGCAAGATCTTCAGCCGTCATAAATCCTTTTTCTTGCAACTAAAAATTTTATATGAAATACAGTAAAAAAACAATTAAACGATTTTTACTATATAAAATTATTGAATTACTCGCTTACCAACTCGGATATACGATCGACTACAGCATTATCATCGTGAGAATGAATTTGGAGAACCATAACACCGCTATCGAAACTTCTTAATACAATTGGTAAACCTAAGGGCGCTAATTGTCTACTGGCATGTAACAAGTCCTCGGGAGATAAAAGTTCTAAACCTCTCGCTCTATTTACACGACAATAAACGTCCGTGAGCGTCATCATACCGCCGACTTCCTAAAATTAAAATATAACATTTTTAATCGCTCTTTACATTCTAATAAGCAATATATACTGTAAACCTTTATTGGCTCCTCCAAGATATATGCAAGTTGCTTTGCTAATTGTTCGAAGTACTCATTGCTGCTCTTATACGCATCTCTCGTTACGGGATCGTCGATACCTAAGCTCATTAAGTAAGCTTTAAATCTCACAGTTTCGTCCTCTGTTATATCTCCTTGTCTTGCCTGCAATTATTCTGCATTATGAACCTCAACCTGTCAGCTTAACCAAGGTATCATAGAAAATCACCCTTATTTTAGCCGAAATGGTTTTCGAAATGGCTACCATATCTTTAGCCATATCCATAAGCTTTGTAAGATCTTGAAAAGCCAATGATATACTTTCATCAGTCTCTTTCTGTTTTTCTTGTAGACTTCTTTCAATACCTATAATACCCGTTCGCGTTTTTATTCGAGGTAGCAATTTTGCATTTTCTTGATTATTATGTATATTAGGGTCATTTATTCCAGTGGTAGGGGCAAACTCCCACATGCATCTCATAATAGTATCAGATAATTGAGTTATAAAATTAGAGTCCAAACCTTCTTTAAATGACAATTTAACATAATTATACAAACTATTATCTGCTGGGCCAGGCATTTTATCTATAAATTTAAATATAAATTATTTATTTATTGTAATAATTTCAAAATAATTCCACCCTAAATAATACAGTTTTAAATCTTACCAGGGACAGGTTCGCAAAGATGTAAAATAATTTTTTTACTACGCCCAAAGGCAAATGGGCCAGAACATTCTTCTTCAAAAAATACGATATATTGAAGCGACAACGACAAGCAAGTGTTGCCTCGTGATATATCGCCGGGTTTGCCCCAGAGTATTCTATGACTAGTTAGAATTAATTCTCCATTTTCGAAATTTGTCTAAAAGAAAAAACAAAGTTAGTTAGTCGGGATCTTTGTATCGGAAGATTTAAAATTAAATCGGTGGACCATAAAATCCAAGAACATAAGCATTCTTTTTTGTGAACCATTCTATAAAATTGATCCTTTTAGCTACAGTCTCGTAAAAATATTTATTACCTTTGCATCACCGTCGTAGAGACGTACGACCATATCACGTCTCACATAAACCTCGTTACGCATAAACCGAGAATCGGCGTACTCGAACCTGTTCATTGTGCCGATTCAACTGTCAAAATTGTCAAAACCTCAAACTTATCACCTTACATCGCACACGCATTTCGCAGTCTTCGATAGCAAGTTTTTTTTTTCGGCCCGATTTGCCGTCGGCGACGGTGATGACGCGTAGCAGATTTTCTCGGAACTAACAAAATTTTTATAATTATTAGCTAGGCACATACTATAGCGTAATTAACGTCGCGGGCGACACGCGATATCCAATAAAACTTTTGTTTCTACAGGAAAACTAAGTTCTCGTTGCGTATCACTCGTCGCGCGTCGCGCAATTGGACAAATCCGCCATCATGATTTTACTGGCTTGGTCAACGGTTGGCCATTCTGGCGGGGGGGAACGGTAAAGGGGGTGGAGGCGCAAAGCGAACGGCCTACCTCGAATGTTTTGCCCTATTGTTCGAAGGATGTCACGAAAACCGACGTGTCTCGATTGACTCTGGCTCAGACCAAGTCCAAGCGGTGGCGATGTGCTTTGCGTCTATCGAGATGGGACTAGTGCACCCCGACGAGCAAAGACTACGGTAATACCGGTGGAAAGCGTCGAGGAAATCTCACAGGCGACCCTTTGTCATGGATATGCAAGCTTCAAATGGTACGCAATTGTTTTCCTATGCGGCACGATTCGCCCGTGACCGGCCGGTCGTTTCGTTTCCCGATACGTTCCCGGATTCATTTTTCACATTTCCTTAGACACCAAAAGCCGCTAGACGCGCAAGTGACAATCTCCGTTCTCGCGCGATCGCGCATTAGAAGGGGTTAAACACGAGCATGCTCCGGGTCCCCTCAGCGTCGTCTCCCGAGCCTAAACAGTAGTCGGAATTTTGCGCAAAGTATACGCGGCAAAGACGCAATCTCGATTGCTTTCATCGCGATTATGCATCGCGCAATGGATTTAGCGCTGGATGAAATTGCGGTTCGCAAATCAAAATTCTATTTGTAATAGGATCCATCCGAAACGCATCCGACGATATTCCAAATGTTTGGAACAAATTTTTAATTAATTTTGAATTAATTACTGCTTCGGTAATTTTTTTTTTGTTTTAATTTTAAAATATTAAAACAATATAAATAACGTTATACATTTTTCGGAAGCAGAATTTACAAATGATTATTCCTGTATTTACTCGGGTAAAGTAACAATTGGTGAATCGTGTGAATGTAGGAATGGATATGTGTATGAATACAGTGTATACTTCCATCCCTGGATTTCCTGAACAACTAGGGATGGTATGGATGGGAGATATGATGATGGGAGAGCCTACCCATGAACTCATGCTGGACCCCCGTCAAAGTGAAAGCCCGTTTTTTTCACACGGTTCACATCCCTATGAAGATCTCAGGAATCATCACATTGCTCCTACAACTATGGTACGTTACATACCACAACAATTTTCAAATGAGTGTTCAGAACCTGATGAGGCTGTAGATGCTCATGAAATACAGCAAGTGAGTTTCGTTTTTTCAGAAGAAATTAATTCGTATTTTTATGCAATTTTTATATTTAAATAATATATTTATATATTTCAAGGATTATGACTCACAGTCTGAAAGGCCAGAGATAAGTGAGTACTTAACATTGGAAGATTACATAGGCGATGAAGAACGAGAACAAATCGTGAGCAACGCGGCAACTCAAACTACAGACAATCGCAATCGGAAAATAAAGCCTATCAAGCATCCAGGACTTGTTTTAAAAACACCAATTGCTTATCAACCTCACACTGATCTAAATTTTATTCCTATTCGTAAAGACGGTATAGGTACGTATAATTTGCAATTAGAATTATTCGAAAGCGAAACAAAGATTAAATTTGCATTTTTATTTTACAGCTGTTTGTGAAAAATGTGGTGCTATTGGAGTAAAACATGCCTTTTATACAAAAGAGCGTAGATTTTGCAGTAGAGCTTGTGCACGGTCTTCAGAACATACAACACCTACTGCAGACTCCACTTACAGTCCATCTCATTCAGTGGATCAACCAGTTTCTGTGAATCAAATGTCCTCTGATACAAAACCAAAAGATGTAAGCTAATAATTAATTTTTTACTGTGTGAAAAACGGAAAAATTGCTTCACGAATATTTCGATGTTCTAGGTTGTCGTAAAAGAAGAAATAGATATTAAAGAATCTGTCGAATCAGAAAAGGACAAAGTTAAATTAGAGCCGGTAATGCCAGAAGATTTACCCGTTAGAAGAAAGAGAACAGCGGAAATGGCGGGTTCTTACGACTGGACGCCACAGCTGGTTGAACCAGGATTTTGTGCTGCTCCGGTTTCTTGCTTTAAACATGTTCGTTTCTTTAAAAAACGTTTTGTCTTATCGTATTTATTTACAGAACACTCAATACATCTATTTTTTTAGGCTCCCATATCAGAAATTTGGGATAACATCACGGTGGGTATGAAAGTAGAAGTAGAAAATACCGACTGTGATGAAGTATGCGAGGCTTTCCCAGATTCGTTTTGGGTTGCGACTGTATTACGAATATGCGGGTATAGAGCTCTATTAAGGTACGAAGGCTTTGGACACAATGCAGATAAAGATTTTTGGGTATCACTTTGTTCAAACGACATACATCCCGTTGGTTGGTGTGCTACGATTGGAAAACCTCTTATTCCACCTAACAGTACGTAAATAAATTAATTTTTTTCTTCTAATAATATACCTTAGCGATATAATAATTATTTATAAAAAAAAAAAAAAACTTTATAAAAATGTACGTGAAAAATTCACACATAAAATAATTTTTTTAGCGATCGCAAATAAGTACAAAGATTGGAAGGACTTTTTGATGAGGCGATTAACCGGTGCAAGAACATTACCAACAAATTTCTATAATAAAGTGAATGATAGTATGAAATCTCGTTTTCGATGTGGTCTTCATTTGGAAGTCGTAGATAAAAACAGAATCTCACAAGTAAAAGTGGCGACGATACAAAAGATAGTTGGTAAACGTTTGCACGTGAGATATTACGATTCATCTCCGGAGGATAACGGGTTTTGGTGCCATGAGGACTCGCCTCTTATACATCCAGTAGGATGGGCTAAGAAAGTCGGACAAACGCTAGATGCGTATCCTGCATACTTGGAACGTGTTACAAAATCAAAATTATCCGAAGATGACGCAACAGAGAATCTTTTTCATGTGCCAAAGAACCATTACATGCATCTCACATACACGTTTAAGGAAGGAATGAAAATAGAAGCCATCGATCCGCTTAATCTTTCGGCCATATGTGCGGCAACAGTTATGCAAGTTTTGGAAAAGGATTATATTATGATTCGTATTGACAGTTACGATGAAGATGCGAGTGGTGCTGATTGGTTTTGTTATCATTCGTGTTCGCCGTGCATTTTTCCAGTTGGCTTTTGCTCTCAACATGGACTACCTTTAACGCCACCAAAAGGTTATGATCCTACTACATTTACATGGGATGCATATTTAACAGAGACCAATACTACACCTGCGCCTATGCAGTTATTTAATCGGGTAAGTTTTTTATTTTATTTTATTTTATTATTTTATTTTATTTCTTTTTTTATTTTATTTTATTTTATTTTATTTTTGGTAAATAAAAATGTATAGTTATTGATAATTGACAATTATATGCTATATAAACTTTTCGTATTTTTTAGGAAATTCCTCAACACGGTTTTATTGAAGGAATGAGACTCGAAGCTGCTGACTTAATGGATCCTAGATTAGTTTGTGTTGCTACTATTACTAGGGTGATTGGCAGATTGCTACGAGTGCATTTTGATGGTTGGGAAGACGAATATGATCAATGGCTAGATTGTCAAAGTCCAGATATTTATCCCGTTGGATGGTGTGATCTTGTAGATCACAAATTGGAAGGGCCGCGTGTACTCGTAAAAAACACTAGTCCTACTGGTACATATAATTTGCATGCTACTTACGTATATATTGTATATATTTATTTCTTGATTTATTTATGACTATTTTTTTACTTTTACAGTAAAATCACCAAGAGGCCTTAAACGTAAAGCTAAGAGAAAACTGAAGAAAGGAAGCAAGATGTCTTGCTCGAAAAATATACTACCTCGTCAGAGAGAACGTATTAGTATGGCTCGTGAACGCGGCCGAGAGTTGGAACCTGCTCAAGGAACGAAAATTGAAAGAGAGCGTGATCTAGAAAGTTTACCGGAACAGAGAAGCAGAGAACCAGAAACAGCGCAAGAGCCAGCTGGACCTGACCAAACTTTACCTAGTCCGACTACTGGACAAGGTCAAGCATTAAATGATGCGCAAAGTGAAGTACAGAACCCTCCACCTAAGGAAAGAACTGCTACGTCATACATTAATGCACGTATTACGATATTTTTATAAATATCCAAGATATAAAATTAAATATCTCGTAATTTATTTTAATTTTTTTATTTATAGGTCACTTCAGCGAGTACTAAATATATACCGAGGCTAGCAGATGGTGTGCAAAGAGGTTCAGAATTTGGTGATCTAGTGCCATCTGAGTGGAATGTCTTTGACGTTGCACAATTTCTTCGAGTTAATGATTGTGCGACCTATTGCGATAATTTCAGTAAACGTAAAATAGATGGAAAGACATTGCTGACTCTTACTAAGGACCAAATAATAGACCTAACAGGTTTCAAAGTTGGACCTTCTTTAAAAATTTTTGATTTAATCCAGCAATTAAAAATCAAAGTTAATCCAGCTCAGGAAAGATTGAAACTAGGAATGAAGAAATTATTATAACAAAATTAGCATGTAGTTAGCACTATAAATAAGTTCTATCATTATGCAAATTAAATATGGATTTACAGGTAAGACACGTGGAATAATAATTATTGAAGTCATTTAACAAGGTTGCATACATACATTAATAAACTGAAAGAATGTTAATATTAATTTTTTATAATTAAACAACATTTGGGTGCTGTTCGATTTATTATGAATTAGAGAACTTCCATTTTAGAGTGCAGTTGCGATATAATTTTCAACGCGTATATTTAAATATAAAATGTTTTAAAAATAATTTATTTGAATTTTCATCAACTTTTAAATGCATAAAATTAAAATAAGCTATATATAAAATAGTTATATTATTTAATTAGTTAATTGTTTTAACATTTTAATTTTATATAATTTCATTTATCATTAGTAAATCAATGATAAAATTTCAGAAATTAATTTTTTATATATAAATAATACTTTATTAGAAAAGAGAAAATATTTTTAATATTATCTAAATGTAATTTATAAAATTAGTATATTTATTTCATTTTTATCTATGTACTTCATTACTGTAAACAATTCTAAAATTATAAATATTTTAATAACGAAAATTATGTTCTATATTTTGCTTCCTGTTAATCATACATATATCAGTTTGATGTAGCATTATGTAAGCTTATTATTATGTAAGTAATTAAAGTTAATAATAGGAGAATGTGATTAAATTTAAATTTTATTTAATTTAAATGAATATATTTTAATAGAAATAATGTGCAACTGTGTAGAAATAATTTGTATCTGGTAAATTTCTTGAATTCGATTTTCTTGTTTCGTATAATTTATCTATAAAAGATTAATTAAAGTTATGATTCTTATATAAAAATTGCACTCTAGAATAGACTACTCTTTTTAAATCAAACAGCACCTAATTTTTTATAATGCCAGCAAGTATTGTAGAAAAAAAAAATTGGAATTAACATTTTTCTCACATGATATTACGCATATATATTTATACACACAACTTGATGTATGTATAATATACTTGTACCATTCTCATAAAGACGCGACATATTTTCTGTAAGGTTTTCGTGCTTAAGTTCTTATCTTCCAATCGTCGCATTACTTGTAAATCCATGCTGCACTGTATTAAAAATACGGATGCATCAATCACACACGGACATGTTATATAAAAATGAGTTTACTGGGATAAATGAATGAAAATAACACTTGAAGCGCTACGCATGCTTTGACAGAGTAAATTTATGTAGATGCATTAAAAAGGTAAAGCGAGTGTAAAGTACAAAGAATATCTTTCTTTATCAATCCGATGCCGAATCAATGTTGAACTTGTTAACTAATACGACGCATTTTTTTTTTCTTTTTTTTTTACAGAGAAATATATTTCTGTCTATTTTAATAATTCTATCAATTTACTCTGCACGTTTATGGCGTAATATATGAGTGAAATTGTATATAACTGGAGAGGAAAGAAAAATCGCACTGGACATGTGAGACTTTTGTATATATATTATATGTAACGAGATGCAGCGTGTTAAAGCTGTTTTTGGGCCGTGACGCAGGACGCTACGCATCATGTAAAAATTCTGCATGGCTTGTGTATAAATTATAAAGTGGTTGATGCATGCGTATGGTATAAATTGTATCCGTATATCGCTTTTATTGATATAGAACGAAATTGGTCCACGGCGTTTTGGCGAATGAAATTATCTGATGTTCTAATGTCTGTTTAGAACGAAAGTAAATCGCTGATTTTTGCGAGCCTCAGAATCAAACAATGTGCAACATTAATGTCGCGAGGCACGATCGCGATGCATTATTAAATTAACTGGACTTGCGTCATCGAAGGATATGTAAGGGCATTAAAGGGATCGAGGCCTTGGGCCTTGATTAATCGAATTCATTGCTCTTTTTATACCGTCGAGATCATGTCTACGAATCTATCGCTCGCGTTACTTATCATTAACTCAAATTTTTCTGTTTTTATGTAAAACTTAGCATTAAGGAATTTTGATTTAGCGAAGAACATTTTCCTTGATATCGATGCTTTCTCAAAAAGTTTACGAATCATTATATGAAACACGTATAAATTTATGCTTTAGTCGAGTAAGTAAGAATCACGCAACCGTAAGTACAAAGGAGCAATATTGATCTACGTTTTGAAGTTCGTATCTTATATGTTTAAATTATAAATTTGAGATACATATATGTGCGACAGTCTGACCATCTCGACTACTTTTACATTAGATTTTGCGTTACATCACAGATCTTTCGAACGTTTGTCATAATTTTTAGACAATCGCAAATTGGTAAAAAAAAAAAAAAAAGCGTGAACTAGGATGTTTTTACGAAAAGAAGAAAAGAAAAAAAAATGGGAAGCGCGATCTCTCAGAATTTTTCTACCTTTATCATTAATACGGCGCTTAGGGAAACGAGAAGATGTGCTGTAAAGGTATTTAGTAGTTATTACATCTTACCCCTCTATGCCGTATATTGTGACACCGTTACATATCAATTTCACTATTTGTACTCGTCGCGCCTTTCTTATCGTGGCATTAGACTTAGAAAATGTAACATTCCACGTTTTCACGAGTGAAAAAGATTGTAGGCTATAGAGGGCTAAGAAAATAAAATGGATATTTGCCAGGAAAGGTAACAGTTATTGCGGGTCTCTTTTTATCGAATTCAGTATCGTAGGTTCTTCTTGCGTTATCAGTTTTTTCATATTCATATAGTATCGCACAGCAGTTTTTAATGAAACAAAATTAATTTATATTTAACGTTCTGGCGATGTATCGCAAGAGGCGATGTATTACCTAAATTTTAACGTTTATTTAATTTTACTAATTACCTCGAAAGAATTAATTATGCCAACAAAAAGTGCATAGAGGATAAGAGCTTGGTAAAAGCTGAATTAAAATTGTCATAAATTTTTGTTGCTGTGAAATACTGGATTTATTTGGTAATCGCGTTAATTATTGATTAGATGATATTAGTTTTATTAAAATCAGGCGTGGGAAAATTTAATTAAACGATATTAATTGGCGTCGTCTCTACGAGAATCTTTCGCCGATAACGCAGAGATTGAACGTTGGCGGGGAATCCACGTTACCCGCGGGGTCATTAATTAAGGCTCGTCCGCGGGATGTCGTGCCGGGTAATAATCGTTAATTGCGACGCGGCCGCGGCGGAGTCCCGCTCATTGATTTGTCGGCGGCTTCGAAGCCTACGCTAGGGTCCACGGAATCCCTTCGACGAGTAAGCGTCCCTAATATTACGCCGAGGCGCGATATTCACGGCGACGAGAATCAGGGCCCGCGATGGCCGCCATGTCGAGATGATCGCCGAGGCGACGACGCTCGTCGTTCGCGTCGTGACGATCGGCGAGACACGGTCGTCTACTTTTGCGTCGCATCCGGCGCCTCGTAAAGGACGTAAACGCGGCGTGACGCGTCGGGGCGAGAGCGTCGGTCGACGCGGACGCGCCGAGGTGCGGCGAGGGTGGAGGGAAAGGAAAGGAGAGAAGAGGAGAGGAAAGGAAGCGGTAGGACGCGGGGATCGCGGAGTGGTGCGCGACGCGGCGCGTTGCGTCGCAACGGTGGGAACGTTCGAGTGTGTGCGCGCGTTGCACTCGCGAGCGCGTCGACGTTGGCAAGAGTGGAGTGAAAAGGGGACGAGAAGGGCGACCGGCCAGTAGAGGGGCACCGAGTAGCTGGCGTACGGGGCGGGGCTTTGGCCAGCTGGCAGATGTTTCCCGCGCGGTCCGCGTCATTCCTTTAGCGTAAACCTACGCGACGTGCAAGTAGTCCCCCGCGCCGTGGCGCCGCACATTTCCCACTGACCGCCACCGGCCACCTACGTGCGCCCGAACGCCGCGGATTAACGTGCGCCAGCGAGGGAGCCCGCGACGACCGCCGATATTTCATCGGGAGGAAGAAAAACCACGGCACAGATACCGGAACGGCGGAGGATGAGCTGACGGGGGATTGGTCTGAAGCGAGTCGCCGTTCAGGGCAGAGTGAAGTGCGCGGCTGCCCCCTGCGTCGAGCGCCGTGTCTCGGTTGTCCGGCGAACCGCGACCGGTGGAGGACGTGACTTTCGAGTGCTCGTTTGAGGTGAGCGATACTGCGCGTCGTGGAAGTTGCTGATCGAGCCCAGCGACACCCGCCGTTTACGCATACGCCGCGACGTACGCGGCTTAACGTTTGTCGCGCGCGCGCGCGCGCGTCCGCGTGCCGAATTACGATCGTCCATAGTCGCCGATGTGTGCGGGAGTAGTAGTCTGTTGGCGCGCGATGAGTCCGCCGGCGCGCGAGTGCGGAGTGGTACGCGGCACGTAGCTGCGAGTCTCGAGTGCCGAAATCTGCGAGTGCGAGTCGGTGCGAGGAAGCTGGACATCTCTCGACGTCGTCGGGGACAAGTGTGAAGACGGCCGAGTGTCGGACGGCGCGGTGCAACTTGACGCGGGTGTTGTCGGGGTGGAGGACGTGCGGCCGGTCCGGTGGCGCGAGTGAAGAAGAAAAGTGCCGACGCCCCGCCGGTGGAGAAAGCTGGCACCCATAGCTGAGCTCGCGTGGCGACGTACCTGACGCCGGGCGGCGGAGTGATTCACGGCGCGCCGTGGGGGCCCTCAGCTGTTTCCCGCCAAAGATCGCCATTACAAAACGCGCTCGGGCGTTGTGTGTGCGCGCCGCGCGGAGCGTGTGGCTGGTCTCGTGGGACGAATCTTTTCGTGAGCGCCCGCCGGCGTCTGGGCCTGAGGAGCGAGTGATTGCGGGCACGGCGTCGGCCGCAAGTGGCAAGTAAACCGTGTACATCGTGCGAGACGCATTTGGCTAAACGCGCGGTTGTTCGTCCCCCCCTCGGAGTGGAGTGCGCGGTCGGGCGACCGAGTGAAGGAGCGGACGAACGAGCGAAGCTACGAAGCAGCGAACGGACGGACGGACGGACGGACGAACGAACTCGCGGGGTGAAAAAGAAAGGAGTGCGCGAGGTACGAGTGCGCGATAACTGCTGCGAGGACGCGACGACGTGGGAGCCGCCGCCTTTTCGCTTCGGGATACGTGAGATCCGCTCGGCGAGGACACCCGGTGCCGCGGACTGACGAGATATGTCAGTGCACTTCGTTGCTGACGACCGAATTCTGCTCGAGGAAATCGTCGAGTCGACGGACCAGCCGGAAGTTGACTTGTGCGGGTGAGTTTCCTTACCGTTCACAATTACATCGAGAAAAGAAAGCGCGTTGGTCGTGGTGGAAGTAGTTGTACGCGGTGATGGTGTGTGAGTGCCCGCCATGAATCTACACTCTATATCTAACGAGTACGCGCGGTACCCGCGTTGACGCGACGAGGGCTATATATACAACGCTTTGCAGCGGCGGGCGCGGAAGAGAGAGAAAAAGAGATAGATAGATAGAGATAGAGAGAGAAAGAGAGAGAGAGAGGGGGGGAGGGCTCTTTAGAGGGAAAAAGCGCGAGAGAGACGATCTTTATTGGCGCTCTCTTTCTTTCTTTCTCGAGTGTCGTGCCCGGTTTGCTTATCGCCTCAACCTGTTTGCGAGACCGTAGCTGCCGCCGTGGCATCGTCGCCGCGGTGGCGGCAGCGAGAAAGAGAGAGGCAGCGGGCACAGCTGTTGAAGCCGGCCGGCCGGCCGGCCGGCGCCCGTCGTCCGATATCCGCCGCTGGTGGCTGCTGCCTGACTCCGTGTATGTGATCGCGACGCTGCAGCTGCCGCCGCCGCGCCGCCGCGGCTCCTCGATGCCGTGCTGAAAACGCAGGGACGCGTAGCGCCGCGTCGGACCGGACCGGCACGGCATGGCGCTCTCGCGAACCTTTGCGCGCTCGCTCTCCCTCGCGTTCACGCCCAACAAGCATGGCGCGCGCACGCCCGTGCCCGTTCATCGCGGCCAGCCGGCCGGCCGGATGCGTCTCTCCTCTCGTTCGCGCGACGCACGTCTGGCATTTCTTCCGTTACCGCGCATCCGCATTTCACTCTTACGTAACGCGAGACTCGCAATTTCGTAAACACCTCGTGAGATGAACTCGGCTCGGCGAAGGCGCCGGTAGATCCCGCTTTGTTTTCCCGTCACTTCGCGTTGCGTAAATTACATTACAATCTTTTTATTTCGTGATTTTCGGCTTTATAAGAATAACCATCGTCTGGGGTTTTTGCGAACTTACGGCAAGACGTGCCCATTTTACGTTCGAGACGCTCCCGTACACGACCCGGTAAAATTTTGTTAGCGCGAGAGATGCTGCAAGCTTGCCGCGAGAGATTGAATTTTTATTTATAAAATTCTTATCGTCACGCGGGTTCGTGTTACTATCAATACGTCGGCGGAAAGGAACTTGCATATATAAAATCGCTTCTACAAATGGAATTCGTCGCGAGATAAGGCGATCTTTGAAAAACGTTGCTAGGATTCAGAAGAATGCGCGTCGCTTCTTTTTTTTTTTTTTTTTTCTCGGCCGCACGCGCGTTTATTTTTTTTTTATTTTTTTTTATTTCGTTTTCGGTCTCACGAGTACAACGATCGTGGAACAAAGCGGCGGGAAGGCGCGAGGAAATGTATCCTTTTGTGAACGGCCGAGTGATCGACGGAGCCGGGGCACAGTGCGGCCGCGCGCGCGTTACGTAAAGCCGCGTTTGTTGCACAATAATCGGTTTCTATAAATAACCCGAAGCATGCCGCGCTCGAACCCAACTTCTTGTTTACATACGCTCGTCACCGTTGCACTGCGCCCGATCAAGTCCCAGAGATTAAATCTCATTCATGCGCGGAGGCGCCGACAGCGAACCGCGCGTCGAAATTAAAACAAACTTCTATAAGCGCGCTTCAAATTAATTATATTTATAATTATTCCGCGACGTCGCGCCGAACCTAGCGACGCTTTATGGCTCTTCGAGATTTCTTACGAGATAAATCTTAGCTTTCATAGCACGGATAAGGTAGTACGACGGTCAACTCAAGCACGTCGGAAAATAAGTATTCGCGTTCAGCGTTCTTCTTATTAAATCGCTTGCTCGTTATCACAATTTCATTGGCACGAAGGTTGCATGAGAGGCTGGCAATATCGACGGCGTGAAAAATACGAAACAGCGTACGCCGTAAAAAAAAAAAAAAAAAAAAAAAAAAAAAAGTGTCGGATTCCGACGTCACGGTGGAATATTGCGATTGGTGTGGAGCGTAATTTAATTATTGATGCACGCGACATGCCTAATCAAGTAATAATGCCATTTCTCGCGTCGCTTCGCGTGACACTGTATTATTTATACATTTCTAATCGCGGCAGCGTGGAGGCTGCGACGCGGCCTCGTGTACTCGAATTATATAATTCATCGCTTGTCGAAAGCGTCGAGCTACCTTATCCGCCAAACGCGTCGGACGTTCTTCATTTAGCGGCGCGGATCGCGTTTCGCTTAAGCTTGTTTGTTGGATGCTAAAAAATTATAATTACTCGACTTGTGTCATTAAACGGAAAGCGTCCCCGTTATCCCGCGGGGCCTTCGACGACGAGCGGGGTTTACGGAAACTATCTCGGGAACTTCTCTTTGCGCGGAATGTGCAACTCCGACACCGAGGTTGAAGCGTAACGCGTGAAATCGCACGAGATACGCGCTTATCCGTTTAATCGCGATGCGACAGGCACTACGTCGGCCCGTCAAGCCGACCGTTGTATTACGTAATGGTTCTTGCATTGCCGATCGTGATAAGTTTGCCCCTCGCTGATTAAGTAATTTATTCCGCGTACACGTCGCCTCTGTATATATTTGTTCGTTTATCGGTCTGCTGAAAATAGCCTGGAAACAACGCAAATTACATTTCGCATGTCGAACGCGTCTGCCGGCTTCTGTTCGTAATGCTCGCTAATTGGGTGCTAAAGACAACTTTCCGCGATGTGTTCCCATTAACGAGACTTAATCTCTCTCTCTCTCTCTTTCTCTCTCTCTTTGTCCGTCTGCCTGCCTGTCTCTCTGTGTGTGTGCGCGTCTCCTACTTATTTATTAGCGAGTATCATTTGGGTATGTTCTTTATATTTTTCCTACGCTCGCAGCTTCGAACGGTTCACTTTTAATATCATGAATAATTAATAATTTTCTCAACGCCCCTCCCTGTCAATGCCGATAGATGCCCGTTGTACAATGCAGCTTCTAATTAATTAATATGCATACTTTGCGGCGCATACCAAGGAGATAAAGATCATTGACACGTCTCGGTAATATTTATCAGCGCCAAGATAACGACCGAAGGAGATACGATCGTTTCGAGACACGCAACGCGGATTCGTCTCTCGCGTTCGAAGACGGCTTCGTTTCTCCGACGTACTTTTCACTCGCGAGCTTGACAAACGGGTCAAGCCAACAATCCCGACCACGGTCAACGTAGTAGCACCATAACGCGGGCGTGCATTGCCGTTTAAGTATATACATGCGTGCCGCATGTATGTCGGCGAGCGCATGCACTCGAGAAGAGTCAGTCGCCGGGCGCGGCGCGGCGGGATGCTGCGAAATGCATCACAGGCACGGTCCCACCCACTCTCGCGTCAAGTTAACCTGTGCGTTCGGGTGCGCTTGCACCCGCCGGCGGTTCGCGTCAAGTATCACAACCTCCGCGACTCGATGTGGCGCAATTCGAGAGACGCGTCCCTGAGAAAATATCGATCTGCGAACGAATTAACGCTGAACGTTCCCGAGTTCGCGGCGGGAAGAACCGCGAAAGGATAAGAACGAGAGCCTTGCGAGCGCGATATATTTCTCCGCGTAAATACTTAATTTATTTTATTCCGTCGAGGGCGAGTTACGCCGTGCGTTACGGTGGCTATTCCGCGGCGGACGAAAGCGCGCGACGTCGGGAAAATTCGCTCAAGGAGAGGCATCGGCGGGTTACGTCACTTCGGCCGCGAAACGCGGACGTTTGAACGGCTTCGTCTAGGAATGGGCTTAACACCTGTCCCGCAACGGCATAATTTTTTTTTTTTTTTTCCTTATATGCAATCTCGTTATCCGCCGCGACTTCCTGCCGGCCGAAACCAGGTCGGGGCGGTCGCGATAAGCGCGAGAACCGCGGATCGGGCGTTTTTTTATCGTTCGCGCGAATACAATGCGAGCGACGGGTCGGCCGCTTGCGGTATAATATCCACGACGGATAAAGGTCTCGCTGCGATAGATAATAAGCAGACAAAACAAAGTACCTGAAAACATGACTCTGCAATAAAGTCTCGCGTACGCGTGCACGTGCCGGAGGATGTTTCGCTCCGGTGCTGCACCGCGATTCACGGTATCGCTATTAATTAGCGGCTGCTTTCGTTTCTTCCGCCTCGCGATTGTGAATGCCGCAATAGACGATGACGAGCGGGTCTTATTTTTCAAAGTAGAACTCGGGACTCGCGATAATTGCACGCCAAGAACGTATCCCCGCGTGACCTGTGACGTTGTTCCATCGTTAGTTTATTAATCGATAAGGAAAGTTTAGTACGCTGTGCTCTCGTTCAAGCTCGCGGATATCGCTTACCGCTGCGATAGGTGTAAATAGACAATACGGAGCCTTTATTTTAGGAATCACCTGCGACTGACATCTCGTAATGTAGCACGCGAGCGAAATATAATCTGGGTTACGTGGAGAGAACTATAAATTACAATGATCTTCAATTTATCAAATTTTAACAGTTTAAATTAAATTAAAAGTAATAAATTGTGATTGAACTTAGAAGCGAGTCATTCGCAACATTTTACAAAAAAAAAAAAATAATTCCTGCAATCTCCGACGTGGCTTGAAAAATAGGACACCTTACGAGTGACCTCCACCCAGCTTACCCGTCGAAAAAAAAATCCTACGCAGCGCGGCATTGTTATTATTAATAATTAATTTTTTGCGGAAAAAATTAATGACGCCGCGCGTCGTGTGCAATGTTTTCCAGCGAGCTGAGCGCGCCGTCTTACGCAACGTTCCGCGTGATTGCGATTCATTTGCATGCTCGGGCTCGATAATCCCCGGATAGATGATGGGGAACGCGCCGCGACCTAGCTCAACGAGGAGTACGCAATTTTTTCCCAGTGCAACGTACCGCGTACGCGACGCGCCGTCGTCCGTCACTAGGTCGGCGACTTTCGAGGTTAACCAGCCAGTCACTTCGTGACCGTCTACGAGCCGGATGGCCGTCGACGAGTACCTCTCGTCTGCTTTTTACGATCTACGTTTACGCACGCCTCTCCGCTCGCGCGATCGGTACGCGTGGGCGTACGAGATAGGGAGCCATGAATGAGGCCTCTAATTCCGCGTCTAGGATCGCTCGCGGACCGTTATCGCAGCATCCGCAACAATCGCTCGGTACGCGGCCGCAAATGCGTTCCCGTCATTAAGCCGCGAGACGAGTCTCGGCCTCGTTTATCTTGTCTCGGGCTTCCCGGGCCCTACGTGAGACGCGCGCGACAAAACACGTGGACGGGCGCATACGTCACGCGCGTGAGAATAAAATGTCGAATGTCAAGAGTTGATTTTGTGACCGGAGCCCACGCGACGCCAGCTGCCGCTTAGCTAAAAATATCCAACGCCTTTGCCTTTTA
The DNA here is from genome assembly GCF_019399895.1 of Cardiocondyla obscurior. Classification (NCBI taxonomy): domain Eukaryota; kingdom Metazoa; phylum Arthropoda; class Insecta; order Hymenoptera; family Formicidae; genus Cardiocondyla; species Cardiocondyla obscurior. The sequence goes on from NC_091876.1 coordinate 1,638,976, forward strand.
CTTTTACTTTAAATTAAATTTTTCTAATAAATTTATACCCGTTAAACTTTCTTTTAGACCGCGCGCCTTGCGACTCGATATTTATTCAAACGATCAACAATGTTTCACGTATTAATCGAGATTATTAGCGCAGAGCAAATTAATTATAGAACGTTTCTTTCGCTACCTTCTTTTACGAGAGACATTCTGTAACGTTAATTATCAAGTTTGCGTGAACAAAAGATCCATAGATCTCTCCGTGTAACAATACAAACAATTCTATCTCCGAATGCGCCGCAGATATCTCGCCGCGCAGCTTCACGATGCAAGCGCATTCGATGCGCTCGCACACGTAACCGTCAATCTAATTTCTATGATGCGCAACTTCGTTTCTCATAGAGAATAAGCGACCGAACCGCGGAGACGATCCCGAAACTCCTTTCAGCTCTGCTATCTGACAGCAGACAACAATGGTTTCTCTGTTGACCTCTTATGCTCCACATATCCGTCGTGCACCGCAAACTCTGCTCACACAGATATCCCGCGCGCGTAGAAGTGCCTCGCACGGATAAAAGCGAAGGGACCGACGCAGGAATAATGCCTCTGTCTCACGCCTTTCTTTCATATTTCTTTAAGTATTCACACGGTGCCTTTTTGTCGCGATGAAAAATTGCGTCGTTTAAAATTAATAAGAATTACAATTGCAAACATTTTTTTTTTTCTTCTTCTTAAATCTTTAGTTTGTTAATGTAAATCTTGCAAATATTTAATTTTTATTTACGAAAGAAACTGAAGAAAAGAAAATTTTACTTTCGGGACACACGTGATTCTGTGTCTTTCCTTGCCGAACGACAAAAATTACAAATTCCTTTATACGAATCGTTTACCTGAGTTCTTTTAGAATCGCAAAAAAGAAAGGAAGAAGAAGAAGAAGAAAAAAAAAAGTATACCAGAGTACCTGCTTCCCTCAGTTCGAACATGTTGAACATATTTCGAAAGCGCGTAGAAAAATATTTCAAGCATTTTCGGAGGAGACATTTCGATAGAATTTAGTTACGATTGAGAATTCATTTGAATAATCTACAATGTTCTTTAAAATAATAAATTAATTTTTATAATTACGAGTTATCGATTTCATTTTGCGACGACGCTCGTTATTGCGTAATGAAACTCAACGTCGTTGAAAGAGTGGAAACAATCGATCCTCGGCTGCTTTCTTTTCTGAATGCACGTTGACAGAATCGATCGTGGCCGATAAAGCGTTAACGATTATAATTCACAATTGGAATCGGTCTCGCGGGAGTATTCGCGGCGTGACACGGCCTAGTCATAACATTCGCGATAACGGGCGTTTTCCTTTGACGAACGCTGACGCGCGGGTAGATGCAGTATTTATGTCACACGTCGTACGAACCCGGCGTATAAAGAACCACGCCGCGTTCTTTCGATCTGACGCGGTACACAAACCACCGGCTGTCATCCGCGCCTCGGTTCGCTGCCTCGTCTCGTATCCCAACAGCTGGTTGACTCGCGTCATTTTACGCACGGGAGCGCACGCATTCCAATCGTCATCTGCATAAATTGTCATTGTTTTTTCCCCGCAGGTGCGCTCTCTCCCGAGTGATTAATAGTAACAATGTGTTTGCATACGCCGCGCGCGAGCCCGAGGTCTTTTAATTATTATTAAACCACCTGAGTTAACGAAGCGGCGCGTGATAATGTTCCCCGAGTCGTTGCAATGATTTCATCAAATACATATTGATTGATCTTCGACGTTGAATTTAAAAGTAAAGACCGATCTTTAGACGGAAGACGGATAGATATCTCCGAAGGTGCGTTTCTTTCGATCCGTTCCCGACGATGGGGAGATAAATTCAGTCGTCGGAGCCGAAGGTGAAGAAGGAGGAAGTCGCGGGACGAAACGGGTGGAGGGAAAAAGGCACGTAGACGATTCGACGTGGCGCCCGTTGGGCTGCGCCTTACGTCACACCGCTAAATATATGCCCCCAGCCGTTCCCAATCTCATATCCATTCTCGTTCTTCATTTCATCCCGCGTGTCGTTACGCGGGCGAGACGCCGAGAGCTGCCAAAGGCATCCGCGTTCGCGCGGGCCGGCATGCGTGCAGCTCTCCTCTTACTTTGTCCCCGTGTGCGTGTAACTTGATCTCGTGCGCTTCGGAAGCCGCGGATGCAACGACGGGCGTCCCCGAAACCGACGCGACGCCGTGCCAACAATAACGCCGGCTGATTGTTATTGCCCGGGCGATTGCACCGACTATTGAGATAAGTCTCGGAGAACGAGATCTCCGTTTTTCGCCTCTCCTCGAAATCGCCTCGTAATTGCTACCTAGTGTCACGTATTCCGCATTTTTATTTTATTTTATTTTATTTTATTTTATTTTTTTCATTATGTTTAGGTTCAAATTTTAATATTGCGCAATTTTATTCGACCTCGCGATGTACGGTAACGCGTCATCGCAGCAAGAAATGCTCGGGGTAAAAGAGGAACCTATTGTTGCCTATTTCTGACCCTAATCCTGTTAACATCTGCCGACGACAGTTCCGTTCGCAGAAGAGACCCTTCCAGATGTGTCGCGAGCAGCCTCTTTCCTAACTCCGCGCTCGTTTCCTTTCTTTAAGCACGCGATCCGTAGGGCTATTTTATTTTACCTTATAAGAACAGCAAACTTTAATATTTTTATTTTCTCTATTTTATTTATAGAAAAAAAATATATGCACAAAATTAATAATTAATCCGAGTATAAAGTTTTAAAATATCGATAATTACGTACGATAAATTTTTTAATACGGGCAAGGCCTAATTTTTTTTAATAAAATTTACGTATCTTTGAAATGTATAGGATATGATAATGTAACTGTGAGACACGACGATCTCTTCGATTATATCCTTAGATAGAATTTCGATTAGTTGCACCATCGTTCCATGTTCGGTCAAAGCGAAGAAGGCAAAAAAAAAAAAAGATCTTTTTTGGTACCTAACTTGCGCGCTAGTACATTTTGGGCACTAGAAATAAATTCTGAAAATATCTGCTAGGGCGGACGAGAACGCAGGAGGGTGCTCGGAACCCTAAACGCACATATTGACCAATTGGAAACGTTACTTTAGCAAGATAGCCTTGAACGGCCATGTTGAGGTGACACGTGGAATTTTCACCACGAATATTTTTCGACTTCCTACCTGCTTTAGGTTAGTTTCGAAACTAAGCTGAAACCAAGCCGAAAGAAACATAGGATACCTTCGTATGTATTTTTCGCACGCTTACGTATTTTTTTTTTGGAGAAACGAAGTTGTAGATCATATCGAGGTGAGTTAATAAGTATTAGCTTTTGGCTTTTATATTGAAAAGATTCCGCCTGATTGAAAATATCGAGAAAATATTAATTTAATAAGTTCGCACGTGCTACGGTTTTACGGCGTTGCGCGGTTTGCCCTTGAATACTCGAAATTCTCGTCATAGTCTCAATGGAGTTTTATAAATGGAACTATCGCAAGGTCCTTCGCTATTTATGAGCAATCGGTACGGCATCTTTATCATCCGTTTTCGCGCCATCCTCTCGTTAGTCACTCGCAGCTGATAGACGAGCGCGTGGTAGATATCGTGCAGAAACGTTAGTAACAGGCAGCTGACTGACGCCAGCCGACGGTTATTTTTACAGCCGTTATAAGGAAAAGAAAAAAAAAAAAAAAGAAACGGGGGAAATCGTAAAATGCAGTAAAGTCTCGGCGTTATGCAATGTTCCTAGAATCGCTCTCGTAGAATATGCTAATGGAAGGTCGTCTATTCTGCTATATCTGCGTGTGTCATTGTTACGGTATGCACCTTCCTCCCCTTCCAATTCGCGAAGTTAATTATTCAGTTCTTCTCGAGTTATGCGCGGATGCGTCACTGGAATTTTCAGCACGCATGTATCACCGTCTTTACATATATTATGCATTTATAATCGAGTGATCCCGGTAGCTCGCGATAACTCGGATGCGACTGTAACCTTTCGGGGTATTGCTCGACGATCGGGTGTTGCAACATCGACGTCCGCGAACGTCAATAGTTTTGGCGAGCCACGGTGACGACGGTCCTCGTCGAGATAATGCCGGAAACGAGAGAGAGAGTCGGTCGTCGAAAGAATCGCGCGTCGTGACTCGCGCTTTTTTATTTTTTTTATTTTTTTTTTCGCGACGAATTCCCTGCGAGGCGCGTCCGCTACCGCGGCCACGTTTCCTAGTCGGTCGCAGCTGATAGGCAGCCGTAGATAGCGACGCTCGTGCGAAGGTACCGGTAACAGCCAGCTGAGTGGCGCCAGCCATCAGCTGTTGGTGACTCACGCGAGCGAGTCGACTGAGAGTTTACCGCGGACGGATGCACACAGCCGCGCGTCGTAACCCACACATGCATGCACATGTACCAACACTAGGAGGCGCGTGCGCCAGAATACGCGCATGCCGTTGCCCGCATCGCGTCTCACGAAAGCGCTCCCGACAAGCTTTTTCCGCCTATCGGTGAAAATCCACCGGGTGCACGTGCACCTGGGTAGAACCCGAGACGCGCAGACACCTTGCCGCTTTTTCTATCCCGCCCTCCACTCCTCTTTACGTCCTACTCTATTTTTTTTTTCTTTTCTTTTCTTTTTTTCTTTTCGTCGTCGATTTACGAGCTCATAATTGGAACTAATTGCGTGACGTAGCGTGCGTTCTCTAAAGCGTATTCACTCTGATAAATCATAGTCACCGATGCCAGCTGACGACTTAATTGTTGACAGATGTAATAATAGCGCGGCCGTATTTTGACACCGCATGGTCAATTTACGAATAGAAATTATCTCCCTCCCGAATAGTTTCTTTTTACTGTATTTTTTTTTACATAAAAGTTTTATAACGTATAAAGCCTGAATGACATTTATTTCAAGTGTGTTGAAGTAGGATTGCGAAAATATGTTCTGGATTTATTTTATCGATTGAAATATTTTTTCTGTTTAGTTAATTATATTGAATTCCGATGTGTAAAGTCTTTCAATCTACTGTCGCTTCTCTCTCTTTTTTTTTCCTCAATTTTTTATTATCAAAAATAATTTGCCAACACATGTAGTTCAAGCAGAGCGCGTAACCTTGCAAGAAATTATCTCTTGCGGTCCGGCTGCTGATTATAATTCTGACACGGGCACAACAGTTAATCACAGCTGTGTTTCAAGTTTCGAATGTTAAATATTAAGTGATTTAAAATTTCCGATTAATCTTTGCTTGCTATTTATTACACTAGAAGAGACGCGTGCTATTTTTTAAAAGACTTCAACTACGGAATAAAAAAAATCATGCGACTTACCAATCTGCACTTCAGCGGAGTTGAAGAAATCTGCCGGTGACTGTAACATAAAATGGGAAATATTAATGTAGACGTGTCAGTATTTTTGGTATTAAAATTAATTAAAAAAAAAAGGGTAAGAGTTTTTTTTTAATAAAGATTTTATTTAAAAAAAAATTCATGCTTACCTAAAAGTTGCTCCGCTGATGCAGGATGCCCTTCCCGGGCCTGCTCCTCCTCTCAGGTGGGACGTGTCGAGTCATCCTTCCGCGCACATGTAACTCGCGAACACCCCGACCGTGATTTTACTGTCGCGAAATAAAACCGTGTCAAAAAACTACGTCCGAATACTGTACGGAACTCCCGGAACGACCGACGAACCGGCTGCGGTTCGTATAATTCTCAATATCGGCGGTGACGACACTTTACTTGACGACGGCGGATGCAGCTGCGTCGATCTGCAACAAAAAGAAATATAAAGTTTAATTGTAGAGATGCTACAAGTATTTAGTCGGCAAGCTATTAGTTTCGCGTTTAAAAAAATTAATTCTTACCTCTGGGGCGGCTCCGTTGATGTACGATGCCTTTCCGAGGCCTCCTCCTCCTCTCAGATTTTTAGACCTCTCGTCGGAGTGACTGGCTTCCTCTCAGATCGTTTAAGCACTCGTCCTCGTACATGGTTACCTGCAACAAAAGTCCGGATAATTAATAAAAATACCCCGAGTCTGTACAACGCTTCTAAAATAGATAGATCACCTCAGGGAGATGTGCGGATAAGGATATAACTTACTTTAAGGAAAGGAGACGTAATCACACGTACTCTCCTCACATTGAGAATCACACGTGCTCTCCTCACACTGAGAATCACGCGTACTCTCCTCACACGTAGTATTGCACATGCTTTCCTCACACGGAGAATGGAGAGGAGAAGATCTCGTATCGCGAGGTATTCGTTGTACGGAAATACGTATTAATTTCGGCACGAACACGCGGTTTGCGTAACGCGTACGTGTGCTTCGCGCGACCGCTGGAGAAGGACAAAGCGGGAGTGTGAGTGGTGGGGGAACATACCTAGCTCGCGGCACGTAGGCTCGCGCTCGCTCTCACCCCCCTTGCCCGCCCACCCCCCTCGTTCCCTCCCGCGGCTATCTATTAGTTACTCTCGTTGGATTTAATTGAAATATTTTATTAGTATGTCCAGACAAAGACGGTGCTTTCACCAGACCGTCCTCGATCTCGAAAATCGCGAAGACCGTCTTTGCCTGAGCATATTAATTAAATATTAAAATTAAATCGAACCTCAAAATCGCCGACGTTGTCTCTCGCTTCGCGTGAAGCAAGCCAAGCGAGAGATGCAATATTTAACATTAATAAGATTATTATGCTAAAAAGATTGCAAGAAATTAAAGAAATAATTTATAATATAAATATGCAAATGCCCAGAAAAGAATTGAGAAAACGTGCTGACCACGAGATATTCGGGGCTAAAATATATATATACGTATATGAGATAACCGTGAACTCTTTGGAAATATGTAAGAAGCTCATAATTCAGAAGATAGCCGAATCGAGTCGATAGCGTATTCGACTGGTCCGGAGTTAATCGCTCCGGCACGGATAACGTTGTAAATCCTGTCCCAATCTATTTTAAGCAAATTAAAAGGTATGAAAAAGTAACGCGATGAAGAAAAAAAAAATGTAGCTGGAATCTAATTCAGGTTTACGTGTGCCTTCTCGGCCGGGCACGTGCTCTTGGTGAATCTTAATCGAAAACGCGCTGCGAAAACGCGGGGAATGATCGACGCTGAGTTATCTTTATACGTAACGCGCGCGCGGGCGCCTTTTCCCTCGTACGGTGGCAGGGTTTCAGGGTGAAAAGGAAGGTAGCTCTATCCACTTCGCCGACCTACTTCGCCACAACTGATCTGGCCGAGCGAGCGCTCTGCGGGTATCCGGCGAACGAACGTGGCTGACGTCACGACAGCCAGCCATCCAGCCAGCCAGCAAGCCGCCGGCGTACCAGCTGATCTAATATAACCACTCGATGAGAGAGTACGCCACGTGGATTTCTGGTTCCGTGGACCTCCACGTGCCGTTATGAATGATCGCCGATGAATGCCGCGGCCTGATTCAATCCCTCGCGCGCGGAGAACAATTCACCCCGCTGGCTGTCGCGAGGAAAGACGGTCCCGCTCTCGAAAAACGACGGCACGTATCGTACGCGACGGAAACACCGATTTCTCCTAATATCGAACGAACGGGAGCTTGGTCCGTGCTGGTGCACGTTGGCGATATCGCCGACTGTCGACGAACGGTGGACGGCCGAAATTAGTACGAAGCGTACAGGCGAGCGGCTTGGTCAGCTACGAAGTGTCACGCTAAAAGACGTTCCGTATCGTTGAAATTCACGAACGACGGGGAATATATATTTTAGCGTCGCGGCGAAGAGAGATCCCCGTCCGTTTTTAAGAGATGTCGCAATATCTAGCGCGAAGAGACGAAGAGCTAAATTGCGGAGTAATGCCGCCGTTGTAACACACCTCCGCCGTCATTGTAAAACCTTTGACGGACGATCGTGATTTGAAAGCGTTACATCGCCGGATGATGTACGATTGTCATTATGCGCGCGTGTCGCGGTATTTGAGTGACACCTTCGAATGAGTAACTGTTAATATTTCAACCAAAGAAAATTACTGGACAGGCGACAAGCGGTCGATAAAGCGTCGTGACATTTAAAGACGCTTCTGTTATTTTTAAGTATCGTTGTAATCTTTTCGTGAATGCGTTTTTACGAATGATTAAAAACTGTTGCATGAAAAATAATTGCGTACGTTCTTTTTCATTTTTTTTCCCTTTTTTTCCCCTTTTTTTCCTTTTTTTTTTCTTTTTTCTTTTTTTAAATGGGCTTTTGCATTCGTTTATATTATCGTATTAACACGTGGCGTTTCGGAGCAAGGAGCAAGGTTACGGTTCTCTCTGCTGAGTCATTTTCGTTACACCCACCATCTCGATCTCATCTGCTCTCCTTTCCTCTCATCTATCTCTCTCTCTCTCTCTTTCTCGTTAAGTTTCTACCGCCAATTATCAACGTACCTATAATTTTTCTAACTGTTTGTTGTCCCCTCATTTATTGACTACCTGCGAGCACGTTTGCGACATTGCAGAATAAGCATTGCATAATTAAAAACTTTGCTAGGTTATTTATAAGTTCCCCGCAGTAGACTACGTCGTGTAATCCCACATAACGATGCGCATATAACATTGATGGATTTAAGGAACATATCCCTATCAATTTTAATACCAATGTGGTCTTTACATCTTGCATTCTAAGAGACGCAAGAGTTATGAATTTAATCTGGTGTTTCGTTAATCAGTTTTATTATTAATTTATGATTCTTCTTCTCTGCGCTTTTAGCGAACGTGAAATATTTCGTATTTGAATATTTTGTAAAAGAGAGAAGCTTAACAAATCTAGATTTAAAATAGAATAAAAATACTTTTTTTTTTTTTTTTAATTGTAAACGGCGCTTTAATTACGAAATTATTCTATTTATTAATTTTTGAAACATCTGTTAAACTCGGTGATCTGTCCTTTCACTTTCATTTAATCGCATTATCTCGAGCATATTCAAATATGAATGAATTTCCTACGTGTTTACAGCCAACAAATATTGCTTTTTAACTGAAATTCGCTTACGTAACTTTTCACGTGTGCGTTTCACAGCTGACCTTTCACAAGACCTAGTTAGAATATTTGTCACAATACGCGTTATTATTCTTGCATTACTCGCGTGACATTATTATTGCAACTACTCGTAATATGTTACGGATATGGAATTAGACACGATAGAAATATCGTCGGCGCTCAATACTTAAAAAAAATATATATATATTCATATATACGTACGCGGTTTTATGAATTTTGTTAATTACAAGCCGAGCGGTGAAATCGACTGATCGTCGAGTGCCGCGCTTGAGACTCTCGGCGAAAAAAAAAAAAAAGAGGTAACGATGTTGGCAAATCTAAGTGGCCTATCAAATCGCATGAGACCTCAGCGCGGCCAGATAAAGGTGTTTGCGGACGTGCGAGCGGTCGGAAGCGGCGCGAGAAGCCTTTGAAGCAGCCGTTGAGAAGCGTCAACGACGTCCCGCTTCATTGACCGCGAATTCAACCGTCCGCGAGTCCCGTCGTCGTTCGATAAAAGAAAGGAAGGGAAGGGCATCTTGCCCATGCAATTTTCTTAAAAGGGCGGCGGCCGAAGCTGGCCGGGCGTCGATCTCAATCACGGCAGAAAATTCCGACGAGGCGGTCACGTGTTACGTATTAAATGCGCGTACTCTCGTATTAGTGGTCTCTTTTTCCTCGCTTCCTTCCTCCCGTTCGCATCACTTTGATTAGGGCCCTATCTCGCTGATAGTCGCGCCAGAATACTTTGACCGTGGACGTTTATCGCCCAACGGAAACGTCTTCTTTTTTATTTTTTTTATTTTTTTACATTTTTTATATATTTTTTTTTATAACGGCGATACGCGCGCAGCTGTCTGCGTACAAGGTAATTAAAATAAATGGACGTAGATATAAAAATATAAAGATGCGAGAGTTCAAGGATCGCAGTCTTTTAGCATTTACAAAGTCGAGCGTTAACGTTTTCTCGCAATTAATGCGAGGATTAAGAAATTCTATTTGTACGAATTTAATGTAGAAAAAAAAAAATGTGCGTCTAACGATTTGAAAGAGAAAATAATTTAGAGTATCAAGTACTATCGCGCGCTTAATAATAAGACGCCTATCACGTAATTTATTGTGAATGCGAAATATTGGCGACCTTTGGAGCTGCGCAAGAAAGAATTTCATTAACTTGGTAATTTATCTGTTCGCAGGAACGTCGAAGCTGTAGACGACGGCTCGGTGGCCACGAGTGCGACGGTCGCCGAAGTCGCCGATACACAGGAACAGCCGCCGCAGCAGCGGCAACAATTACCGCAATCAAAGGGTAACGCCGGGAGTGGACGGCGAATAGCCAGCCAAAACGTCGCGTTGAGCAACGGCAACAGCAACGTCGGCCGTGTCGCCTCTCGCAGCCATATGGAGCAGGAGAAGAGGATGCGGCGAGAAATCGCCAACAGCAACGAGCGACGTCGCATGCAAAGCATCAACGCTGGATTTCAGTCGCTGAGATCGCTGCTGCCGCACCACGAGGGTGAAAAGCTGTCCAAGGTAAGTGCCCAGTTTTATTACTGACCCCTGACCGGAGTCTTCGTACGCATCCGACTTGAACAAACCCGCTATTTATTGCCCGAGAAGCGCCAAATCTTGGAGCGCTGTACGAATCTCAACACTGCGCGTAAAAAAAAATTTGTGAAATAGACACGCAACTTGTTCGCGGATTCTTAATATTTTATCTGAATGGATATCTCGAACTCGATTTCAACAAAGTATTTGTACGCGTTTCAGTACATGTAAAATTATTATAATAACTTTTTTTTTTATTTTTTTAATACTGGTACGAAAAGTCGGGTGGGCTGATACGAGAATATGCGAGGAACACTTCCTCCAATAAATTTTTCCTGTGCTGGAGGAATAGTTCGAACCTGGAGAATTCTCATTTCGTCCACGTGCGAGATGCGGCGTGCGTAAGCGAGACAAATCTTTCACGCCGCGCTCGTGCACGCTAATCGAACACGAGGCACCGCCGGGGAAGTGCCGCAAGAGTGGGTCACGCCTTTGCCCTAGTACCACCTTGCGATTCCGATTGTCCGCCCGGGCGTTTTCGAACTTGAGAACTCCATCGACGCACTCAATCGATATGTCACTGTTTCGAATCGTTGGGACGTTGTGCGAATATCCGAGCGTTCGATAGCCCAAGTGGGAGTCGTCAGAAATAACGCTGTTCCTCGCGAGGCGTCATATCATTACTCCCCTGGATGAATTCGTGACTCCGGTTATCGTATACGATTGATAGAATTGTTTACTCCGCAGTTGCGGCGAGCTTCCATTGCGATTAATCTTTAAACGCATCCGATTGTGGTCGTACATTGCTTTTGCTCTCGTATAATGACGGAAATCATGCGACATGCATTTAAAGATTAATTATTTCACATTCTCGTTTGACAGTATATTACATTTCACTCGAGATCGTGCAAGAAAAATATAACGACGACAGCGAAATAAAATTACATACAATGCAAAACACGGATTCGTATGTGATCGATACTGCATGATTTATCTGCCTTGCAAGTTATTTAAGAAATAAATTTTTTTTTTTAAAGTAAAGAGCTTTTCTCTCGATATGTATTAGCGGAAAGATTCACTTTCGTTTGGTAATACCACTCGAAAGTGCCGCTGGCATGCAATGACGCTCTCGTTGAACACGCAAACGAGTTTATTCACCGCCTAATTTTGCACTCAAATTTAAAAAAAAAAAAGAAACGTAGAATTTTTTTTCTGCACTCGCAAGTAAGGAATTTCGGTACGTATTTCAAGACCTTTTAACCGTTGTTTGGAAAACGCAGACGGAGCCGGTACCTCAAATGGCGAGTTAAGGCGGCGGTGCCATCCGGCCGGAAGAGAGTTTTATTACATTAGGGCCAACACGCACGATGTCGAGCCGGGTCAGGCTGACACGTGGACCGGAAGCGACGACCTACCTCTCTTTGGCAAGGTGAATTCGTCAATAAAGCTCAATCGTTCCCTCCCGCGTTTGCGCGCGGTGAAACATTACGCAAGCCGCCCCGGTCGGCGGCTTTTATGAATCGCGCGCCAATTTTACCTCGTGAAAGTCGCCGTCCGCATCCCACGCTATAAAACTAAATCTCCACACAATCGGCGTCGACTCGTTCGCTTAGTCACGCTGGGACTTCAATCGTTACGCGATAGCCTTCGTTTTTTTCTTTCTTTTTTTTTTTAATTGCCGCTAGTGACGTCACCCGGTATCAGCTGACGGGAACAATTCGATCATACGATCGGTCCCCATTACAAGTTCGACCGAATGTGAGTCAGTTTTTATTCGAGCTACGTCCGTTTAATTTCTAATAAGATCATTGCTAATATACTATACGTTTTCAATTTTTTTTTTAAGCTTGATTTAGCCGGAGGGATTTTTTTTTATTATTTTTTTTTGTGCTTATATTTATTTCTTTATTTTATAATGTAACGCGAAACTTTTATCGAAACGAGATTTTTTTTTTCCCCGGATATACGTAAAAGTAAAATATATATAAAAAGAAGTTCGTGCGCGGGAGAAATAAAACTCGGTCGGCGCTGTTGGGCATGAATGCGGACCCTCGTAAATCTTTACCTGCGAACTTATTCCCTACAGCTTTGCGATACCTTTGTGAAGTAAGGTCAATCGTGGGAACGGACTGCGACGGGCATTTCACGGCGCCGGATACTTATTAAGCCGATTATACGAAAATCGCATTTCGCGGCGAAACGTTGACGCGTGTACGCGAGATATCTAAAATTATGATATATCGAATTATGAATCTTTTTTTTTTTTTCTTTATCGGCAAGGCGGAAATTTTTAGAAAACCGGCGGAGAGACGTGGAAATGAGCCGCGCTGGCATTCCGGCGACTTGTTCAAAAATAGTCGCCGACTAAAAATTGCGCAACGTCCCGCTCGGACAACGGGGTCACGCGGGGGTCAAGAGTTAATCGGGTATTTAGCGGGGAATGTGGACCGCGAGACGTGACGTGACGCGACGAGACGGAACGGGACACGAGGCGCCGAATGAGATGATTAAAGGTAGGCCGCAATACGCGTGTGTGCGTCAGTCGGGACAAGAACCTCGAGAGTCGCATGACTCGTAATTGGCGGTGTGAACTAACAGCTGATCCTCGCGGTGATCGCGAACTCGTAACGCGCTGCGTAATCGGGCACGTGTGTCGTACGCAACATTCATTTTTACATTCGCATGCCCCGAGCTCTTCGTCGTTAAAATACGATTCGCCGTATTTGCTGGGTACACAAAATTAGGAAACAAATTTCTTTTTTTTTTTTTTTTTTTTTTACCGAACGCCACAGACGCTGCGCGATTACGTAACCCTCGCCGACGTTCGTGCGCGGATCGTCGCTGCGTATTGTTTGCGCTTTTCATTTTACTCCGCCACACGTGGGGCCCCACTCTATTGTATGTGAAGGCATTATTTTAATAACGGTATAGATACGCTAGATCGTCGGCTTTGTTCCAGGCACCATTTATCTGAGACTTTGTTACCACCGAACAACGTTCCTCCACGAAAGGCGGGTCTAATTATCTCGCGCGCGATTCTTTTTGAAATTCCCCGTGACCTCGAAACGTAGTACGTATACGTGCACCGGTTTCGTTTCGCGCCGCTTCCACGTGTGTACGACGTAACTCGCGCGCGCGCGCGTGTGTTCGCGCGCACTTTCGCAACGCGATATTTCGCGAGCCACTCGGCCGACCACATGGTTCAATTCCCACGCATTTCTCTCTCGTGCCCTCGCTCCCTTCGACTTTTTTCGCCCCACCTCAGCCCAGCCCCTTCGTTCTCCTCTATCTTCATCTCGCTCGCCTTTCGTTCCTGCTCGTCTTTCTCGGCGCGGCCGCTGAAGGCCGGACCGGCGAATATTCGCGCGAAACCCTGGCCCACTGAGGGCGACGTCTCAAAGAGCGGCGGCCGACTCTTTGGCAACATTAACAAGCACACAGGGTCTCCAAATACGAACGGGCGATCGCCCCGGAGCTCTTCTTGCTCCTTACTTCCCGTAATGGAGAAAGGCGTGACCGCGCGCGCTTTCGTCGAATCCGCTCGTGCGGACCAGTTTGAAGAAAAATCCTCTCCATTCTTTTTGCCCCTTTCGCACGAAATTCTACATTTGAATCGGCTCGCTCTCGCCAGGCTTTGTACATTATTAAACCTTTTTTGAAACTTTTACCTCGCGTTAAAAATGTGTAAAACACACTGTTGAATTTGATAATTAATGACGGGCTTTGTTATAAATTTCAACCGTTGGTTCTTTATTATACATATAGTTGTAAAGTATCGGAATAAATGTTTAATTAATTTTTCAGCGCGGTATTTATTATTCTTTTAAATTATCGAGTCAAAATATTTTTTTTATTTAAGCGAATAACGTTGGGGATGATCGCGCCTTCCTCGTGAGACTCTTTCGGGCCTTTTGTGCGCGTAGATGAGGAAGAGAGGGGCACATCGGAAACGAAATAAAAGGAGGGCATGCGCAAATGAGCGCAGACGCCTCGACCCATTTTCATTTAGCGCTCACCAGACAGAAATAAAAATAAACCACCTCCGTGCTCCTCTCGTGCCTTTAACAAAACTCGATTCGAGGCTGGCGCGCCGCGGCTAAAGAGAGCATTTTGCGCGCGTAATTGCGTTTCACGCCGCGTGGGAGAGGCTCCGGCTTCGATCGATTGCCCGAACTGATGGACTCCGTCAATCCTCTTATCCCGCATTCGATTTTCCTACACATTTCGTGCGTGATAAATAGTTTATATCGCATTACGATCGCCCGCCCGTAATACGCCAACGTTAAAAGATACGCCGACCTGGAAGACGATTTTATTTCTATTTATGTTTCGCAACGGCGTTTTATTGAATTAAAAAAATTAAAAGAAAAATTTTTTTAATTAACCTTTACATTGATAAATATAATCCTCTCTTTGATACCGAAAATAAAAATACATTCCGCTCAAAAGCGCCAAGACTTCCACGCCGGGATGATTTTATTATCCTCCTCTTTCGGTGGCGGACGAGTTAACTAATGATGACGTCTAAAGTCGCGAACTTGTTAATTTTCGCCGGACAAACGTCCTCTTCATTGAGAGCCGTCTCTCCTCGTGGAGAGGTCGCGCCGGGAAGCGGTCCGTACGAGGCGTATTCATTTCCATGAACTCTCCACGCCACGTTCGAGGTTGCATCGCGTCTCGCGTTCCCCCCTCGGCCCTCTCGCCGCCTCTCGTTCGGTCCCTTTTCCTCCGACCGTCTCTCTTTCTCTTTCTTTTCCGCGCGAGACGTATATATTATTCGCCCGTTCCCTCGCGACGTATCCTCTCTGGTCTTCGTAGTGGTAGGCAAGGACGGCGGGAACCCAGACGTCACGTGCTTTGTCCGCCGAGCTCTCGCCTTTTCTCCTCCGGACTTCGGTAGTAATACTACGTGATGCTCGCTTACACATATACACGTGCACGCTCTGCGTCGACTGCAACGAACAGCCGCGCGGCGTAAGACCCATCTTACACCGGGCGAGAATTCAACTTCGCGCGACGCAAGATTTCATCTGTCCCGGAATTTGTATACGTAACAGCTACGACGGTGTAACAGGACTCGCAACAAAATCGTTACGTGTCGCCGTAAATAATATCGTCAAACGAACGCACGCCGCGCTTTGTATCGATATTAAAAATGCGCGAGACGTCGTGCCAGCCGTCTAGATGAAATTACCTTAACCAAGTGTTGACGCCGCCGCGAGATATTATCTCGCAACCCGAGTCTTCGCGGAATAATAAATGATTTTTGCGACGTTTTGCATTTCACGACTTCAATTACGGGCGCACGGGGGTATCGCAACCTCTCCCTCTCTCGAGATTTCCGCGGGATTGCACGGGGGACCCGCCGACGGCCTCCCGTTGTACGTGCAATCATTGCGGCAATCAATTACACGGAAGTTACCTTCTAATTCAGCCGATTCTTACGCGCGCGAGAAGCGTACCCCGTTTAAGCGAGCCTTCGAACGATGTCAATGATACGCCGTGAAATTCAATACTTATCGGCCGCCGCGGAACAGAACGGTCCGATATTCAATCGCAATCGTTTAGTTGCGTAACAATAATTACCGGCGCGGTAATATGTTTAGCGAGTTAATGCTCGACAATAGCCATTGTTATCGAAGCGCTATCAACTATCGTTTAGCGCCGCGTCTGTTTCTGGTGCAACGAGCACGTAGCCGCATTGAAATTGTTAATTTCGCCAGCACGCCCGAGCAAGCCCGAGCTCGGCGAAATAAGTTGCATGCGCAACGGACCCTCTCCGCGCGAGTTACTTGCACGGTGCAAGACGGGCTTAAGAGCACAGCGTTACTACTGCATCCACCGCGCCTTGTCCAGCCCGGGCCCTCCTCATCCCTCCCCCCTTTTCGTACGCTATTCTCTCGCGTCGCATCTGGCCTTCCTTCCTCTTTCATCTCTCCATTTCCCTGCCTTCGCGCGCACAGCGTGTACACCGTCGCTCCTCTCGCCGCGTTGCGCATATTAAAAACCACAAGCGGAAATAATTTTTCTGCATCCTCAAATATCGTCGAGAGGCTCTCGAGCAGCAGACTCGGAGCCCGCTGATTTTACGCTCTCATATTAGATCTGCCGTTCGCAGCGAGTGGCAGGTGTAGCAAGAAACGTTCAAGATTTTTCTTTAATAGGAAAACTCCGGGTAATAGCTTCGAATAATAATTTTGCCTTTGTTTCCCTCGATATTTCGAAAGTTGCGTAATTAATAATTATTTAATAATTTATTTAAAACTACGTGCTCGGACGACGAGCTGTTTTTTTTTTTTTATTTTTTTTTTATCTAATAGGCGAATAGTTGGGCGTCCGAAGGAGATTAAAGATTTTAATCTTCGAAAATTGTGGCCTTTAACAGATCGAGAAGTATCTCGGACGGGAATCAAGGTGCGCCATATGCACCTTGATGCACAAGTCCAACCTCTTTCACCGATTGGTTTCTCGCGGCCACTTTTGTTGCTCGACGCGGTGGGCCAAGCGGGCAGACCCCTCGCGGCATATGGGTCACTTTGTTATCCTCCTTCTTCCTCCTCGCTCGAGCTCTTTCCTTGCCACGGACTCTGCACACCCGTCCCTTTGTCCCACTATCTCCCCTGCTCTTTCTCTTTTGCCAGCGCAAAGGTAACTCAACTTCGGCTTACCTGTGCCCGACGTTACAGCTGTTGCTTTCTACAAAGCGTCTTATCCTTGCATATATATTTTTTTTTTACTTCTCTCTCTCTCTATTTTTTTTTTTAATTTTTATTAAATAATTTAATTACGCAATTGTAAGAAATTGATGTTAGTTAGAAAATAAATATTCTAATAATAATCTGTATATCATAACATATTTTCGAAGCAAGTCGAGAGGTAAATTTTTGAGTTTGACGATTAAAGATTAACGATCTAACCGTCTGCCAAAACGAGGTGCCAGGAAGCTTCCGCAGCTGTCGTCTCTCTCTCTTTTTTTTTTTTATAAATGTGTCGCGACGAAAATATATCTTCTCGGTCAAGTTGTAATATCGTAACGCGACTGTTATACAACCCGCGTAATTATAACATACAAACTGTTACGCTTCAACCGCGGCTCCGAGTTCTCTCGCGCATTCCTAGATGACGAATCACGCTCAGACCGGCGGAGATAACGCTTCTCAAGTGCAAGGACAGCGACACGCATACTCGCGCATACGCGGAAGTAACTCTATCGCTGAATTAAACTGATGACCGTCTTAGAACTATCGTTATCGAAGTGATAAAGTAAGTTTCTTTATGCCTCGGTTGAAAAATTTTTATTTATGCCGACGCAAGTATCGACGTAATTTTGTAGACGAACGATATTCGTACAAGTGTAAAAAAAAAAAAAACAATTAACAATCTCGATTGCAGCGGTTCGAGAATTTTTGCGCGTACGCGACGAATGCGGTAACACCTCGAGATCCGCTTAGCACGTGTAATTTACCCGCGTAAATCGAGCACGTGCGCCCGCCCGTCACGTAACAGCGCGCGAGGAATAGATTGCTATAGTTATTAAAAGCGCGTCGGGCCGTTTTGGTTTAGTGGGCTGAGCGTTCTCGGGGGAGTCCGCGAATTCACTCCGAGTCCGCGGGATTTATTACTGGATTTACCTCGCTATATTAGCGCGGGACCTATCCGGTGAGAACTAAATCCTATTTCGGCTTACACCGCGAGACACGCTGCTATAAATTCCGTGTGATTTCGTGCCCCGCGCGCTTTCTTGCTCTAAATGAACGTAATTGAGATTTCTACGCTTCGGCCCCGTAAGTTGGTTTAATGCTCTTTTATTATTTACAACAATCTGAATTCCGCGCTCTGTGCATCAGTTGTAAAAATAGACTCGCACGGGTGCGAGATTTACGAGAAAAGAAATAGCGTTCGACACTTTAATTGCGAATGTATTTTCCAGTTTCTTTAATTATTAAAAAAAAAACGTTAATTGGTTTTCGAGCTGAACTTGATATCCGTCGTGCATATTTTGACATTTACGATGGCCTTTATTAGTCGGCGATTCGTGGAAACCATCGAGAATGGCACTGTGTCAATTTTCGAGACGCCGACGTGGATAACTTCATCTAATTGCTTTTTTTTTTATTCTTTTTTTTTATTATTTTGTCGTGCAATCTACTAAAGTGCGCATCACGTGTCGGGAGCGCCGTGTTCTGCTAATTACCGCCCCGCGATTCTAATTAGCCATGATATTGCGAGTGATTACTGAGCGTCATGAAGGAACGGAGAAAAGAGACGTAGGTCTGAAACAATCATCGAATTCGCGGCGCAAACAATTGCGAAATAAATCCATTAATAGTAATATAATACATATTACTCTATTCGTTACAGCCGCGAAAATGGATATCCTTTTGTTGCATACGATAATTGTTTCCTGAAATAATTAATATTTCGCGCAACAATTATTTTGTAGAATAATTATCTTAACGCGACTACAATTTAAAGCTATGCTTATTTAACGTTTTAGCGCTCGGCAAATGATAAATTACTTCCTAACTTGAGTTACAAATCTTGATGTGTTGTGGATCAGACGTACGGGAGGTTACATGATTTTTTTTTTATCCTAATTTTTTACGGTATCGTCCACGCGCATGTTTATGAGGAACTGTACATCTTGTTACTTTACGAAATAAAATTATACGAGATCCGTTAAGTATTTCGTCGCGAAGCCGAGGAGTTCTACATAAATTATCTTTACAACTCGCGCGCAGTATACTCGCACGTAAAAATCGAACTGCAGTCAGCAGGGCGGTAAAAGTCAGCGTTACCCGAGCCGTAAAGATCAACGATAAATGCGACAAATTAGTAGAACAAGTAATTAACAGTTTGACCGCCCGACGCGCCCGCCGACCAGTTTTCGTCGTCAGAGAAACGCCGGTGCGCTTTCGACATTTTTGCTATCCCGCCCATGGATATTTTTGGTATCGATTGATTTCGAAAACGCGCGTTATTAAGGCATTGTGTGATAATCGCCCGGCGATTTCTTTTTTTTTTTCTTTTTTTTCGTCCCGACAAACGCTCTGTCTTCGTCGACGTTATGCAACGGGGCGCAGGTCTTTCTCCTCGTCGACCTGTCCAGTGGACACACCTTCGAGTCAAGAGTCATCAGTTGTATTTATAGAACGTGACTCGGTGATTGCGTTGCCGTTTGCTGGTAACAAGTCGCCCTAATGACGCCATTGTGCGCCGCGTCTGTTGCACCTGCATCCACACAGCCTTGCGCTCGGCTCTCTCTCTCTCTCTTTTTTTCTCTCTCCTTTTTTTTATATTTTTTTTATCAGTCCACGTGACTTCCTGGCGCGTGTGCGCCGCTAGTTTTCACATTGTTAATTTCGACACGCGATCAGCTCTCTTCAATTTAAACGGTAGCGCGCGCTCCAATTTTTTTTTCTCCTATTTAAAAAATAATTACGTCGCCTGCGTTCATAACTACTTTTCGACGATAAAGCTCTCTGTACTCGATAGCGTCGTTTTATCGGTGTCTCCGCGCGAAGAAACGGGACAATGATAATTGCGCCTTAGCGGGAAGAGGAGGGGGAAGGAAGATTCTCTTTCTCGGACTTCATTAATTACTTTTAATTCGCCTCTCGTGATTTAATCGCGCTGTAGCGAAATCGTCGCGGCCGCTAGCTCGTAAAAGTCGCGGACGTCAGAGATGCGATGGCTCGCAATTAATGGATAATCCCGTCTTCTTTTTCGCCTCTCTCCCTCCTTGTCAACGCGTTATATTAACTCGCGATGATGAAACAGTACTCGTTATGCCACGCCGGCGTCGAGGGGGGGCACCCGATCGTCATTATACGGCGTTTATATCGCCGGCCGTATTTATCGCGCCAGCTATGGAATGCGACAGCGTGATGTACGACGCGTAGTACGCTCGGCTAAAGCGTTTTCCTTCGCATGCGAGTCTCCTTCGCGCGTTTTCACCACGTCGTCGTGACATATAAATTGCATCGCTCCCTCGTTGCGTAGACACCTCGCCGAAGCGAGCCGGCGGAATTGTTTCCGATAAGAGAACGTAAAAATTGGTCGCGGGACGGCCGAGAATTATTAAACCAAGCTGATTCCCCGCGCGGCGTATTCCCCGGCTTAATCGTCGGTCGGACGAAAAAAGCCCTCGACTCTCGGGAGAACTCGTAAGAAAATCCAAGAGTTGAAAAATCATCGGAATCTTTTCTCGCTTTTCCTTTCGCTTTTGCTTTGTCGTCGCGTCAGCTATTAAACGTCGAAAGTCTTTAAACGTCGCTGAAACAAGGAGTCGCGGACTGTAACGATTACAATTTCGAATATCCGTTGATACGAGAGAATCGCGGCGAATAATTCCCGCAAGTCGAACGGCGCGCAAGTGTGCAGTCGCATAATAAACGTATATCGGCCCTATAAACGAAGGCGGGCGTGCTCGTATAACCGAACTGCGACGGTCATAACCACCGCTCGGATACTTGAAATCGCAGCCGTTTCATTGGCCATCATCGCATCGCGACGACAAGGGAGCGAGGAGGAGAAAAAAAAAAAAAAAAGCCGCGACACGTTTATATCCTACTCTGAATGAGCGAACGGACACTCGGTTCGTGTCGTGCAGTTTGCATTGCGGCTCGCTGCAATTCCTTTTGTTTCACCTGCGCCAGACCGGCACTAATTTCCAACGAATTCCTCACGACTTTCGGCGAACGGCAAATATAATTTATCTCGAAATCAAGATTACTCTCTGATAATTGTTCGCCGCTAAAAATAAATTAAATTATAAAACGCAGACGATTTTTAACACGCTCAAGAATGTCCACATGTAATATTCTTAATGGAGAGCCTAAGTGATGAGTATCACCCGCGGGCCGCTATCAGTTTATCAGTTGTACCGTATTTACGTTATCGGTGTACGCTTACTCCCATTATACGGCTTCGCCGTTATCTGCTTACAAGCACTTACGCAAGAACAAAGCGTCATGCAACGGCGCGATGAGACAAGTAGCGGCGTTATGCAAGCGCGCATTCGTCTCCGCGAAAAATCGATCGGATTTGACTTCGCGCCGGGTCTCACTCGCCTCGTAATTAAGATGCAAGAGGATCGCGCGTAACGCGATACCCTGCGGTCTCTTTCTTTCGTTTCTCCGTCCTATTTCTTGCTCGAGAATCGTTTATAACGCGCGTCTTAATCAAAGGTCGGTCGATACGCCAATAATTCACCGGTCGTAACGGCGATAAATAGGACCGGACCTAATATCGGCCGAGCAGCCGCGGCGCTAGGCTGGCAGAAACGGTGCTTTCTTGCGCGAGCATGCTGTCGTGTTATTCCGCCTGCGAAAAGAGATTAATGGATGCATTGTACACCGTTGCGACACGGCGCAGTAATGTCGCGCGCGCTCGTAAGCAACACCGAGAATCATTGAGAACAGGCAGCACACGCGTATTCGGTTTTTTTCTCTCTCTCTTTTTCCTACATTTCGCCCCCTCGCTGGATTAGTGTAAGGCACCGGCTAATATTTTTTTTCTCGTAATAACTGGTATAACATACATATACGTATACACATTCATACATAACGAAAAAGCGGAAAGTACGCAAGGGTGTTATTCTTTCATTCCGGTTCTATTATCACAGAAAACTTACGCTATTACATCGCCATCAAATACGAAATCGTGTTGCGGCGTGGAATTTTCTTACTTCCGAAACGTATGTCGTTCAAGCAGTGCTGGGCGATGTACGGTTCGCAGAAACTTTATTTTCGACCGTATTCGCGAGGCTAAAAATTAATCGACGCTCGTTACCGCGACTTGTGCCGCTGGAAGGGCTTATTAAAATTTAGGCCGGGGCTCTGTGCACGTCGGGACGCAACGTAAAACGGGATAATTATCGAGCGAGTTGTCTGCGGCAACGGTGATCCGGCGTTACCCTGTTATTACGCGACTTCATCGCGGCAAAACGTAAACCGTATCGTTTTCCCATCGCCAAAATCTGTACCCGTATACGATCTCGCAAATTCGAGTTTCAATTCCTCCTGTAACTTTACCTCTATATCGCATTTTTCAAATTTATCAAGCACGAAAATAAATGCACTTGAAACAAAAACGATACCGGCATATACTCCCCCCGTGCGCTCTTAACCGAGGGTGTAATACGAGATTGCATTTGAAATTCAGTTTGCTGAAATATACTATTAATACGGTGCGGTTAACAGAACTAATAAACAACGTTGGTTTGAATTTTTTTTTAACTATATTTTTTTTAAATATTGCATTTATTGATATTTATTTGAATGCGCATGTTACGCGACGCGAGTGCATCCCGTGGTTTTCGCTCGCGAAGAAGAATGCGCCGCTAACTTAGCCGTAGTTTCACGTTCAATGATTCGCTCACGTGGCAGTATCGCGCGAGTCCCGCGGGGCAAGCGAGCCTCGGTGGACCACCGGCGCATTATTCTTCCGAGTGGAGAATCTCGCGGTACGGCGGAGAGGAAGGCGGGGAAGAGACAAAGAGAGGCCATCGCAGATACGAGTTATTGGGCTGTTTACCGCGTTTTCTCGCGGAATCATCCACTCGTTCGGCTCGCGAACGGGCCCGGCGGGCTAAACGGGAGCGCTTAAACGCCGGAAGAAACCATCAAAGCTGCCTGAGATACATATGTTTTCCTCATGAATATTACTTACGACTTTCACGGCGAGCTCTCGAGAGTTGGTACGCTGCCAGCGGACGTTAAAGCGGGAAAAGAACCTCCGGCCGATTATTCCGGGGAAAGTACCGCGGCTTCTCTCTCCTTTTCCTCCTTTCTCGCGACGTATCTCGGCCCGGTATTGCGAGGTATCGATGATGCTGGCTAAATTACTATCTAGCAACGTGTAACGGCGACGAGAGCCCCGATATATCTCGGCGGACTATTTTCTCACGCGCAAATATGTCTTTCGTAATTCGAGAGGATCTACAATCGTTTTTCGGCAAAAATTAAATTTTGGACGCGTTCCGTTTTCGAGCGGCAAATCTCCGTGCTTTATATCTAAGGCGTTCCGTAACAGCGTTATTATTTCAGAGACGTCGACTCTCGGAGCGGAGCTAGCATAAACCAGTCGGCGACAGTTTTTAGCGTCCGAGTTCGTTAACGCCCGCGGAATAAATTTCCGGTCGGCGACTTCGCTGCCGCGGTAACGAGCGTCGTTTCGATTGATTATCGTCCGCCCGGCGTCGGTGGCGCAATTCAGCCGTCGCGCGATAGAAATTCTTCCCGTGTTGCGACAGCCGCGCGTATTGCACGTAAATTGTCGCGGCGAGAAGAGAAAAAAAAAGGGGTAGCAGATCGGAACCGGGTCGAGTTGAACGATCGCGTATATACCGCTTGGCAAACGGCGGCCCCGACAAGTATAATGAGCCGATGGTTGTTGACAAACAATCCTGTTTACAAATAGCCGGACCCGAGGTTCTTGCGCCCGTTCCGCGGCGCTCGATGACGAAAATAATTAGCTGGCTTGTGCCGCCACCCATGCCAAGGGTTACGGTACAGAGCCGTTACGTAAGGGAGCTCGCGCACCCGACGCTTTCGTGTCAAGGAGTCCCTATTTTTCCACCTAACGTGCCGCCGCCGTTCTTCGAGGACGTCGCCAAGTGGGACTGGCCGCTCGCGCATAAAATAAATCTATCAGCCGCGATAACGTAACGATTGCATCTTTATTACGGTACGGGACAAGACGCGGGATGCATGCGAGCCGTGTACTCGGACGTGAAATTAATTGCTGACTTAGGGAGGTGTTTGTTTTTTGCGTTCCTTATGCGATAACTTGGTCGGTTTAGTATAGCTAAATTTTTTTTTTTTTTTAATCGCGCAACAACATTTAAATAGCCAGAAACGTCCCGGCTAGGATAATAAATGGGATTTTTATTTTATTTTATAAGCACTACTTTTTTTTTTTTTCTTTTAAGGAATTTTTGTGTGTATAATTTCCTGTCACGCGACGTCAAAATTCGATCTATGCGTCTCGATCGCCCTCGAGCGAGCTGAAACAGTGGAGTAACGAAGGCACTCGGTTAGGGCTATGTGTGCCGAGCCGGAGAAGGTGAACGAACCTGGAACAAGCCGACCTCGCTCGGGAGACGATCTATCTCAATAGCCCGCGGGCATGTAGGCACTAGATTTTCCCTTTTACTTACCTTCCTTATGCTAATACGCGTCTTACTTTACGTTAATCGAGTAAGTGAATGACTTCCTCCGCGGCGCTGCTTTGCACGGATGATTGCGATATTCCGCGGGACTTACGACATTTCGCATGACACGGCGGTAGCACGATGATTACTATCTTTCACTACGTCTTTTATATACAATGTTTACAGACGTCTACAGATTTCATCTCTAAACCTTTTCATTTATTTTATAGACCTTTTTAACGTGCTGTATATGAAATGACATATTTCTTTACCGGCTATTTTACCATTAATTTTATAACTTAATTTATTACACGCTCGTAAAAACTTTCGATAGCCGGCCATCTGTATAATTAATCATCCGAGACAACGTTGCGTTATAAATAATCGATTCTACACGCGTTATCAATAATTTTCATACGGATATTACTATACATATAATATCATTACAGCAAAGAGAACGATGGGCGATTGAATTATTACTCGGCTCTATATCACAAACAAGCCGTTTGATAGCATATACTTTAACCACCTTCCCTTCGATCGATGGACGAAAGTTGCTCGCCTATGCCTCGTTATGTTCATTCTCTACTTCCGAACAACCTTTAGATCGAACGAAATTACTGCCATTCTTAAATACCCTTATAACCTCCGCGTACTTTAAAGCGGACGAGCGCTTCCGAAAAATCGTCCTGAAATTCTTATCTACTCAAACGTTAGTCGACCGATTCCGCGTCGTGCGCGGATGTTAATTAGCAGACGCGCTCTCGCGAGCGAAAATAATGGGGCATAAATATCGCGGACGATAAATGCGTCGTCGTTTCTTAATACGGAGTCCTCGGGGAAAGAGGATGAGCGCCGAGAGATTTTCTATCGTGCCATTTGTATGCGCGACCGTCGCGGAAACCGGTATTGGAATTTCCCAACCAATGACGAACGATAAAGATCACCCGCGGATTGAGTAAACCGCCGCGTTGCGAAACGCGAGTGACACGCCGATTCTGCGACGTGCCGCACGCTTTATCAGAACAAATCGATCCTTCTCGTTATCGGCGAAACGGCCGTTCCTAGAATAGCGGCCGAGGGTGCCCCGGTGTTTTCACGCACGTAGTTCACGCACGTAGAGCGCAGGTTTACTCGCTTAGCGTCGATATGTCAATACCGGGAACGCGTTGCAGCACGTGCTGTCTGCGAGATTGCGCAGCCTTAGTATACCCCGGCGCTTTAACGCGCAATCTTTTTATAAAAAATCCATATCGCGGTCCCTACGAACCGCAAGTCGATCGCGGGTAGAAGAGAGGAGTTATAGATCTCATTGCGTTAAAATATTTATAAAGATAAAAACCCGGGATGATTCAGGTGGAGTCGGGCTTTTTATTTTTTTTTTTTCTTTCCATTAATGCGCAATTTATATCTTAACTGGGAGAAACCTCGCGCGCGCTGTTTTTTAGGAGACCTCATTTACAAACTACGGAATAAAAAATCATGCGACTTACCAATCTGCACTCCAGCGGAGTTGTGGAATTCCGCCGGTGACTGTAACATAAAATGAGAAATATTAATGTAGACGTGTCAATATATTTGGTATTAAAATCAATTAAAAAAAAAGGTAAAAATTTTTTTTTTAATAAATATTTAATTTAAAAAAATTCATGCTTACCTAAAAGTTGCTCCGCTGATGCAGGATGCCCGTCCCGAGCCTGCTCCTCCTCTCAGATGGGACGTGTCGAGCCATCCTTCCGCGCACTGGACACTCGCGAACGCGTCCGATAAATTACTGTCCTAAAAATTAATTTTTTATTGAACATTTTTCGCACGATAGTCTACGACACTCCCGTTAAAAATTTTTTTTTATATAAAAGAATGACGCGCGGTTACTTTTGCGAAGCTCCCGAAGCGACCGACGAACCGGCTGCGGTTCGTATTCGTATTGTTTCGGCGTGCGACTCTTTTTTCCTTCGGATTTTTATCTGAAACAAAAAAAATTATATTTGATTAGTAAAATTGACAAAAATTAAATGGCGATGAAAGGGTAGTAAGGGAACGTAGCTCGTCTATTTTTTTAAATAGGATTTTAAAAAGACGTTATTAATACGCAGTAATTATAGACTTTAGAAGTAACTTTTATAATAGCCTTGGTGTTTTTTTTTTTTTTTTCTACTTGATTTCTCGCTTCGAATTTATGATCGCGGAATGAAAATCTGCGCTCGTTCTCGATGCGCCTCGAAAAACAATTGAAAAGTTAGATTGTACAATATGGGAACAGCAATGCAGCCGCCGCGAGTCTCACGCCCGCCGATAACCGATTTGCCATGATTTATGATGATTGCCTTATTTCTAGCTGGCTTCACCTAATCTTCACGGCCGCGTTTTTACTGCGATCGTTTTTTGAGTTTATGATTAGCCGCTGAACGGCTCGTAATTGACCCGTAATTACCAGTCACCGGAAAAATCAGCAGTTTCTTCGGAGGTTGATAGCGGCACTTATCTCGCCGGAATTATTGAGGTGTTTCGCGGTGCCGATTCTTGCAGCTCGAACGAACGAATTTCTGATAAAGTTAGCGAACGGAGGAAAAAGACGTGCAATTCCTGGTGACTCGTTTTATCGTTCACATTCGCCCTTGGCCTCGCATTTTTTTTTCAATCGCGATAGCCAAATGCCAAGTACTTACATTCGACTAATTTGTAGTACATACGCGCTTGTTAACGGAAAGTCGGTGAAACTATTTCGATAACTATTCTACGCGACATGTACACGCTCCTCGCTTGGCGGAAAAATTTTCTTCGAATCGCGCGGGTCGACCATTCGCGACCGATTAATATTTCAGACGCATGAATATTTTGCGGAGCGTTTATCGTGGGTATGGGACCACTGGTCTATCTTGGACGAGCGACAGTCGTCAAAGCGCGATTAAGGCGACGTTCTTCGGGGGAATCTTTTGTTCCATCGACTCCGATTTTCTCGCAACTCCCCTATTAATTCCTCAGTCGTGCGAGTATTACCGCGATATAAAATATTCACCGTCATTGACCGGCTTATTGCTCTTAACTCGCGCCTGCCGAGGACTCCTCTTTCGGATAGGAACGCTTTATTTTTCAACATCAACGTTTCGCGAAGCGCCTATCAGCAGATGATATCATATTTCCGTGACGCTGCTCGGGCGCCGGTCAATAATGTTAAAAAGCTATGCGCTGCCGAAACGAAATACGACGAAGGTACTGTTTCTAACGAGCTCGCGAATTTCGTCGTTAGCGTCGGGTTACGAGAAACACGGGCCGCCGTTTATCAGTTGGGCAAAATTGCACGGGACAACAGAGGCGCGCGTTGTAGCTCAAAATTTGCGCGCGGAAATCTCTTCTCCTGGTGACTTTGTAAATTATACATAGGAGCCATTCTTAGCGAGTTACAGGAATATGCGGGTACCGGGTAGTTCCGGACACAAGTACGACTACTCCAAGTTTCCCGGGCACTCGAACTTCCGAGTTCTCAAACTCCGGGGGTAAGTCTGCAATTTGCAAGGACCTACTCGAAAACGCGTAACTTCGAGAAGCCGTTTGTTCGTCCTCTTCCCTCCCTCGGCCGCCGTTCAAATTACTACCACCCCGACGAACAGTTTCACTGATAATTACGCCCGTCTGCCGTTCTTCGCGCCTTCATAAATCATGTTATTTAATCTTTCCGTCTTACAATTAGAAGAAACCGCCCGCGATTTCGTTTTCCATTGTTTCTTGGTTGTCGCTCTCCCTCCCGTTTTTTTTTTTTTTTCCTCGCCCGCTGGTGGAAAAACATTCGAGACTAATAGTACAGCGACGTTAATTGCAATCAATGCTGCACGGTCGCGGAATACTGCGCTGATACCGCGAGGAGATACGCGTGTATGGTTTTTTACGTCGCACGTAACGCATGTTTTACGCAAGTTCTCGAATAGGATCGCAAATTTTTTTTTTTTTTTTTTTTTTTGCGGGGCCACGGGTATATTATTTATTTAAAGCCTGAAACATGAAACTGACTGAAATAGACTGAAATACACGTTGTTACGAACTTAATCCAATATCAATTTTGCGCGCCTCGTGCGTTTTCGAAATTTCAAAAACAACGTGAAATTTTTAGTTGAGCTTAAAAGCGTGCTTTGGGATATGAATAATTGCGCGGAGAAAAATTTCCGAATCGACAAGAAAGAAATGCACCTTTTATTCTTTGTAAAATAAAATCAGGAGAGGGCGTCAGTCTTTCGTAATTTGTGGGACGTAAGCATTTTAGAAATGACCGGATCGCCTTCGCGCAAATCAAGCCGTAGAAACGCAAAGCGTGTAATTCGCGGCTTCGAAGAGAGAGGTGATATAAACGCCCAGCTGCGGCGTGGATTGAGCGCGTTTTGCTGCCATTGCTGACGCGATTGCATAAATTCAGCGGCATAGGCACGAGGCGTAGTAAGTAATAGCTGTAGTACTACGTCGCGTACTATGAGTGGCCGCTAAATGGAAACCTGAATGAAACTGGGTGCAATCGTTTCTGCGATTCTAAACACGGATAAGAAAATGCGCCGATTACGTGGTCGAGAAGAAAAAGGAACGGTGCGGCGTTATTACGTGACGTTACGTGCACAATACGTTCTTTTTTTTTTTTTCCCCCTGTTTTCTTAATCTGCCAGACCATCGACTGTGAAGCGATAAAATTGCTCTTATCGGCTGTTTTCACATTTCGCGCTTACTCGATGTGATTTCAGTAAAAATTATATCGTAATTGCTTAATCACTTATTTATTCATTTTTTAATATAAACACGATTTTTTTTCTCTATAATTTTATTTTTTTTTTTATCGGGTAAAAATTAAAACCGAACATCGACAGGAGAAAACTGCGAACGTATCCCTTGTGCACGCACGGTGTTTCGAATTTTCTTGGAAATAATACTTTTATCGCTGCACTGTGATCAAAATGCAAAGTATACTTAGAAAGATTTAATTCCGATCGCGCGGCGTATTTCTTCTTCTCTTATTTCCTTACTTTAATGCCGGCGCTGGAATTACCGTCAGCATGCGGGGAATATATAATTCGGCGAAAGAGAGTCGCTCACGTACGAGAGGGTGGCCCTTCGCTGAGCGTATCTTAGAAAAGGGACCGGGTCAATTTTCCGATTTTATCCGCTTAATTAAAAGCGACTGCGCACACATTAATAGCGTTTATTTGTAACGTAATTTTCCCGAAAATATCTTAATTAAAAAAAAAGAAAAAGAAAAAATAAAACCTGCGACAATTATCTTTATTTTTTTTTCTTTTTAAATTAACTAGAACTAATTTTCTTTTTTTAATAGAATTGTTCGTTATTATTTTCTACTTGAATTTTAATGCCGGGATTATTTCTTCTCAAAAGACACCACTTCCGCATTGGAGAATTAATGGCGAGCGACACACGCGGGTCGTTGTTTCATTATCCGCGACAGTGACTCAATCTTTGATTAATTAGATTCGAAACGCACGCACGCAAGCGGCGTGTCAGCCCGGGCTGACGGGGCGGGACAGGCGCGCATAATGTGATTCTAATTCATTCACACACCAGGTGAGAGCAGACCGCAGCTCATCCCCGCCGAAAACAATTTTCTATTATTCGGCTGTCTATCCGCGGTCGACACAGTCTTCCTTCCACGATGGGCGGCGCGTCGCAGTCGATTTATTACCGTGGCGAGTCGACGCATTGAAAATTAATTGCACTATTAATTGGCGCTAATTAACATTGTACATTAAATTGATTGGTTTCGAATCAGACGGTTGTTATCGCGTCCGACTAATAAAAATTCAACAAATACCTATTAGAATTCAGCGGCGCTAAATTTTGTTTTCCAATTCGACGGTGTTCGATATAATATTTAATTAACGAAAAAATAAAGAGGAATAACGGCAGTGATCTCTCCGTGAATTTCTTTAGGTATTTCTAACGATTATTTTCGTGCAATCCGAGGGGAAAGCTGCGAAACGTGTGGTTCTTTCTGAAAGCGGGAACTGAAAAAGTTAGCGGGCGTGTACGCCGGCATGAAATCTTTTCTGCCATCTTTGGTTTCGAACCTGCTTCGAGAGAAAGCTAATGTGGAAACGTGATAAAGCAAACGGAAGATTCGATTTGTCACGAATCGTTTATACGATTTTTTTTTTTTTTTCGAGGAATTGTCAAAGTAAAATTAATTTTTTTTTTTTTTTTACCAAAGTAATATAAAAATAAAAATTATTTTCCCGACATATCTGCGAAAAGTGAAAAAAAAAAACTATGTGAAATCGCAAAGTTTTGGTATTCTAGCATTTTGTATTTTTTGTCGTTAGAGAGAAATTCTAATTTCTCGATAAAATTAATACTCCCGTCTGTTGACATTTGTTTTTCGCGTGGAACTCGAATATCGGCTGTCGCTGACTTTCTCAGGCGTTTTAATCACGCGAATTGGGTCGAATGGAAGGTGGAGGAGAGAGATAGTGTCGAAGTAGGCGCGCGACAATATTGGAGCTAAGAAGTCGCTCTCGGGCGTGAGCGGCGAGCTCGGGGACGCGGTCCAGATGCTGCTCTGTCGCTTTAAAGCGCCTACGAAACGCGCTCTCGTCTCGCCGCCTTCTCACGCGGTATTACTGCCCCGGCAACGACATTCTCGGGTGGCGTGGGCGGGCCTTTACGCGCTATATTTCGCGAATATTATGCGACTGCGTTTCGCCTGGGCCATTAGGCTCGGCCGAGAAAGAATGTGAAGCGGGAGGGGAGACTGCTCGTTACCTCTGGAATGCTGGTCATTGATTCTAGTCAGCATCGAAGTCGAGCGAGTGGACGGCCGAGAGCAATGCATGCGCGACCTTTCGAAAGGCTTTCGGTGCCCACGGACGTGGCGCCAACCGGATGCCCGGCGCGCAGCATCCGATTATCTGGACCGCGAATACGAGGACGGAGTCCCTTCCGGCATTCGTCCGCCGGCGGACTTTGCGACGTCTTAAATAACCGTGGTAACATTATATACGCATTGCCGGTAGAAAAAAGATTGATAGTTCAATATCGTGTGATTCACATATAAATTCCAAATTGATAACGCATGGAAGATCGAGAGATTTAATTAATCGTGCGCATATTTAATCAAATATGAGAGCAGGTGAGACGTAACGCGTTCTGAGTGGTCTCCTAAGTTCAGTCAATGTAGATTTTCGATGATTTCGTACCGACTCACGTGTCTTTCCTCACGTAGCTACGGGCAACGCTGATAACGAAATCGCCGGTGGCGCTCATCACCGCGGAATTTACAGTGACCGTTTCGCCGGGCCGCAGCGCAATTTCCACCGCCATTCCGATTCCCTTTTTCCCCGTGGAACGACGATCGGCAACCTGATACCGTCGCTCGCTCTCGCGTCGCCGAAGCGCTTTTCGATCGGACGCGTCGCGTCCCGGCCGGGATCGTTAAACGGCAATAAAATCGGATTATAATCCGCGCTGCGAGCCGCGAGTCGCGATAAACGTCGGCGCGCCGATTGCAGTCGTTCACCCGCGTTTATCGCGGCCGGCGTTATTGGTGTCCGACCGCGCCGCCGTCGTCTTTCACGAGTCGAGCCCGCGTAATGACACGACTCGCCGACGATGCTTATCGCGAAAAAGAGGGTCAAGTACAAGTTTTACGAGACGCCGCGCGCGCGCGACACGCGGCCAACTCTCTCTTCTCATTTAGCGCGGCTGCTTGCCTCCTACGGCATTCGGTGGATCGGCGGTAATTAACTGTCGTTCATCTCGGAATTAGCGGAGATAATTTCGAGCTGTATATCTTTGCATATATACGTAACATTTTTATACAACGAATCAAAGTCACGTATTACGAGTTAAAAAAGTCATCCTATTTTAATCGTTAAATTGCTGCATGAAAATAGTTACTATTTTTAATTTGTTTTACTAGAGAAAAAAAAAAAAGAAAAAAAAACCATGCGCGCGTTACGCGAGATATTCAATCGATTTCTCATGCATCCGAATGTATCTCATACCTCGTCCCATTAGTATAAAAAAAACGGGGTACATTCTCTATTAAAACACGACGCTATAAATAAACTGGGTGGTTCAACGGTGAGAAATCCGGTAACAGATCGACGAGCTGCTCGCGATTATCTATAAATTACCGAGCTGGTTTCCACCTTCTATCTGCGGATGACATTTAATCTAGCGTTCGAATGACATTTCGTGCGTTCGACGGAATGGGCGGCTGCAGGATCCCGGGCTCGAAGCGCGCGGGGCGAAACGGCGCCTGTCGTCGCGACGCGGCCGGCCAGCCGCAGCGGCGGTTTCCGATCGGCGGGACGGACGGGCGAGGACGGGACTGACAGTGGTCGGCAGACGCATAGCTACATAGTCAGACAGTGAGTGCGGCGGCTATTTTCAGTCCGCAGTCGCCTGTCGCGTCCATCGCGCGCCAGCCCGCTCCTCCACTTTGCTTTAATCCCGGCGCTCGATCCGACACATCTCGCGGAGACGGGGATTCCGAGGCGCTTTCGAAGAAAACGCATCCGCAATACACTTCGCAACACGAGGAGCCGTCTCACGCGATAAGATTCGCGACAAAATTATCGATTTATATATAGTATATATGTATGTAATTTTTTTTTTTTTTTTTAATATATTTACTTTTTATTATATTCCTTGGTTTTTTTTTTTTTCGTTATTTCCTTTCTAAGATCCGCTCTCCATATGCAGAATATCGCGCTACGTGATCCGCCGACTCAACCGACCCGATTATTATTCCACGGCCACGCAAAAGTGGCGGTGAATCACCGCTCCCGTATTCCCCGCCGCTTGAAGAAGCCCGCGACCGATAAAATGGCGCGTCTTACGACTTTGTCTTACGACCCGTTGTATAATCCGTTATCTCGCAGGACCCCGGAGCTCTTACGTTCGTTTTATTGAGGACTTTTTACCTATAGCTCCCTGTGCCGCGCATTCCGCGATGCGCGTTCCCGCTGACGTGAGATTTTCCTCCGATCGTTTGCCCTTAACAGCTTGTCGTTACCGCGGTGTCGTTGGCTCGTGGCATCGTTTCATTTGGGAGGAGCCCCTCGCGTTTTCTGCCTCCGCGGTTTATCATACATCCGCCGTAAAAATCTTATTATTACCTCGGCGCATCATTATTATTTTATTATCTTCTTCTATTATTTTATTCCGAGCAATTGCTGGAAGAAGGCGATACCTACTCGAGTTTTGCCTCGCGGCAAGAAACGTCGCCCCGCTCATGAATAACGCGATCGACGTGTCCGTCATCGTTCCGATGTTCTAGAAGCCCTGATAAAACGCTCCCGATACATTTTACTGTCGTTTAAATTCCACGTCGCGGCAGAAAAAAACTTTACGAAGCGATACGTCGCGACGGGAAGAGTCGCGTCTATCTTCGTGCCCCGATCACGCTCGAGTGACACCCGGCGGCGCGATAAAAAAAATTACCCCCCGTCATCCCGGGCAAACGCCGCGCGCCGTACGCATAATTCGATACGGTTCTCGTGCAAATGCGATCGGCGCATCTGTCCGCGATACGCACATAAATCCTGTCGAGTCCGCCGACCGAGAAAGTCCAACCGGAGTCATTGCGAATGCATGGGATATGCTAAGCACTGTTATTTTCGATCGTTCTCTTCGGCCATCAATGAGCCGTTCGCCCCGCGGTTTTGCCCGAACGTTTCTCTTGGAAAATTTTAATGGAAACTGCCTGCTTTAAGCTTTTATATCGTAGTTTTTTTTCTTTTTTTTTATAACATTTTTCATAAAAAAAAAAAAAAAAATTTAATATATATTTTGTGGAAAATCTATACGTACGTATGTGCGATTATTACTTTGCCCTGGACTTAGGAAATGAAGTAGAGAATCCCGCTTTATACTATTTATACATTAAATCGAATTTCATTGCGAACATACACCGCAATCGCGGCCTGCGAAAATATTTATCGTAAACTCCGAGGGAGTCGATCGCGTTATCGGCTCCCAGCGAAGGATTCGCGCGGAAAATGTTCAGAAAAAAGATTCCCAGCGAAAGAAAACACTCTCCTTTCCCGTTTCTTCGCGATCGGCCGGGAAGAAAAATAGCGCAAACAGTTTGCGACTGTGGAAAACGCTCCAGAAGCTTCAAACGATAACGCGCTTTGCACGGGGCTCTATCCCATACGTTTACGCTCGAGAATCTCGTGTCGCTACTTGCTCCATTTTGCAGCGCGATATCAACTTGCGGCTTGCGCTCGACGCAGAAGGGCTGGAAACTAGGCCGATAACGTCAAGAGACAGCGGGGCATCGGAGTTGCATAAAGGGATATCGTTGTCGTTTGCCGAGACCATCAATCTCGAGGAAAAAAAAAAAAAATTTGGCCTCAAACGTAATTTTATATTAATATTTTTAACGAATTTACATTTTTTAATTTAACGAATAACACATTTAAAAAATTATTAAAAAAAGTTAAAGCCAAAACTATTTTTTTTTCTCAGTACGAAGACTTACAAAATTTTCTTTCACGATTTCTCATTCCTTTTTCGTCGAAATGAGAGATCGGCTCGAAAAAGAACGCGACTTAAAACGATCGGCAGAAGCGGCAAATGTCATCGACGATTTAGGGGGATAATTAACGGCGTCGCCGCGCCTCGGGGGCATCGACGGCGGAAAAGACGAGCGTCTAAACAGAATGCACCTGGGGCAGATGCATCTGCGGTAAATAACGAGGCGAAGCCTGGCGGTATCTTGTAATTCCCGGCTAAAAGCATCCTTACACCGGCGAATTCCTCGAAGCGACACGAGGTCAAACTGGTGTTACGGATCGATAGCACCGAGAAGGGGGAGAGAGCGCGTCAGGGCCGATGAAGATCACGTGGAGAACGATAACGATAATGACGACGAAGATGACAATAATTACGAAAATAAGAAGGATAATGATGATCATCGATATTTGCGACTTTAATATTAAAAACGCCGACGGCCGGGGACGAGGCGCAAATCTGACATACGTATGAAAAAAAACAGGGGAAGACGCGAGAGATCGGCCGCTAATGAAGGAACGCGCTGAATAAGCGCGGATACCTACTCGTACGAGCGTCGTGCACGCCGCTGTAATTGCATTAATAAGCAAGCGTGCGTCTAACAACGCTCTTCCGCGAATTGACCTCACGCGCCCACGAAAGGGGAATGCGCACAGAAAGGTGGAACGCGAGGTCGAGGTGCGAAGTCGGCGTTCGTCGTTCAATTAGGCGCGAGATTACGCTGATTTTGTGGTGAGATCGACGTCTCTTCGCGCAGCTGTTGACTCTCTGCGATTGTGTTTCACGTACGAATTGCTAACTTTAACGGTAGACGGTCGCGAACTTAAATGACTGAAATTATCAATTAAAAAAAAAAAAAAAATTTTATTATATAAAATATAAAATTTATAAAAGAAAAAAAATATATCGAAAAGACATAGTCGTTCTTTGAACCACGCTGTGTGTCGCTGATTCTTTGAATTGATTCTTTTACGTTCTACTTGGTGCGATTACTGCGACCGCCTTCATCGAACAATGTCCCCGGCAAACAGAATACATTATCGACGGAAGGCCGGCGCAACAAACTAGAAAGTGGAAAATGAGGGTTTACGAAGTTGCGCATGCAACCGGCGATCGGGAGCAACCGTAACTATCGACTTCCGCGGGGCCCCTGGAAAACGACCGGGCGCGCGATCGCGAGGGAATGTCGTAAGGAAGTTACGTTTCTCGCGGGGGAGAAACGGGAACGCGCGCGGTTAATAAACGGCGCGTAACACATACGGCCGTCCAGATAACAATCGCGATAATCGGGCCGTGGCCCTAACGACGTCATAATTACGAGCGCGACTAATTCTAATTGTCTTCACGCGGCGACGGGTCCACAACACTTTCGTAATTATGATCGATGAGCGGGGGGCCTCCTCTCGTAAGCGTATGCACGCCGTCGGCCATTGTGTCCCGGGAAACCCTTTCGCGAAGGGAAAACCCGTCGAGCGCGATGACGGGGAGGGTGACGATGACAAATGGCCGATTTCGCCGGCCGAACAAGTGCCGAGGAGCCAACGATATTCGCGCGAGGCTCCGGCTCGTAAAATAACTCCGTTCAACGAGAGCAGGGATGAAATTGCTCGTCCTCCCTCTCGCTCTCATCACCGCGCTCCCCTCCCTCCCCATTGTGCACCGCTCGAAGATTTTTCTTTCCGCGCGGAATATCTCACGAAAGACGTCAACGTCCGTCTTGACACGCGTACGTCTTTTTCCCTTCGCCCGATAGAAATGTTGATTCCCGACAGTTTTATCTCTCAATAATCCGCTTAATTTTCTCTCCGGGCTTCGGGCTGCTTTCGACGACATTAAGGACGGAGCTACGACGATCGTAATGCGATTTAGCGGGCGATACGTTTAGTTTAATGCAGGCGGGGGCTGTGAGTAAGGGGCGACGGGGAAGAGTTAAAACAATATCGCTTTGAGTTACGCGCACGGCAGGTTGCAATCAAAACGTACTAACTTCATTATCCATGGGGAACTAAGTTAAACCATACGCCGGGAGATAAACCGGGCGAGTACTCGGGAGCGAGCTGCAGAAGCGAAATCGACGGGTTCCGATTCGCCGAGGATGATTAAATGATTCGGCGATTAATTTAGATCCGCGCTGCCGCTCGTTGGAATCGTCGGTCGTTCGTTCCGGTCCGCCGATATGCCCTCTCACTGATTGAGCATTCCTCGAGATCCTCCTCGTCCAGCTGATAAGCTCTATCCGTGCATCAAAGGCTTAGAACCTCAATGTTATACGTGTCGTTCGCGTAAGAATGCACCGCGGTAAACGCATTTATCGCGTCGAAAGGTTTAAGTTGAGAACAAAAAAAAAAAAATTTGTTTAAAAATATCGGACGTTAATCTCTACAAAAGTGTACGTTTGTTTTAAAACAAAAAGATCGTATCCTATATATAAAAAAAAGATAAAAAAAATTGTGTTAACAATAGACGCGTTGAATTGTATAGAGGTGAGAAAGAGATACGCGAAGCGCGCGCATGGTTTGTTCTAGTTTCATAAAAGAACACTTTTTTTTTATTTATCATAAATAATGAAATAAATTAAATCTCGCTTATTTCATTCTCTCGCGTTGTCGCTCTGCACGATGATACTTAAAAAAGATGTGAAGCGCTAAGAAACGTTGGCCTAACAAGCGTAAAGCAACTACCGTTGGAGCAAGGATTAATTTATAATCATAAAATCGAGTACGCCACGAAAGTTCCAAGAGCCACCCCGAACCGCGCGGCGGTATCGTCCTTTTTTCTCGGCGCGGCATCTGCGCCGGCGAGTTAGGCAAGAGACCAATATTATTTCCCGTCTCCGGCACCTGCCGTGGCAAAAAGCGAGTCTGGTCGTCGCTGGAGGGGACGCTCGTTTAGAGTTAATTAAAGGTTCGATCATTTCCCGTTTTCGGCGAGAGGAAAACTGTCGCAAAAATCGAAGCAAAACCGTTGCGAGCCTACTAGATCCTTTCCTTCGACCGCGCTGCATATTCCGCTCGGAATGCGCGCGGATATCTACGAAAGCGGATAAGTCCGGTGAAGGGGAGAGACGGAAATCGCTCCGGCAAAACGCAAGCCGCGTGCCTGCACGCGCGACGGAAAAACCGTCCCGGTCGTAGTTGCCGGAAGATTTCGCGCGTATAAAAACTTAGCCGGAAAAGTGATCAAGGATCGCGAGAAATAATACCTACGTTTATAAAATGATAACGTTCTTTAATAATTTAGCGCATTTCTCCGCGACGGCGGGATCTCGGCTGAAGTTTTCGATGGGTGTTAAACTTATTCGCGTAGAGTTCCGGCGTTAATTCCGCGATTACCGCGGAATACGAGCCCCGGAGCGCGGGAACTTGCCTCTACTCGTGTTTCAATTTGCGTTAGTCGGATTCCACAACTCGCCGCGAGATAGTCTCGAATGTCCCGCCGAGCTCGCGCATATGAGGTAACGGGGAAACGGCGACTCCGGCGGCGTGTCAACGCCTCCGGTGAGCAATCCGCGTCCTTTTACGGTACACTTTTACGACCGCCTCACGCGAATACGTCGTGCCCAGAACCCTAGGCTCGTTAGAGCGCTTACACGTCCGCCGGGAGCGTTCTGCAACTCAAACCCTAATTTTTCGGCAACGTCTACCCTACCTAAAAATATACTTACTTACTTTTTTTTTTTTTTTTTTTATTTCAAAAGGAATAAAAAATCAAATTGCACGAGTTTAGTATTATGCCATTGAAAAAGCTACCGAGTGAAACGCGAGGTCTTTTATGGGAATCGCCTGTAAATCGAACAATGCCGGCGATCTAGAGCGAGCGCTGCGCTATGTCCGAGACGCATTCCTCAGGTACAGCGGTGAAGGCACGCCACGGGAAGAAACGTGTGCGCTCGTGCAACGCCGACTGTTTCGTGCGTGTCGGCGTAGCGATACGCAGGAATGCGAGCACGAGAGTGACGAGAACGCGCCGAAAGCTACACAATATCGGTTTTACGAGACTACCGGCCGGCTTTATTGCTTTTCCGTAAACATTCACCCTTGCCGCCCTGCAGCATTACGGCCGCGATCAGTTGCAGCATCTCCCCCTCGCGAACGGCGATACGATCGGGGCTTTATGTCCGGCTACGTCGCCGAATTCTGCTCCCTTCGCGTTTCGCGAGAGTTGGCAGGAAAAAAATTTCATCGCTGTCAAGTACGTAACGATAGGCGCGTAATATTTGTGTTCTCATAAAATATGCTATATGATTGTCATATTAATATAGAAATAATAACGATAAAGGGAGAAATGTTGTCGCGTCAATCGGAAAAGCGGTAAAATTAAAAGAGCAGCGGAGGCGGGACATCTGGATTGGATATATTGTGCCGTAACGAATCTCCGCGATGCGACACAATTTGAGCTGACGCAGCGGAGGAGATTATCATCGTGGCGTCGCGTTGTCTCTCGCGTGAGGAAAATAAATTCTCCAAAGAGTAACGCCTATCTTATCACCCCGGGATGATCCTCGCAGCCGATCGGAGATAGAGTGCGACGGGCACCGCTTCCCTTTCCCTCCCAGAGATATCGCACCCTTTTTGTATATATCTAATTTCACGCCCCGCCGAAACCTGTTATTTGTTCGAGATCGCTCGCGCGGGCGCGACTTAAAAAAAAATTTCTATCACCCTCGTTTATTTTCTTTAACGTCACTCACGATTACGTTTTCGAAATGCACGTCACGCTTGAAAAATTAAATTCTATTTTTTTTTTCTTTCTATTGTTGAAAACATTTCAATTAACAGGATATAATTTGGGAACGCGACGAGTTCCGTCTATTTCTCTTTTATTTTATCTACAAAATATCGACGTTTTCCAATCTGACGTAATCGCGTGTTCAAACATAATTTATACGATGTGCGTGCTGATCGACGATACGCGGGCAGAGAAAACGGAATAAAGGCATTTGTCACATACGCCTTTAAGCTACGCAACCTCCACCTTCGAGAACCGTAATATCGCACAATGAGGCCCTTCTAGATTCGCGCATGAATGGCGATGAATCGTTCAGTGTGCGCGAAGGCTTTGAGTGGACCTTTTCCCTTGTCTTGTTCTCTGTTTGCCTGTCTCGACACGTCGCTTCGATAAATTCGCGCGATATGAATTTCGATGAAAAACGGTAGATTAGAAGGGCTTCGTTAACATAATTTAAATTATTTCATTCGTCTCGCTTCTCTTTTTTTTATTAATTTTGTTTAAGTAAGGGAGATGAAAGTAGGGCATTTTAAGTCTAAAAAATTGTTCGGCATTAAAGCGAGCGTTTATGTCGAATGTCCGCCCTTTGATCGCGGGGTAAAGTATATTCCGTGACGCGTACAATGGCGGGGGCTCCGACGCATCTGGCGGAGGGTTGGTTTGTACGTGACAGTCCGCGTATGTATTTCCGCATCACGATGCTCCCCTCGGTCGTCCTGTCGCCGCCGACCGGCCGGCGGTGTTTCCTCTCGCGCAGCGATCGGACCGGAAGCGAACTTGATCCCGTCCAAAGCCGGCTGGAACTCCGACGGAAGAGAACGGCCGTTGTTCCGTGCAGCCGACGTACCCGCAATTCTCTCCCGTTCCGCGCCGGAACGGGCGAGGAAGACGGCGGTGAAGCGCGGGGAGCGAGGGGGAAAAGAGAGCGAGAGAGAGAGAGATGAAGAAGAAGATGAAGAGGGAAGGGGTTGGCACGCGGCGAGAAGAACACGGGGGTCCTTCTCTCCGCGGCCCGGAATTCTGCACAGCCTCCGCCTACAGGAACCTCAGACGAGAGCATCGATCTGGGCGTCGGCCTCAAGACACCTCTCTCTCCCCTGCACCCCTCGCGCGCGCCGACTCGCGCGCTCCCCCTCGTCGCCGCACCTCCACCGCCCTGTTCCTCTTCCGCTCCTTCCTCCTCGCGCCTCGCCCTGTCTCTCTTTCTCTCCCTCTCGCCATTACGGACATTGTGCTCTCCTCGCGCGGCTCTCGCTTTTTTTTTTTTTTTTTCCTCCCCGAAAGTGGACCAAACTGGAGGCGGCCGCGCGTCCATTGTGCCCTACCGCCGCTCCTCTCGTATTCCTGAGAGGCTTTGACGCTAGATGACGACATTCGCGCGATATACGATTCGATCGTAATCCTTGAAACGTCGGGATTTTTTTTTTTTCCGCGCGGTGCAATACTTTTTTAA
Organism: Cardiocondyla obscurior; assembly: GCF_019399895.1. Lineage (NCBI taxonomy): Eukaryota > Metazoa > Arthropoda > Insecta > Hymenoptera > Formicidae > Cardiocondyla > Cardiocondyla obscurior. The sequence continues at coordinate 1,680,349 of NC_091876.1, forward strand.
CGATCGTTTCGCGAAAGGGAAATATTAATAATATTCGCGATATAAATTAAGTGATATATTATAATCCGCGATCGGCGAGCGAAACGTATCTCCGCGAATTCCGATAGGTTCGGCGACGTTGTGCCAATTTGGTTTCTGCAACGGCTTATTGATTGCCATCTTGACATCGTATTTGGGCCACCGCGTGCCCTCGCAATCAGGAATTCATCTCCTATAGGGAAACCAGCTTTTCCGCGGCATTGTACGCCCATCATTCGGGTCTTGTCATCAACTTGGAACTCGGCAAAAGCGACTTGAAAGTCCCCTCCCTCGTACGTTCGCCCGCACTTTCGTCAACTACGGAACATTTCTCTTATCGCTTTTTCGGCTATCGCTTCCGTAATTACTCCGTAAACATATCGCGGCCTTAATTCGCGATTATGATTTTCTTACGTTCGCATTCACTTTTTCTGGATCGAAAATTTAATTAATTGTGCCACTTAAGCTTGACATTTTACCGAAAAATAATATGAATTTTTAATGTCTAATTTAATTTAAAAAAAAAAAAAATGTCACGACCAACTAATAAATTCTCAGGCCGTACGGTAGAATTTTTAAGACAGACTTGCGAAATTAACTTTGTTAGCGGTATCGTATTTCTCGCTTGTATAATATACACATTTTCTTTTCGCCGTTTTTAAACTTTGCGCTTGACTCAGCTACCTTAAATTAGACAACGTTACGTAAAGTCGCGGTAAGAGGACATATTTACGATGAGCTGCACTTTGCCAGTGTTTTCAGAAGAGTATTTACTCGTAAAGTAGACGAGGGAAGGTAGCCAAGGATCCGTTATCCGCGCGCGAGGATTTGCTCTCGATTTTATCTACGGTTAGGATTTCCCACGCGAATTTCTCTTATTATTTTCTGACAAAGATATCGCGAAACTACAGGGAAATATTAGTGGACTTAAAAGCGACACAGCAGCTGCCGCGTATCGAATGGGACAGAAACTTAAGACAAAGTGTAATAATACTTAATCGCGGGAGAGAAAAAAAAAAGAAGGAAAAAGCGCGCCGAATAATTTACGTAGCAAAAGCGTCGTCGATCATACCTCTTCGATAAACTCGTGGAAAGATGCAATTTAAAGTATTGCATCTTTTTTTTTTTTTTTATACCGAAGATCAAGTGTTGCGGAAAAAATAGCACCGACGTACAGAGACGGTAACCAGAGAACAACATTTCGACGTTCTTTCGATGTATTCATATTTATCGTTAAGTATTTCCTACAAATTAATTCCGGATGGATCTTTAAAACGACAATCACGAACGACCACTTCCGTTTGGAAGTTGATTTATTTTTATTTTCCCCCCTTTTCGAGATCGGGAAAATTAATTAAAACATTAGGGAATGTCAAATGTTTAATTTAAGATACTTTTAATTTACTAAAAATTTCAAGACTAGTTCCGCGAGTTCTGGAAGAGAAAGTGGGGTGCGCTATATAATTGAACCTAGGCTTTAATTAAAACGTAAGTTTTAATTATACAGCGAATGAAACGTCTATTAAGGGTCCATTTATAACTGCGGCGAGATTTTTTTTTTTTTTTTTTTTTTTTTTTGTCGCCGATCCCGGTAATCTCGACCTATCCCTGTCCGAGAGTGTGACCCTGGGGAGAACGTTCGTTTACCTCTCGCGACACCACGGCTACGCAGAATCAGAATCTCCTGGAACCCGGTTAAGAATTGCGTAACACGCACCAGTCGGTCGATTACCTCGAGCGTTGCGGATGCCATTGCATTTGCGGCGGCGAGCGGCGGCAACCGTCGCTCAGCAAGGTGATCTCATTACGGAGATATACGCATTCCGCGCAATTACGTCAACTCGCGAATTACGTAACTCGCGCGTAGGCCGGCTGAGATTTCACGAGCCCGAACCGTTCACGCGGGCGGCAATTCCGCGTCGATTCGCATAACCGTGTGATCCTGTCGGGCGCGATTCAACGTAAGTAGCGGTTTTCTTAATTAACGATAACAAATTGGCACTCTTAGCGCGGTGAAATGTAGCCGTAATCAATTCTTCTAATGTATCGCGGTTCGAATGGTTTTACTTACAATTACAGAGATAAATATCGTCAGGGGCTTAATTAATATCTGCGTTTAAAAGTCGCCTGTTTTAATTTTTCAGGATTCGAGGGTCTTAATTCACTGTCAGGGTATGAGATTATTTCTTCGCGCGACGTTACAAAGTTGGATTTCATATGTATTAATTTATGACGTTCAGCTTGTTAGTTGCGTTTAACGATAACGGGCGTCGAATCCTACTTTTCTTCGCGTATTCTACGACTGAACTCCTAATAGGGACTCTCGTGACAAAACCTTGGATTTGTTGGGGCTGTTATAAATGAATAGTGCGAGGATCGCGATAGAAAATGGTGTCGGTTGTACCTGCTGCAAATGCGAGACCGTTGGACAGCATCTCCGGCCGGGAGAGCGTGTCCTGAATTCCCGAGACAGAAATTGGCCCGATTCGAACAAGCGTTTAAGAATCGGCGTTGTATCTTACGCGACGTTCAGAGACCTGTCGCTGGTCTTAAAATATACTATAGATATATAACAGTAGAATTATAAATACCGATTATTTAAACGAGAATGTCAAATGCGGTTTACGACTAAAGTAATACAGGTTTTTTTTTTTTTCTTTCGATTTTAATCGCACGGGAAGTGAGCGGTCGCATTTTTTTTTACAAAGAGCCGTGGAATTTTTAACGATCGAGAGAACGTTATATCTATAGAGACACGAGTTCTGGAATAAAAGGGGCGTATTTTTCTATTGTTTAAAAAAAAAAAAAATCATATTAGCACCGGTTGTCGGCGTGATCAGCAGGTCATATCCGGTGGCCGTTAAAAAGCTTCATTTTTCAAACAAGCTTATATCTCCGCTCTCTTAATTACGCCGAGGTTTTACAATCCTCTCTCCATCTCGCGAATAAAACGCGGGTGATTAATGACGCGAAGCGTGTCGCGGCGCGGCTCCATAACGTAACAGTTAATCAGACTCAAAATGAGAGCCCGGGCCGTGTTTATCGGGCCCCGTCGTTACGGCGGGATTAATTAAAAGTATCGACAAGACTACTTACGTGCGAGGCCTTTACGTTGTCCTGAGTGCGAGTCCTGATCAGGCTTATCGGACGTCTGACTGCGAGCGGAGAACAGACTGGACTTATCTGTAAAAAAAAAATAAAAGGCAATTCATTAATAAAATTTTTCGAGGCTGCGTGGATAGAGAAAGAATTTACAGATTGTCGGGATAGAGGTATGCCATTGATAACGTCGATCGAAACTACACGAAAAGTTAATTCTCTCAAGAGACTCGCAACGACTTCCCGGCCCGTCTATCTTACGGAAAGAATATTCTACTTTAAAGCGACGTGTAATGGAACGTTGATTCGTGCGTTGATCGGCGCGCGTTCACGGCGGCGTGCCACGCACAATGTAATTCACTGAGCGTGGTCGATTTACGTAACGCACTCGGTGAATGAATCAGAGGTTACGTTAGTTCACTTTATCTATAGCTGGCAACTCTTCCCCCGCCCCTCCGCGCTATTTTTTTTTTTTTTCCTCCTAGTTCACTTTTTCATTCAGAGCTGCAACTCTTGCGCGCGAGTAGGCGCCAGCCTCGTGTCACGGCATTCAAGGAGCGAGTATCGAGCGCATCCTTGACTCACTCTGACATAACAATACCACGTTTTTACGCGCGAGCCCGCGAGCTGCAGGAATTATAATAATTGCAAATATGAGACTCGATTCAGGTAGCTAAAGGGGAATAAAGCGCGTCTAATATATACATGTTTGTCTGAAAATGAGCTCCGATCCGCTCCGCTTGACGAATTGTTTTCGTAAACCATCGCGCTGGCTGAAACAGCCTGGAGCGGACGGGTCTTTAACCACCCGAGGCGTTTCGCCGCTACAGTCCTGACTGCTGATAGCGGTTGTAGCCTTGACTAGAGTCCGGAGAGTGGAGGAACCGAGTCGAGCGAGCGAGCGAGCCGCCTCGTCGTCGCGAGTTGCACGCTGCGTGTCTATGTTTAGACGAAGCGGCACGTCACATCCGGTAGTCCGTGGCCCCTTCGCTCGCTCGCTCGCTCGCTCGCAGCTCGTCCCGCGCGAGATAGCTGGGCGCAGCCTCCTCCCGCGAGCTGAATCGAATCCGAACGTGACCCACGCTGAATTATGGCGGCGACCTTCGGGCAAGTCGCGGCCAGCCGCTGCTCTCTCTCGCGCCGGTACCAAGGCTGACCGAATTGTGACACGGTCACGGAGACTTCCTGTTTGTTGCCGCAGGTCGCAGCCTGCGCCGTCGGATTACTCGGTATCTTCGCGGCGAGACGCGAGACCCTACGCTTTTTAGAACGCAAAAGTCATCCAACCGACGCATTAATTACCGTGCGACAATTAGGAAAAAAAAAAAAAAATTTTAATCTCGTTTGCTCGACTGACTTTTCGATTTCGCCGATTCCGCTCGCTCGCGTCCGACCTTTCCGCGAAGAATGCGCAACTTACGGCGGAAATTTGCAGAAACCTCGAATGTATTAAATGGCGAACGTGCTCGCGAGATAGCGGGTCGATTACAATCGTCGGGGCGACCGGGGATTGCGGCCGTGGGTCACTCCCGCGACAATTCAGTCGCGGGCATCGCCATTAATTCCGAATCCAATTAAAAAGATGGCGATCCAATTAAAACGTCAGCGGCGGGGGGCGTGCAGTAAAGTTTTCATTAACGAGAAAGTGCTTTGGCACTCGCGTATCGCGCGACCGACCCAGCTCGTTCTGGAATCGTGCTCGCACTAAGACCCCGCGATTACTACGGCTTCGCACGCCGACGTCGATTCGCTTTACCGCACTCATCTCGATCCTGTTAACGTAATGCTCGTTCGCGTGGACGCCGGTTCGCGTAATAACGCCCGTCTGAAGTATCAGAAAGCGATAATGAACGCGGACACGTCTAGCGTGCAGCCTGGCCACGAATTAAATACCTAATGCCCGAACATGTTTCCCGTAACCTCGGAATTTTTCCCAGGAGGACCTTTCCTAATTCCTCTTTTTTTTATTTCTTGCCGAATCTAATGCGCACTAGACTTGCGACCGATGTAAGCGAACGATTCCCTTAGTCATCGACGCCGCTTACGTCAAAGCAAAGCGCCCGCTGACCTCGTATGGTTTCAAGCGTCAAGGAATAGCCAAAAGTTCTTTCTTATTTTTTTTTCTTTTTTATTTGAATCTAATAAAACCTAATATTTTATTTCGTCACGTCCGTGCGTGCATTCGGAAAAAAATATAATTCGCTTGGACTCGATCATATTATAATTTTATATTTTTAACGATAAATGTGATCGAGTTGATCACACTATTGTATATTTATAATTAGAGATAATCATGAAATTATGTTTGAGCGATTATTTTTTTTTTTTTCTTTCGGAGTGAATGTGAAGCGGTCTTTACGCGCCTCCGCTCGTCCCGCCGCGCGGCGAAAGGCCGGCTGGTGCGCACGCATGTGTGAGTACACCTCGAGTGCGTGTCGCGTGTAAAGTCGAGATACGGCTCGACGTACTACGCCGTACTACGTCGTTCTCGCCAAGTGGGCAGTGACGGGCCGCCGGCATCGGAATCCGACTCCCATTCTCTCATTAGAAAAAAAGAAGTTATCTCGCGGCCGTGGCAAAAATAACGTTCAGGTGCAAAAAATTAACCGAGGTCAATAAACAATTAGCAAGCACCGTAATATTGCGTATTTTTCATGCTGTATCATCTAAGTGACGGAGGTAGGAATTTATAATTGTAATTTATATCGCTACAAATTCGATTTGCATTTTAACAAAAGACGATGATTAAAAATAATTTTTATACGTATCTGTTTTTTCTTTTTTTGCATGGTTGACTTCTCGCGAGCCTAGTTGATCAAAATTTACCTCGATTGCGTAGCTTTTGCGGGAGAGAGTTGTTTGCAATCGACACGTCCCTGAAGGCGACGCCGAGCGCGTACGTTGCACTCGTATGAATGCTCGGGCGATTCTCGAGGCACCGCCGGCCGGCCGGCTGCATTCACGTGCACGCGAATTACGACACGAGGTGCACGCCTCGCCTCGGGGTAATACGAACGACGAAGGCAGTAGGTTACTCGCGTCCGGTGAAACAACAATGAAGGAAAACATAGAAAGCGCTACTGTGACGCGCAATGTCCTACGTTCCAATAAAGGGAAGCAAAAAAAAAAAAAAAAAAAAGAAAAAGAGGAAGAGAAAGAAGAGAATAAAAGATTAAATACGAGCAAATGACAACTGCACCTCGGTAAATAAAAGAAAAGAGCGTGAGATCGATCGTGGTTTACAGAATTGAATTAAAATCGAGCTACAGACTTTCCCTAATTACGTATATTTAAAAATTAGCAGCGTAACTGTGTGGGAGGGAAAAAGAAAAAGAAAAAAAAAAACTAAGCAACGCGTTTGTTGCAGTCGTGTAATTGCGCGCTCGAAGCCAAGCGGGTAGAATGAACTATACGAAATGAAAATCGGGATCTCTCGGAGCGCAATGAGAAATCGAGCGATCGATAAGAGGGGCATACTTTGTGCTGCGAGCCGCTGATACCTCGCCGCAACAGGCTCGCGTTACCGGTAGACAGAGTCTTTCTGCATGAGCGGGCATGAGTCATAGAGCCGATTAATATACTTGAGGCGAAATTGCTCCGCGCATATAATACGTCGCGGTACTAATACAATGTTTTCATACACGTTCCCGTGCGCGTCAGTTTGCCGGATGCGAACGGGTCCGCGCGTGATCCAGCTTCGCAGCATCCGGTCGCGCGACGCTGACGCTCGTTGACGTTGTCACCGTGAGTTTCATCAAACGCGAAGGCTTCTTTTTATATTTTTTTTTTTCTCCACGTTTCCACGGACGGGCCCTTCCGGCGCGCGAGTCGAGGAAGCGGGTCGTTGAACGAGCGGAAAACGCGCGTGGGTCGCGAGGCGGCGAGGACGACAACGAGGATCGATCGATCGGCAAGTTTCCACGCTCGGTGCCTACGCGGTGAGATCGATTCCCGGCGGCGTCCCACGTACTTTCTTGCGGCTTTACAATGTTGTACGCCGCGGCGGCGGCGTTCCGCCTTCGCAGGCGAACCGTGAAACAAAGGAAGTCGAAGTCTCGTAGTCAGGGCGACAAGTATAGGCCTACCGGCGTACACACGGAAACCGGGCTGTTTACGGCGCGTCCTGCGCACGAAAGTGAAGAGGGATCGGTGCACGCGCCAACGCGCGCGGAACGAAGGCCCTTTTCTTTGCGAGCGTCGCGGTAAAAACGCGAAGCGGAGAAAAAAATAAAATAAAATAAAATAAAAACCCGCGTGCGACTCGCGCAATTTTTTTAAGCCGCTCGCACGATGCCTGGGCACGTGCGCGACAATGTGCGGCGTATTTATAGTGCACATTTATAAATAACGAGGCTATAGTTACGCGAAATGCGCTCACGTGAAACCGACCGCGTTTACGAAACGCCGCGGTAATCACGGAATAACGTGACGTGCGCCGGCGAGCGGCGCGTACCTCGAGCGGCGTTCTTAATTTCACGCGTACCGCTTGCAAGATTGCGCGTTGACCTTTCAACTCGTCGAGTACAATTAATGGCCTAGAAAAAGAACTCTGTTTTATACCTCCTTCTCTCTTTTTTTTTTAGCTCGTAGCTCTTTCGATTAATTACTTAATTTTTCGCGTTAAAGTATCGAAGAAAGCTCCCTGGTGAAATTAATAAAAATGCGTGCCTCCCGAGGCGAACGATGAAAAAAACGCCGTGTAAGTAGGTTATTGATTTTCATCGGTCTATAATACCTCGCGTTCAGCTTTTTTTCCGCAAATCGAGCAACGTGCGGGGAGGGGAAAAGGAAGGGGATTAATTCCGCAAGCACGACGCGCTGTCGACGGAAGGATTACAACGTGATCGAATAACTCGGCCTGTTATTAAGCCGCTGTGTGCGCAAAATGTACGCGGCGTGCGAGCGCACCCTGCGTGAAACGCGCGCGGGACTAAAAGTCTACATCGCCGCGATATAGAGGCTCGATTCAGTGAAGCGTGCATCTATTAAAATACAGACGAGCCGGCTGCAGCGACGAGTCTCTTCCGGCCTGCGTGCCAAAAATAAACCGCGGCTAATATGAAAGTTTCAGCGTGAACGGGGTGACGTTTCATCGACGTTGCGAAGGTAGTGAGATATCCGCTCGAAAAGAGGTGTAATATGCATCGCATGACTGAACTCGTAATCTCGGGCGAGCCGCAGATGATAAGCCACGCGAGGACAAGCTATCGGGCCGCGTTAATAAAACAATGCGTTCACCTCGCGACTCTTATCTCCGCTCGGGTCAGACGATCACGACGCACTTGACGGCGTCAAGGGCGAATTGAAAATTTTACGCCGATCGATTTTCGCGGCGCAGATCTCGTATTGCGTCGATTGTCTGATAAAATTTTCTAAACTGACGTCGGCATAATTTCGCGGCCCTCCGCGCCGTCCGAGACCCGGCCAAGTGTACGTCACCGACAGATCCACGGGCGCTTAGCTTATATATTCGAGACTCCGCGAAATTAATCGCGAACGATCGAGTGTGACGACCGGGAGGCGGGTGCAGTCAATTGGTCAGAGACGTCAACGACAGGTGGTCCTCATTTATACTCGAGATCCCGCGAAATAGGTCGCAAATGCGGCCGCGCGCGTGCGGCACAATTCGCGTTACCGATTGCCCGGCGACATGAAGACCGGAGCGAAATATCGGGAATCGATACAGGCGGCGTGTAATGCTCGTTCTTCTATTTCGCGCTGACGGCAGTTATTCGCGCCTCCGTCACCGTAGACCTTCTCGACGACCACCGACGGGGGGGACGTAAGAAAAATCGGCGGAATGAAACGCGCTCTATATCGAGGTGAGAAACGCGAGGTCCTGGTGACCTCGAACTCGCGCCGGAGGATTTATCGAAATATCAAAGGGGCTTCGCCAGTTCGGGAAACCCTCTCCCTCGAATGTACGCGAGAAGCGTGACCGTCGCAAAATAAAACGCATTTCGAGAAATTTATATTACTTTACGTAAATCGTTACTAAAATTATATGTATATATGTAATAATAAAAGCTCACTTTTAAACAGATTTTTATCAATCTTGTCAATCCCTTCGTCCGAATAATAATTAAATAAATTTTGCGTGCGATATCTCAGTTTAAAAATAAAGGCCTGGGTTTTTTTTCTAAGACTCGTGACGTTGCGAAATGCGCCTATTGCTGTGTTAGGACGATTTGTCAAAGAGACGATGACTATGATGCTAATGATAAAGATAATCGTGACGCCGACGAGTAGTTCGCAACTCTCGTCATGAATTGCGCGCGGGAGTCGAAACGCTCGGGGTCGCTCGGTCGGTCGGTCGGCTGGTTACTCGTGGTGGGGCAAGGTGTAGGTCTCGTGACGTAGTAGCACGTATTTCTACTACGTTGTAACCTCTGCGCGCCTAAGCGGCCGCCCGTCCCCGACCCTCCAGGACTTCCCCAGCTCCTTCCCACCCCCGCGAACTCCGTGTGTAACCGGGATATGAGCAGCCACCCCTCTATCAGTCGCCTAGTGGAGCGGCCAGTCATCCAGCCATCTATCCAACTAGCCAGCCATCCATCCAACTAGACTACCAGCCAGCCAGCCAGCCAGCCAGCCGCCACCTACTCCGCCTACTCTTCTTTCTCCTCCACGTTGCACGTCGTAGCCATGGCAATATTGATCGGTCAGGCAGGCAGGCTGGCAGGCAGGCAGGCAAGCAAGCAGGCAAGCAGCAAGCAGGCAGGCAAGCAGGCTGGCTGGCTGGCTGGCTGGCTGACTGGCTGGCTGGCTGGTTGGCTGGCTGGTGGCTGGTTGGCATGCTCGCTGCGCGCTTTCTACAACATCCAACGTGCTTGCGGGGCTTGCCGGCCCGCCACGCCGGCCGGCACTTCGCCCCGGCATCCTTCCTTCGATCGCGTGCGGATTGTACCACCGCGCCACCATCACGTAGCAGGAAACTGCGAAACTCCCGGACAGACTCCGGCCGAAAAGTTCGTGGATCCCCAACGAGTTGCGCGAGCTTGTGCGGGATCGCGGAAATTGAGCCGATAATATTCTTCGGGAATTAATGGATAAATCCGCGCGTCTCTCGCATGTACAGTAATAAATCAAATTGCAGCATCAGATGCAACACTCGGGCAATTTTCCGGTATTACGTTCTCGCTTTTTGTAATCATGTTAATTTTGGTTTAATAACTTAATAGCGATTTATCAAGTCGTCCATATGTTTGATATTAAATCAAGTCGCATCAAAATATATTCTAAAATTGACAATTAAACGTTTATCTCTCCTTTTCAATATCGAGAATTCGCTGAACTGGTTTCCTTGCTAACCGTTTCCCCGATTGCAAAATTCCGCGATCGAGATTTCTTTAACGGTCTCATCTGGCTGTCGATCGTGCAAACCCGAAAAGATCCAATTACGCCCGTCGAGTCTGACAGAGATTACAGGCTGGCCTAGCGCGCGGGTTGACTCTGCTCGGCCCAGTTAGCCGGAAAAGAATTTTTTTTTTTTTTTTTTCTCGCCTTTTTAGAGCACGGGCCGCAGGTGTGCGGGCACAGGGCCGGTTCAAAAGATCTGACCCGGCCGAGTGGCCGACATTCATTCTAGGAGTTGATCGAATACGCGGTCCGAGATGATTCTCGGCTTTTGAAAACCGAACGATAGCGCGGGCGCGGATCGAACATGACCCGACGACCCCATCGGTGTCACAAACTGGAGTATCAAGAAAGAGGGAGAGCAGAGCGGGAGGAAAGCGAGAAAAAGAGCGGGGTCACGGTGCAAAATTAGACGTGTTAAATAATAATGTTCGTGGCAAGTAGTACGCTACCAGCTCGTACGAGCGTCTCCATGAATGTTTCCGTCACCGCGTACTGAGAAAAATAGTATACTGATATTACGTCACTAATACGAAACCACGGGTATCTGCGAAAAATTTCATCTGCAGCTAATTACGAAAATGATTAGACGGAGACACCCGCTTGAGTTTATTTCGTCCTAAAAAATATCTCTCTTCTGTCGCGCTAAATCGCTCTACTATTATTTACGAACGCTTCAACGGTCAATTTTATTGCAGTAATATTTGCACTATCGTCGAAAAATATGGACCTGCCGAGTTAAAAAAAAAAAAAAGAAAAAGAAAAAGAATTTCTTTTTATTCTAAAAAAATATTCTTCAACGATTCCCCGATAAACGCCGTTCTCTCCACTCTTATCTTTGTCGCTGGTTGTCTCTGGTGCAATCGATGAATAAAATGAATAACGTTAAACATCCCGTCGCGAGGAAGCTCGTCTACGGTGACACGAGGACGCGCGGCTAACGGAGCGGAAACTGTTCCGGATATCGCGAGCGAGATTTTGCTGCGGAGGCGAGTAGTCGTCGCGACCCGTAACGGAATTCCCGGATTCCTGATCGAAGCCGATTTCGAGAAAAGGAAGCGAGGCGGTCACCTATCCACCGCGACTCTATCTCGCGCAGGAAGCGACCGGGGAAGAAAATGTTGCACAAGAAGAAGGTATTATTAGCCGTCTCACTGAGCAGGGAGAAAACGCTGCCTCCGCAGCGGCGTGAATGAGACGGCACGGATGGGTCCTCCTTCTAGCACTGCCGTCGTCTCTTATTCTCCGCTCCGCGTCTCTCTTTCGCCCGCTCTTTTTCTTCATTTTATTTTTATTACGCTCGGCTAAGCCGCCGCAGCTCGAGAAATATTCCGCCCCGTCGCCGCGCGGCGACTCCGCTTCTCTTCCTCCGCGGCGTAACTCCGCTCGCCCCTTTTTACCCTCCCCCGAGTCGACCTACGCGCGTGCAACATTCCGCGTTACGTAAGACAAAACAACCGTGCCGGGGGAAAAAGGAGCGAAGTTCGCCACGTCGGCCGTAGCGAGGGCGAGGGAGACGTGCGAAAATGAGATAACGCGATTAGATCGCATAATGCCCCTCGGGAGCGGTAATTGAATCGGGGGAAATTAGAAAATAGACACGCGCGCGTGCGAAGCCAACGGCGGCGGCAATTAACGCGTCGCCGATAAATAATACATCGGCGGCTCGAGCGTCGCGTCAATTAGGCGGCTAATTAATTGAGGCCGGTATCTATCGGATCGGTTCTTACCCGGCCGTTTTCTCTCGCGCGTACCAACGAAAATAATCCCCCGTTAAAGGGGTCCTCTTTGACGCCAGTGTTCCCCGATCATCTCGTTAATGGATCTGTATATCTTTGCGTTAATGGCGCTCAAAGCGGACATTAAAATTTGGGCGCATTAAATGCCGATCGAGTAATTAAACGAGCGAATAAACGATTACTCGATTAAACTGTTATTGGCTTATTCGTTTTGGTCGATTAATCAGGAAAACGATAACTCGTTTGTTCGCTTTCATCGTATTTGTTCGCTTTTCCGCGTTAAAGCACCGGGGAAATTTGAACGCCACTCGTATCGTTCGGGCGAGCATTGAATTTCCACGTGCGCGCGAAACGGTATACTTTTTGCTACGGGACACAAAATTTGCGAGAGCAATTCGCGGTAAAAACGACCCGCCGACGAGCTCATTAACGCGACGATTTTCTCGCGGAAGAAAATACGATGACAAGATCCGAAGTTAGAAATAGAATTATTAAATGCGTGATTATTGACTCGGGTATTTTAAATATCCATGTCTCGTAATGGATTGCGAAATTAATTAAGCGTTTCACGCACTAGCCTCGATTCAACGTTTCGCGAGTAAGAAATGAACAAAAACGAGTAATTGTAATCCCTCACTCCTTTAATAGCCTGATTACTTTCGCAATGAATTAAAAGGGGCGATAAAGTATTCGATCGGCGGAATATTTGAGCAGTTATTTAATAAAAATTATTCTCAAATAAAAAAAAAATAAAATAAAAAGAAAAATTAAAGAAACGAAAGCACGTTAATAAAACTTATTAAATATAAAAATAATTATACCTATATATCGAAAAGTTTAATTTCTTTCGCTCAATGATGTTTCGAAATATTCATTACTCGCGAAACTCAGATGGCGAGGTAATAAATACTCGAACGGAACACGTTCACGTACATTTATGGCGCGAGATAGACTTGATCAATTCCATTGACGGTATCCGCAATATTCTTATGCGTGTCGGGTGGGTGAAACTAGTCAGGCACGAAAAACCGATCTCGATCTATGGTCCCTGAGCGGCATGCGCGCGCGAGCCAGACAAGTTCGTGAGTTAAAAGGCTTAAAGACTGTCCCGGCCGTGATTTACGGCTCTCGTTTAAAGCCTACGATGAGCGAAAGCCGTCTTGGCGGTCGACTCTCTTACCACGCGCCTCCATAAGCTTCTGCTTAGGAAAAATTGAACGAGGGTGCGCGGGATCTCTCGATCGGGCCCGTTGACGGGCGTTAAGACCCTTAATTAGTAGAGGAAACAAACTGTTACCGTTTCGTCCCATAAAAGAACGCGAGGTTTCGCAAACTAAACCATATGGACAACAGATAAAATATTCTTATTACTTTGATTTAATTGAGGTAACTTGCTCTCATCAAAATTACTTTTATATAATAGTTTAATTAATTTATTATTAATAATTGTTTTTTTTTTTAATAGAACGATTTAAAATGAGCGTCATTGCTCGTATTATCGCAACGATCAGAACTCCGCTTGTGCGTGCACGCGTACGCGAGGCGGAAGCGCCGCGAACACCGGCGCGGAGGCGCAGTCACAGCCGTCCACACGCCCACTCGAACTGCATTCATTCATAAAAGTAGCGTGAGCGGACGCGCCGCGCCTTTTACGCGCGGAGCGTACGCTCGCTCGCGCGCGCGCGGCCTCCACGCCGGGGAGAGAGAGATTGTGTGCTAATGGCCGCGATCGCTATCGGCCGCCTATAGTGAATTCAAACTTACGTGTGTACTTGCCGAATCGCGGCGACAGGGCGGCCTGGCGCCGTGCCTGCTATTATTACACCGCGACCGACGTCAGAATCCGCGAGAGCCGGGCATCGCGAGCACCGCGAGAGAAAGAGAGAGAAGTAGAAAAGAGAGAGAGTCTGCCCGGAAAGAAAAATTCAATCCCGACTGTAATTTCATATTTCTAACCGTATATAAAGTTAACTTGGCCACTTCCACCATTATTGAGAAAACTATATTTATTCGTCAGGAATATAAAATTATAACCGAGATCAAAGGCGACTGCGTTTTCCTCGTGGTGTACGTTTTGCTGTTACCTTGCTTGTTCGATTCTAATCGGAAGAGACCACCAAGCCAAAATACGTTTAAAAATATACGCGCCTGTAATTTAACGCTCTCAAAATAAATCTTACATCATTTCAAAGGTAATTAAGGATTTAAAATATGGATTTAAATCGCCCGCAAAAAAGAAAAACACACGCTCGAATCGCCGTTGTTAATTAAACATGTTTAAATGACGATTATCAATTAAACACATCTAAATGACTAACATAAATATTAGGTTTATGAGTTCGCGAGTTGCAAACATATATTTAATTGGTGTACACGGCGCCTTAAGTCTATTTAACATCCGTTGATTCACATCACTCGTCTTTCGTTAATGGATCTTAAATCGTCGGAGCTATTAATTAATTAATCTGTAAAAGACATATGACAGAAAGACGCTGCGCGGCTTTAAAAAATTGTGTCTTAATAATTGAATAATTAAATAATTAATTCGGCACCCTAAATTACGGTTCTCGTCAGACAATATGCGAGCATGATGAAAATTGACGAGTGCTAAACAAAGTCCTAAGATCGCGCGACATATAAAACATTCTGACGCACATATCAACATAAAATTATAATAAAAAAAAAAAAAAAAAAAAAAAATGTGAATCTCGATTTTTTTTCTTGTCGCGGTTTTCGCGTGTAAAGGGATTAGTTTAATCCGAAATTCGACGAAGGGTTCCACCGTGCGGACTCGAATTCGTCGAAGATCACATGTGTAACGTCCCAGAATATCTCGGAAGGAACCTTCAAACGTTCACGAAGGAATGAGAAAGAAACTCCGTCCGCGGTAACGTTCATGAACGGAAACCGGTCGGCCGGCTCGCTCCAAGTTCCCCTGCTCGAGTTCGAACAACGAGGTTGCCAGTTCGGTTTCGTAAAACTGGTTTTTTTTACCCTTCCCTGCCTGCCCCGATCCTCCGTCGCTCCGCGCTTATCTCCGCGCACAGAGAGAGCTCGCCGTGCCTCTCCGTCCTGAGAAGGAAGAGCCGAAGGGAACAAAGTAAAACCGGTGGCCGAGTCTTTTCTTATCGCGTCGCACGCCGCCGGGTACCGTTGCGGTTGCATTTGCGGCGTGCACTTCGGCTTTTTTGCGCGGCCTTGAAAGTGGATGGAATCGGGACGTCGCGCCGTGCCGTTTTCGCGAAAGAGAGTCAGCTGTGCGCCTCGATCGCCTTAATCTCGATCTCGTTCCCGACGGCGCAGGAGTCGGGTTGCGCAACTTTTCATCCGCGCGCGGAAAGGGGTTAAAAGCAATTGGGAGTTTTATCGATGCGCAATGAATTATTTATCGATAGTGATACCGTACGCTTGATAGTGGAAACTTTTACCCGGGCGGAATCTTCCATTCTAAAGCGCGGATTTAATAATCCTTCCCCGAAAAAGATCCGGGAAAATAAGTTACTCGGCTATTCGCGGAGCGAGATCCTCCTTTCGTTGCTAATAGGACATTCGAACGGTCTCGGAGCTGGTTTCGCCGAGGGCGGAGGAGAGAAGGATAGCCCCGGGCTCGCTTGCAGTTAATCGTAACGCGCCGAGAGGAAAGTAACGCGCACGCGATAAGATCGCTCCGCTCGCCGATTACTCGACCGGCGGATTATCCGACAAGAGCCTCGGCGCGAGAGTTACACGTATCGCCCACGCCCAGCCCCGTGAATTGTATCTCTATCCCGCTCCCGGAAGTCTACCCGACATCACGACGGTCAGCTCTACTCCGGGTCTTGACGTTTACGTCCTCGCGGTGAGAAGCGAGGCGCGAGATCGAATCGGCGCGGCTAATGAAGTCGAAACGAGCGCGCTATCTTTGCCGCGGGAGAAACGGCCGATCGTCTCCGGGCAGTAGGAATTCTCACCGCGAAATTGTTTCGTTGATTTACGACGGGCAATTGTGAGCGAGCACTTTCACGAGTGACGGACGATACATAGTCCCATCTTTTATCTATTTCTCCCCTTACCTTACAGAAATTTAGTTGCGCTCGTGCCAACCACGAGTGAATCTACTGAACGAGAATCTCGTGCACGCGAAATAACGCATTAATTTATTTGAATTAAAAAATATTATTACGCAAAACTGCGAGTAGAAAAAAAAAAATTTATTTAGATATATCGCTTAGACGAATTTTAGTGTAATATGGGGTAGTTTTTATTTTATGTCCGCAGTTCCGTACCCGAACTCCAAGTTTGCTTCGGATTAAGCGCAAAGTTTAAAATCGACGGATATTTTCGTGGAACCTGGCGACACGTAATTAAGGTGGCGGGCAAACGATTGGAGAATTCTTCTCGAAAAAGAAATGTGCGGAACATCGGAGGGAAAATTATGCATATGAATCCGTGGAGTAATCCGATTATGATGCCGGTTAAAGTGTCATTAGTATGCCGCGGCATGCGTGGAAAGGCGACGGCGGGCCGCGATGAAACTTAACAGGAGTATCGATTTCGCATTTTGCCGATCGGCTTTTTAAATAGTTGGGAGCGCGCGGCGGCGACGACGACGCCTGTTTCTAGACCCCTCGGAGTTGGTTAAAACGCGCTCTGTGTCGCGCCGTGAAGTCAAATGTGCGTTTATCACGCGCGATCTCGCTTCGCCGGAAAGCGCGCAGCATTCGCGAAATGGTACCGAACGGATGCGAGAGGGAAATATTACGGCGGATTAGCTCTTGATTTATTAATCTACTTTTCTCGGCGACGCCGCTGCCGCCGGTCGAGTGAATCCACGCGAGGAAAAGATCTTTCTTCCTTTCGTAACTGACAGCGTTATCTTCCGGGAGGACGAAGAATTCGGGATAATACGAGAACGAGAGAGAAAGAGAGACATAGAAAGCGAGAGGGGACTGGAAACAGTGTCATCGTTTCTTTTTTTTTTTATCCGCACGCTTAATGCGTCCGTCGACGGTGAATTTTTCTGGACGATAAAGGTCGCGGAATCCGCTTCCGTCCGCGAAGATCGATGAGCGGACGGTGCTCGCGAGCAGCGCGTTAGTCTCTCCGTCGCGAAGAGAAAATGCTTTCGATTAGCGCGACGACGGCGACGAATCCGCGACAATTGAAATTCAGGGATTTCTCCGGCGGAATATTTATGACGGCGCGGAGGTGCGAGCGTTTCTGATCCGCGGGTCCATCACTTTGTTGCGCGAAAAATCATTTTGTGATACAACCTCACGAAATTTATTATATGCGGCTTGTGCTTTACATCACTTCGAAATAAACTGCGCGGCTATACATTATGGAGCCGTCGCTCGTCGTAGAAAAAATGGGCGTTTTGCGCCGAAACGAGTTCATTGAATTGCACCTGTACGTCAATTTGATCGATTTGACCGCGCGGAGCTCGGCGATGGACGAGAACGGAGTTCAAAGCTCTTGAGACGTCACTCGGTTCCGCCGAAAGACGAAGATCGCGACGAGCTACTATCCAGCCGCCGACAGGTTACGGCGTCGATTTCGGGAAGAGCGGCTTTTAGCGCGGAAGGTTAGAGTAACCAGCTCCGGGGCTGTCGTTTGGAAGCTCTTCACTTTGAATATTAGAGCGAACCGAGGATGCCGCGGCGTTGGACTAGGTTGCGCGGCTAGATGGGGAATCTCTTTGACTCGATGTCTTGATAACATTTCAGGCCGTGGCCCCGGCGCCCAAGTTTAAGCTTTCACGGGAACCTAATTGCAGATTGACGCGATCCTACGATCGACAAAATAGGACAGCTCTCTCGCCTCGCGCGAGCTTTTCATCCATAATTAACGGTGGCTCTCTCTCTCTCTCTCTCTTTTTCTCTTTTTCTCGAGCGTGCGCAACAAATCCCGTTTTATCTTGAACGTTAACGCGCCTCCACCGCGTATATTTAACGATCACTTCGACAGATAGGGTAATAACGTTTTTAACATCAATTTGTGATAATAACGCTCGCGCGACTTCGTTAGAAAGCGCCGATCGCCCGCATATGACTACCTAGCGATTACGCTTCTCTTAAGGACGCGATGTTTTGCGCTGGTTTCACGCGACGCGGCGGTCAGGGTCGCGGGACCCTCGCGAGGGCAAAGTCATCACCGACGTGGATGTCGATGGAGAAGCGTTAGAAAGCGGGATGCGAACTGTTAGTCGCCGTGGACCTACTACGGCAAATATTTGTGGTGCTCGTGCGTGAAGGGTCATAGGTAATTTATGCATTTACGGGGCGCAACACCTCGCATCGTATCGTCGCATCTAGAGCTCCCCTGACGAGCGTTTGAGCTTACAAGAAGGGGCGTACAACGTCGGTGACCCGTGTATGTCCGCGCTTACTCTTTTTCTCTCTCTCTTTTCTTCCTTTATTCTCTCTTTAGATAGAGGTAGATACCTATCTTTTTCAATCTCTATTCGGCTCTTCGGTTCAGGCTGCTTCTTTTGATCACGTGGCCGGGTGTGCGCGTGTAGCGTCCCCGACATAATGGGGTAATCTGGGAAATTGTGCCTCAGCCATCGGGATAACGAACGTTACGAGGCATCGGATCGGGTTTACTTTAATATGTCGCTTATATAAGAGCGCGGGTCGGTCTTGCTCCGATAAATCGATCGCGATTACACAAATCAGCGACCGTTGTACTTGAATCTCGCGTTTTTGTTCCTCTCCCGACGAAGATTTTTCAATAACCCGGGGGGCACGGCCGAAGGCCGGCGAAATCGAAAAGTCGACGAGCGGCGCGAACCGGCCGTGTATCCTTGGCGCCGGATTCTGATTGCGAGATTTTACTACGCTCCGCGGACTTGGCGAAAGTGACAAACAGAAGTGGCGGCTGGAGTTCTCTTTGTTCGATCCAGCCGCCGCTTCATCTGGCCGCTGGAACTCGTCCGGTATGAGGTTAAGGACCTCGCGATCGAGCCCCTGTTTAACCGCGTCTCTGTGTGCGATATCTGTGGTAGGTCGAGACCCAATTACAACGTGCCTCTCTTCGGCGAAAACTTGGACGAACCGCGAAATTAGACGTTTCAAGGGGGTCGATGAAATTACAGGCTTAACACGTCGCGAGTCGTGCCCGTCGTGAGAACGCCCGGTAATCGCTCGTGACGATTCGCTTTTAAAATATGGAACGGCTAAATGGGAATATTTATTTCGAGGCCAATCAGGCCGTTATCGCGAATCGGCAATCGTAAACCTTGGCGCTTAACGTGCGAGTTTTATTTTCTAACCCCTCGCGCTTTTTCGAGTTCGCGGGACGGGGGTCCTCCTTATTTATGCTCAATCATTTTTTTTCACGCCGGCCGGGGAAGGAATCGCCAGGGCGCCCGAACGGGAATAAACAGCGGTATGATATCGCCGCGCCTCGCAATTTTCCCGATGGCGAATAGTAAAAGCTGACCCGCGTGACGCGCGAAATATATCTTCGACGGTTACGATTCAGCGAATCTAATTCCGTATCGAGCGCGGCGAGATACGGCGATTTACTCGCTCGCTCGACGTTCCGCGAAATATTCCGTAATCGGAGCTTATAAATATGGAAGCCTCGCGTATAATTATCGTTTCGTGCGGGACTCGAGATTCTTCGTTGGCCCAGTTTACCTTCGGCTTGGCTTAATTATATTTCCAAGCTCGGATTGCATCGGAACCGGAAGTGTAAATATCCATATCGATCTGCCGCCGCTGCGGCTTTTACGAATCGCTAAAGAATCCGCCTACGCGGGCAGGCGACGGTCGTAAAAGGTTCCAAAAGTGCTCGATAACGTCTCGCGATAAAAAGCAAACTACCTGCGGTATAATTACCCTGCCGAATTTATTAAATTCTCGCCTATCGCGAAGGGCATGAAAACTTGGCGCCTCCGAAATGGGGAAGTTGGCCGGAGAGTCTTGCGCCGCGGAAGCTTTGATCGCCGATAAAATTTCGAGGGCGACGTCGAAGCCCTTAAGTTCGATAAATTTTACGTCGTTTTAATTTCCCGGCCGCGATATTTCTCGTCGTACAAACTTTTATGGCCCTCGAAGCTGACGCTTGAAATGAAAGTTACTTTGTGGATTATGCGGCGATCTGTTCCGTGCCTTCGGCCGTGTACTTCCCCCGGTGATAAACATCATTTTCGGTATAATGTAGCGATTCCTGGCGGTGAAACGCGGCGGGCCACGTAACGCGGCACGGAGATAAGAATCGCACGGTAGCGGGGCAGTTTCTTAAATTGGACGATTTCTTTTTTATCAAGGGCGAGCGAAGGGAAGCGCATTGGTTATCGGCGGAATTATCGGGCACGGCGAGAAGGAACGCGGTCAATTAAGCTTCCTCGCACTTGATTTTCGTGTGTACACGTGGAGTCGCCGCCCCGTTTTCGGCGAGTCATTAGCCTAATTAGCCAATATGCGGCCGGAAGTAATTCCCGGTGCCGCCACTGCCGGCACTTTCGCGTGTCGCCGATCATTTCCCCGTTCCTGCGAAATCTAATTTCTAACGTACGACGTGTGATTTCTGAGCGGAACACGGTGTCGTGCCGCAGGCTATGGGCCTCTCGTGTACCGCTCTCGACACGTGTAACATGATTTTCAGAGACTACTATCTGCCCGTAAATCGCGACTAGTTTATTTTTCAGTAGCCCTCCCTCCCAAAAAAAAAAAAAATTTGTACGTATTATTGCGCTATTTAATAATATATCGTCAATGATCGACCAAATGTTTCCTGACTATCAAAAATCGCTTTGCATTTTATTTATTTTTTAACGCTAGTATCTTGTAGTATCTTGCGGAAAAAAAATGCCACGCGGGTAAATAGCAGAATATAATATCGCGAGTCATAAAGAATGTCGTTACCGATCTGGTGCGGTGGGTCTAAAAAAAAAAATTGTCTCGCAAGAACGAACGTCGCAAGTGGAGCGAGTGTATTAGAAATGATGGATTCGACTTAAGAGTAACGCGCCGTAAAAACGCGAATGCCGGCGATACAAATTGAATGAATAATTCACGAGATAGCCCGTCGAGGCTCTTGGGCATGCACGCGGCGGCGGAGGGCCGCCGTCGCAAATACCCGGCCGTCATTGCGCGTTTGACGATAAACTCTCGGCGGAATAACATTTACCCGATTACGAAACGAATCGCGGCATGCCGGGAATGCCGATGATAAAGGCAGGCACGGTACGGCCGCTCGGCAAAGAAGCGCGGCTGCCGGCGTTCTTGCCGCCGGCAGAAGTGGAAGACTTTGAAAGATACTCGATCCCGAGTACCGCGATTCCGCAAACGCCGCAATTAGCCTGGAACTCTAACAATATGGTTGAGGTAGGTCGCGTCGGAGAGAAAGAGAACTACGTGGCGCCTATAGCGATCCAAACTCCGCGATCATCTCTCATTAACTTAGCTCCCTCTTCCACCTTCCCCACGAGCAATAAAAAAAACTAAGCTTGCTAATAATAATTAAAAAAAGAAAAATTTAGCACCGAAGGTGCTAATGCATTTCCCTACTCACGGGCGGGTTAACTTAATGAAAGGGTGCGGCGGATCTATTATTCTCGCAAATGTTAGACAACGTTACGTAACGAAGTTTGATCCGGAAACTTTTTTTTCCCCCCAGCCCGCTTCTGGCTTCGAAGAGGATTTTCGCCTTTTAGCGCTTGGATACCTCCGGATAGGATTTGCAGATTTCGTACCGCTGCCTGCTCGCGGACCTTACTTTTTACCTTTTCCCGAAGCGATTTCTGCTTTTCTTTCATATATTCCTCTCGCAACCGACTCTTCTGCTCGCAAAGGTTTTTTTTTCTATTCTCTCTTTTTCTCTGCGTTTCTTTTTCTCTTTTTTTTTTTTTTTTTTCCATTTAGCTCAATTGCTCCGACGACGTTGCGCGTGCACACACGCAGCGAAAACAATTACGAGAGTACGTACATCTACCGCGTAAGATAAGTCGGTGTCATAAATTACGGAACACAATATAAATGCAAATTTAATGTCGGCCAGCCTACTGCTATTTGCGTTTACCCTTACCTCCCCCCCTTGCTCCCTCCCGTAAGATAGCCGACTCGGAACGAGTCGCAGTATCTTCTTATGTCCCTTCAGTCCGTAATGCAAGCTGAGAAACTTTCAAAGCGCGTTTGACGGTTCGCTATTACGAGCGCGGCACAATTTGCGAGATGATCGTTGAACGCGCTTCTTTCCGTTTCCGTTGTAATTCCTGACCCTTTGCATGCTCGGAATCATTACACGTCGACGTTAAAAATTTTATTTACTTCGAAAATTATTTTCTTTTTTTTTTATTCCTCTTTTTTTATTACCACAAAATTTGCACGAAATATTTATAGCGAGTTTCTATTTCTATTCTTACGCTCGACGTTCAAGGGAAAATTTCGAAAAGGTGGACCACGAGGTCTTACAAGTCCCGGCAAAAATCTCACGACTGCTCGCAAGATTAATGTCTTCGCTTCGTCAGGAGCGAGTTGTTCGAACGCACCTAGAAGCGTTTTAAGTGATCCTTCGGGTAACGTTAAGCGCTCGTTTCATGGAAATTTCGCGCAAACGGACGTAATTTCGGAATTGGCGAGGTACTTCGCCGTAATGTCTTTCTCCGAGCCTACGAAGAAACTATCGGGCGACGGTGCTAAGGAATGCAGCTCTTGGCAAAAACGAACAAAAAAATGGGGACGGAAACGTATTCTTCTGTTTTAGTAGGATAGAAGTAAAATAGACGTCGATAAAAAAAAAAGAGAGAAAAAAAAATCAACGTCATAATAATAGATAAAAGAAAGAGAAGGGAAAAAACGTATAAGAAATCAGCGGAGCGGTTTAAACGACGAGCAAAATAATTTAATTAACACGAGATTTCTTTTTTTTTTTTTTCTTTTGTTTAACGTGATCTTGTTGCCGAGGAAACAATGCGCTTCATCTACGCCTTTGCGATTTAATGCGCTAGACGAGGCTCCACCTAGGTCACTCGTAAAAAAGACAACGCGTACAATTTGATCTAACGACGCCGCGGGGCAAATAAAAGAACTGCGTTACGACGATCAAACGACTTTTCGCGATACGGTCTGCGCGGTGGGCCTTGGCACGTTAAAAGGGCGGGGTGTCGGCTTTACTGTCTTCGTGAAACACGCGATGCGCCTGCATCGCCGTCCGGGACGAAAAATTTACTGCCAATTTCCGGCGTTGCGCACCGGATTATTGCCACGGCCGTTATTGTTCGGATAACAACTACTTTGCAAATACGCACGGCGGGTCATCGGATATTGCGAATTATTCTGACGAATTATTCAGCGACTCCTACCCCGAAAAACTCTTGTACGCTTCTTGTTAAAAGAGGAAATAAACGATTCTAATTTATTTCGATTTTTTTGTTAGTTTTTTTTTTTTTTTTTTTTTTTTTTGTATATTTGAGAAAGCTGTGTTAAAACGCGTAATGAAAACTATATATAATCGCGCCGCGGCGAACGCCTGTCTTTCCGCGTACAATTGCCAAGCGGCAAAAACGGTGGGCTCTCGCGGAAATTCGCCGCTCTTTGTCTCGCCTCCGTAATTATTAATGGCACGGTTTTGCCATCGACAATACCATTTACGACATGGCTCGTGTGTCGACAATAGAATTGACAAATCAGAGGTCGGCCGCGTGGCGGGTAATCATTACAATGGCCGTGCCACTTGACGGGATCGAGGTGAAATCGGGGTTCAGAGAATCGCTCGCGTAATGCGCGGCCCGTCTTGCTGCTTCGTGCGCTCGATTTTAACCGTGCTTCCTCGTTTCGCAAGCGAGAAAAATCGCGCGCGGAGTCTGCGTCGTTTCCGGCGAGCAAGGCGTCCGCGCGATTTCCGCTCCCACGAGACGCGTCCCGAGGTAACGTCGCCATGAATGTATGCCGGGGCACGTACGTACCACGGAGACGAATGGCGCAAACACAAGCCGGGGACCGCGAGTTTGTTCTGTAACTACCGCGAGGGCCGATGCAAGCGTAAACAACGTCGGTCAACTGCGCCACACGTGTACGCAACGTTACGCGCGTTTCGCGCGGCGACGGTCTCTCTCGCGCGGCCACGTCGCCGTAATTTTCTTTGTTCCGCATAATGAACGACGCTGATTAGCTACGTGACCTGGCGCCTTCACGCCGCGTCTCCGACGCGATCGACGCGAAGGGGGAAAAAAAACGCTTTCCCGTTCCACTTCTCCTTGTGTTAATAGATGGGGGGAAAAAATTAATTCGCTCTTTACTTTTTTTTTTTTTTTATTTTGTAAAATCTCTAAAGATTCCGTCTTGGATTTTTTTTTGTACCGCTTGATCTCAGTCCCGCGAACAACTACCTAGAAAACCGCATTTAATCGCTCGAGCCCGCCGTGACTCTGATGCGGTCGTAAATAATGTCCTGGAAGCGCGGCGTATCGTCGTATAACTCGGTTTACCTATGTGTATCGCGTGTGCGTGCGGCGTTTAATGGCATCCTCTACCCACGACTACACCACGGCTTTCCCTCTGTGGCCCTCAAGCTCGACGAAAAATTCTGTTTTTATTTAAAAACTAGAACGAACCATGCGAACGCTTCGCGCACGCTGTTTTTCGAGAGATCCTAATTCGTGCGCGTTATTTAAATTGAGTAATTTATAATCGACGACGTGTTATCGGTTCAAGAGATTTAAGAGACTCGATTGCGAATTGCGAAAAAAAATGTTTGCGACTTACCAGTCTGCAATGAGCAACAGCGGAGTTGTTGAATTCAGGCGGTGGCTGTAACATAAAATAACAATATTAATGTAGACATGTTGAAAATAAATAGTTAATGATTAAACAAAAAAAATTATGCGGATGTATTTAATTTTTTAATAATTCTTTAAGTTGATCCTTACCTATGAGTTGCTCCGCTGAGGCAGGATACCCATCCTGGGCCTGCTCCTCCTCTCAGATGGGACGTGACGAGCCATCCTTCCGCGCACAAGTAACTCGCGAACGCGTCCGGGTGAAGCTACAATCGCGAAAATTACTTAACAAATTTTTCGACACTCCCGAATTAAAAAGAATCGTAAAAAAAAACGCCCGGTAACTATCGGCAGCCCCGAACGACCGACGAACCGGCTGCAGTTCGTATAATTTCGAATCGGCGTGCGGCACTGAGCGATGCGACGCAGCGGAGTTTCTCTTGACCTGAAACAAAAAATAAAACAATTATTTAGTAGATATAAAATTTAATTAAATGAAAAAATTAAAAAACGTTATTAAAAATCCAAAGAAAAAATTGATATATACCCATGGGTTGCTCCGCCGGGGCAGGATACCCTTCCTGGGCCTCCTCCTCCTCTCAGGGTGTCTGCGGGATGTCGGGCTGCTCCTCCTTCAATGGTAGTTTTACCTGAAACAAAAATTGCAATTAGAATATGTTCTGGTCAATGTCTTATTGAGCGCGTATTATTTATCGCACCGCGCGCGTGTTTTTGTTCTGGGTGACCGGACGCACATACCAACGCTAGCGAAACTATTGCACACCGTCCCTCCTACTCCCCGTGCTCCCCGCGCCTACTGTCGTTTTTACGATTAAAATTAAGAAGCACGACGAACGATTACTTGTATAAATTTATGCTCACGATATTCCTGGCGTTGCTTACTTGTATCGGGTCTTCACTCGAGTCGTTCTCGATCTCGACACGAGAAACTAGCTACGACTTAAAGCGAGGGTCCAAGAATTACGTTGATTTTTTAGCCCGACTACGAATATGCGAAACTATCACGGCGCAATGACGAACGTGACGATTCATCCTTACTTGTCCGGCCGAGTGTCGGTCGATAGACAACGGCGATGTCCTGTGCGAGATACTGCGGTTCATAAAACTCTCCGGATGACGCGAGACATAGATACACGATGATATGCGTCGAGAGTACACCCCGGAGATGCCTAGACGTCTTCGTCTCGAGCACCGATATGTTCCATGTGCCTGGCGTACCGTGCGTCTGAGTCGCGTAGACCCCATGCGATCAGGCGATCGATAAAGCGCTCTGATTGGTCGGCGCGCTAGGGTCACCCATCTCTTTTTAGGGACCAGAAATTTTTTGACGCTTAACCTGGACTATGGTCGCGGGGGTGGTTGCGGGGGAGGGGGCCACACCGTCTTTGCGTGAATATATTAATTAAATATTAATTTTTATTTTATTATTTTTTTAAATAGAATAATAATAAACTTGCGTAGCGCATTATATTGCGCACATTACGGAATTATACAGCATTACGGGCTACTCAAACGCTAAGTACGATATTCAAGGATATAATAGAATGCGGAGGAACTTAGGGGCCTACGCTAATGTCCGTAAAACTGCTACACTGAGGGCTGAATACGCATGACGGGCAAAAATATGTATATAAAGCAATCCATTCGTTCACCCTGCCAATAATTTCACGTCTCTCGATAATAATCCCATCAGATATCGCTTAACAATTTTACAAACATTTCCCGATAATTATTTTTGGGGCTTGCTCGAGTTTTTTAATCGGCGACGAGTCTCCGTTTTTTTGTTTTGGGAGAAGGAAAGACGCCTCGAGCTCGCCGGACGCATAACAAAAGTAAATCAACTCGTCGTCGAGCTCGGCGCAAGCGAGAACAACTCCGGTGCGAGAAGGACAGCGTACAATTGACGATCGGACCTATTGCTGTCTCACTTTTTTTACGCGGTTTTCTCTCTCACTCTAAGGCCCGAAATCCCTAACAGCCAGTCTATTGCGGAGTCTCGGGCGGGTCGACGCGTCGCAATCGCTCCGCAATTTCGCGTCATTTTCGGTCGCGAATAGAAAGTCCTCGCGTACGAATCAGTGTCGACGACGTCGACTCGGGTACGAACGATCATTTTTTATACTCCAGTGTCATTCCACTCGTCGTTTTGTGCTTCTTTTCGTGGCTCGAAAAAGGGCTTCGGAAAGAAAAGGTTATGGCGTCGGCGGAGCGCGCGAAGCGCGCGGAGCGTCCGGCGTGAATTGTGCCGCGCGTTCGACATTACCGACGCCTTCACTCGTCATCTCCTTCAGCGACGTTCAGCGCATTCCGGGGACGGCCATTTTGAGAGCGCGGAATCTGCACTTAGCCCGTCTTCTTCGTCGCGGCCGAGATTCCCATCCCGATTCAATCTTCCGATTTTTGAGGAACCTGAGGAAGGATAAAGTGCGCGGAGACCAGTTTAATTCGCCGCACGACACGAAACCTCGACGTCGTTGATTTCACCGACGGGGATTGACCGAAGACTCGAAAGGACCTCGCTTTACATCGCGGATAATTTCTCGTGTCGAGATCGTGGACGACTCGATGGAAGTAAGCAGCTCCACGAATATTGAGAATTCAGACTTAAACAACAAATGATCGTTCGTCGCGCTTCCTAATTGTAATCGAAAAAAATCGCCGCGGTAATCCACCGTCATTTTCTCGGTCGTCCGTCTCTCGAGTGAGGGTCAGTGATTAGTGGAAGTAATTTAAAATAAAGCAGAGCAGTGTAATACAGTGTCGAGGAATGTGAAGTGCTACACGTCAGGATACAACAGGTTAGGATAATCCAGAAACTGCCACAGAAGGAAGGAAGGAAGGACGGACGAATGGGAAATAATCTACTTTAACCTAACCGAAAGCTACGAATGTAAGTCAACCGTACATTACCCAATTGTAATTATTATTATGTAAAAATTATTAAAATTAATTAATGTCTGTAATTATAATAACGCGCGCGAATTTATTTCTTTCGAAAAAACTATGTACGCATGGTTTCTTCTAGTGTCTAAAAAAAAATTCATGTTACGCTAAAATTCGCATTTTTACTTTGTAAAAAAAAAAAAAAAAAAAAACTTTTATCTGGACGAAGCACGTCTTGAATGACTTTTGATTATGCAGTTTGCGATTCCCTTTGCATTCGATATCGTATACAGACGGGACGGAAATATTGTCGAAATTAATTGATCGATTATTGAAACGGGAAAACGCCTTCGGACGGATTTCCGCGCGAGCGATTCCCGGCGTTGGATTTTCATACCCGACCAGTTCCAGGCCGTTTCAATCGGCGTATCCCCGAGGCGCGCGCCCTACGATCAGCGTGATCGATTGCGGTAGTCGCGAATTATTAATCCAAGATGAAGGATGATCGTCGGCTTAACCGACGGCTGAAAGGACTCTCGGCGCTGCCCGGCGCGCGTAAATGAAATTACCGCGGAAATATCCCAGCTGTACAAAAAAAAAAAAAAAGAAAAAAAAATAGAAAGAGAAAAAAAAAGGAGAAAAGAGGAAAAATACTCGGCGCGTTTCCCCACGGCGAATGATATGTCTTCGTTTAATTAGCTACGACCGGTCTGACGAGTGGCTTTTCTTGGATCGCGGAATGTTCCTCGTGCACGCGAAGATAGTCAAATAGCGGGCTCGCCGCTTCGATCGTCCGTTTTACGACTGATTTCATCACGACGTTCACCAATTTCATCCCTGAGCACCCGACTTTGTCGGCGAAATTAATATCGAGTCGACTTCGAATTGCTTAAAAAAGAAAAAAAAAGAAGAAAAATCGAAGCGATAACTTTGCGTGACGAGAAACGCGCTTTATCCGCGAGCTTTCGAACCGACGGTGATAACGACCGTATACGGCGAAGATTTGCGGCCGAATAACGTCCCGACGGATCGCGCTATTCGCGGCGAGAGGATGGAGGAGGAAGATGCCGAGATTTGCCGCGACTAATCTCGCAATGAGTCACCGGGCCACTTGGTGTGGCCGTTCGCGAGGAAGTCGAGTTTGTTGACTTCGCCGTGTGCCGGTGATCGCTGCCAACGAAACGCCGATGTGCTCGGGAACCGCTCCCGCTTTCGTCGCTTCGCTTCTGCGAATTTTCGTGCAATCGACAGACGCGTTTCCCGCAGAGTTTCCGGGCACCGATACGTTTCAAATAATTTTGATAGCCATAAACAGCCGGAGATTCGAAGCCGCGTTCGATTTTACACCTCATTATTTCGTCGGGATATCTTTAACGCGACGGACTGATTGGCTTGAAAGCCGCGATTATATCGCGCGAGATACGTTCTCCGATCGGCAGCGAAAGGAGAAATCTAATGAATCGCGCTCTGACTTCTCAATGATAAAGATAATAAATTCAATAAAAAGAAGCTCGCCCCGCCAGCGTTTTTTATCGCGAGCGGCGACCGATCTTGTTTTCCGATTTACCGCATAAGTCGAACGTGAGCGTCAGCTGATCGCACTGCTGGCCAACTTCTGCCGACGCGCCTCGATTTTCTCTTTTTCTTTTGTCCGAGGCTCGTGATCGCGCCGTGGCGAGCGATCGCCATACGGAGATATCGCGGAGACGCGCGCTCGCTCGCCATATTCGTGTGCGTCGGACCCGCGGTATATGGACCGTCCGTCCGTCGGTCTCGGAACGGTTATCCGGGTTAAATACGCAAGAAATTAATAGCCGTTCGCGCGTTGAGTCACGGGGGCCGCCCAGCATCCTCGGGCGTGGGCGAGAATTCGCGGCGCGTCGCGCAAAGCCGAGCGGATAATCCTCTTACGAGCGCGCTGATTCATTTTGATCTCGTGGAATCAATCATCTTTCGTATTATCCCTTCCGAGATAAAACCGTTCCTAAATAACGTCCCTCGTGCGTTTCGCTACGCTCGTTATCGCCGATAGCTCGTCTCGAGGCTCCCAGCCCGAGGCACTTCGTTTTCTCACGTCGCGTCGACATGGAATTTTTTATCGCCGAGCACGAACAAATCGGCCTAATCGTTATCGCCCGGCCTATCAGCCGAGGTGCGTGTGCGTGCACGCCCGCGTTTCGAGTTTCGTCGTCTTTCAACAGACGTGTATATCTTATCGACGTCGCGGGTCCGAAGGGCGAAAGGGGAGGGAGGTGGAGAAGCCCACCTTACTCGGCATACGCGGAACGTCTTCCACGTTAAACACCAGCCTCGAATGTCGGTATGCGCGCCTCCGCTTTCTTCGCGAAACGATAGTCACCGGCCGGCTTGAATGTTACGTCTGGACGAGATTCGCGATAACACGCTGCCAGTTGCACGCGCGCGCGGTGCATTGTTACGTCATCGCGATATCTCAATTATTCCAGGCCACACCGCGCGCTCGCATATATGGGTTTATGACGCATTCGCCATTGTTCTCGCGGCAATCATTCCCTTTCGCATTGCTCGATCACGTAATCGCCTCCCTCGCCGATTAAGGAAAAGAAGCGAAAGGGGAACCACCATGATTTTTATCTTCTCCACGTTATAAATTATGGCACAGATGTCTTTAATATATTTTTTAAATTACCTTTTTCTTTTTTTTAAATAAAAAACTATTTTACAAATGCTGCTTAACGCTCTCGCGTTTCTCTCACGTTGATTGTTCGCGACGCGTATGAGTAAGAGCCGTCGTGTCGCGTAAATTAAAGGCGCGATGGAGCGATAGAGCGGCAAGTTACACAAAAATTTCCGGCGATTACTGCCGGCGCACACGGCATGTTATAACATCGCCCTTGTAATCCGTAAGACGCATTTACGCCCGTACGCGGCGTGCATTTTGTCGAGTCGATTAACGTGCGGCGCGTAACAGCTACGTCGCACGCTCGTTTAATCGGGGAGGCTTACAAAAGTGTATCGAGATCTCGGTGGCCGCGGTTCGAGAGACGCTGCATCCGGTCGAGGAGTTTTACAGTCGAGCGTTATTCAACGACGACAGGATTATAGACAGCGAGCTTAACGGCGGACGATCTCGTTAGTCGACGCCTCGGGGGCCGACATGCGTTTTCTATTTCCTACCGGAACAGAGAAACGAGGAGGAACGGGCACCGACGACCGCCGCGAGAACTCGTCTCCTCCTTTCCCACGTTTTTCGCCGCCTTTCGACCTAATTTCTCGCACCCCTTTCTCTTCCCCCCCGAGTCTTTTTAGCTCCGCCGAGTACGTGCAATTCCCGCGGCTCGCGACTTCGACCGCTTCACGGTTCTCTCTTGCCTCCTCTCGAGGCTACGTACAGGCTCGTTGCATTCCAGAGCCCTAAGAGTGGAAGGACCTCGTCAAGGCAAGCCGGTCTCGCGAGTACGCGTGATCTCGCCCCGTCGGCATGCCATATACCTTGTCGCCTTCTGATGCGCCGATATCGCATTCGTGGCGATAATAGCACGCACGCGTCGCAAGTTACGTTCACTTCGAAACCGAATTTAACGACCGCAATGTATTTTTTTTTTTTTATTTTTTTTTAAATCGCTGCAATTTTCAGCGTCACAACGCGTCGATATCGCTCGCCGTGCGGCCGCATAATTGTTTCTAACTTCAGCTCCGGGTACCAGAGAGATTATGCGGAAAAAAAAGAAAAGAAAAACGAACTTGAGTTCGAGAGAACGTCCGCGCGTTTAACAAACGTTCTTTTGTTCGTCCGTAGTACATATAATACGGCACATATAATGCGGAAGAAAAGACGTGCAACTTTCGCGATTCTCTTCGTGTTATCTCAGCCGACAGGTATCTCATTAGCGCCCGGCCGCCGTCTGCGCTAAACGCCGATGATAACGCGCGCTAAATGAAACGGTCGATGACGAGGAACGCCGCGGCCGTGCCTGGGAACCGTATGGAATAGAGATGTTTGTCGAGTGCTCGAGAAAAAGGTGCTAAAATTCACGGCGTCGCGATAGAGACGCGCAATTTTTTTTTTTTTTTTCGCGAGACGTGCTTGAACTTCCGCGAACGTGCGATAACCACCTCTCGCTCGAGCTTCGCGCACCGGATGTTCCGCAAGTCGTGGGACACAATTATCTACCCGGTCGATTTCGATAAATTAAATTTTCTTCGCAACGCAATTACTTTTGTTTGAGTTATCAGCACCTTCGCAGATCGTGTACAATTCATACAAATATTACGTATATAATTATATGCAAGGGATATCGAGGCGCCCAGCGCTCGTTGCTTAAGTTATTAATCGTGACTGGCATCGCGATCGACCGATTGCTCGATCGGGAGGGAATAAATAAACCCGCGGATCGATGCTATTGAAACGATACTATCATCTTAATTGAACGATCCGAGCGCGCATGCAGCGACGAGCTGCGGCGAGATGAGAATCAGGCTTCCTGGACCTCGCGGTTCTCGTGATTTATGGGGACCGGCTTTACGGTGGCCCCTCGGACTCGCGGCCGAAATCTCCGATAAACGCGCATTTGTCTCGGTGATCGGGCTGACGAACGGCCGAGCGTGGTGTGTCGCCACCGCTCTCGCGCGACATCGCTTTGGCCGCGAGCCGATTCCGCCCTGGCCGTCGTCCAATATCGGCCGAGTGATTTCTATTACGATCCACGCGGGGGAAGAAGCAGCGACCCCGGGTCCAGGAAGTCGCAGGAAATCAAATTCGTCCGCGAAACCCGCCGACGATTTTATATCTTCCTCGCGCGGCACTTGCGGGATGACATTAAACGTCGTACGTGATGTCGCGCTCGTTAAGACGGTTCGCGAACGCATCGGCGGATGTGCAGTTAAACGAGTAACGACGTAATCGCGGCCGCGGGGAATCGGATTTAATCCCCGGTCCCCATCGCGTTCGAGTAAACGGAAATGAAATACGCCGCGCGGTGACGGTACGAAAAAAAAAAAAAGAGTAAAAAAGAAAAAAACAAAAAGGGTACCGGTAAAAAAGTAATTAGAGGCGCGCCTGTGCGCTATTTAGCAAAAATTTTTGACAAACCCCGAACGATAAATTCATGAATATTTTCCCGTCGCTCTCGTGGAAATTATATCCAATTTCGCGAAATTGTTTTATAAAGCGCGATTCCCGTTTCGGCGCGGTATCGGTTTACTGGAAAATAAATATCCGCGTACAATGAGGGTTGCAATTGAAAAATCGCGCGTCCGGCTAACGGGGAAATGGCTGGTCAAAGGGCGGAGAGGGTGATCATTTCATATTTTTCATGCCCGTCGTATAAAATACGGCGCTTAAAACGCGACTGTATTATATACGCGGAGGCCGCGGACGCCCGTGATCACTTTGTGCGATCCAAATTGCCAAATGAAACGAGTCACGCGGCAAATTGTTCTTTTTGTAGAGCGAAACGATTTCGCGCAATAAAGATATTAACAGCCGGGAGACAATTAATATTTAATTCGCACGCGATTCCGACAGCTAATTCGCATTTCAACGCGGAGAGGGAAAGAAAAAAAAAAGGAAGAGAGAGTGAACGCTGCAGACATTAATCTCGACGAGCATTGTGCCGCGACGCTATTTTATTGTATCGCACGGTTCGTGAAAAGTTTCGAGAAAGCACAGCCGCCGCTGTTCTTATCTCTCCCGAGATAGAAATCGAAACGGCGGATCTTGATCGCATCCTCTCCTCTCACGCTACATCGTGTATTCGTGACAGTTCCCGTTTCTCGTGAAATATGCCAGCACTTAATCAGCCTTGCTTTTTCTTTCGCGATGCGCACTCCGAGTGCTCTTCGTGATTTGCGGATATCGAGGGCGAGGCTAAATAATTTCTTTTTTTTTTTCCCTTTTTTTTTAAATTTTAGTTTTGCTTTTAACATTTTCTGACACGTTATACGTTATTAAAATACATATACCTACATTACGCTCTTTATTGTAAACTGTATTTGCAAAAATATTAATAATTAAAAAAAAAAATATCTATTAAAGTTATTCCGTATTTAATAAATTTATGGTGGAAAACTGAAATCAGTATCGAGCTTCGTGCCGGTTGGTCTCATCCTCACCTCTTGTAAACGGACGTGCTCGGCCGTGCTACATCGCGAGAGCTATATTGTTCCGAGGAGCGCGATCTCGCCGCGGTACCCTCCACTTCGTCTCGACACCGCGCTGTCGGATCGGGTGTTATGTTATTACGATCTCGTAAATACATCGCGCTCGCAATAGCGGCACGACGTCGCGAAGCTGCATCGCTGCATGGATAGGTGTTGTCGATGCGAATCGCGACTTAGAACGGACCGCGGGGGTATGCGAAGGGGGGCTACGGGTCGTGTGATTAATGTCTCGGCAATTTGCTCGCTCTTGAATCGAGATCGGACGATCAAGATCCACGACGTCGCGCATTAATTTCATCTGGGTCAGCGTACGCTCGGAGGCCCCGTTGTTCTATGAGCGAATGCAAATTAATCGCTTCGCGAACTAGCTATTGTTCGCCGACAGCCGCGCGAAAAATTTTTCATTATACGGAGGTGCAGAGGTGAAATTGAAAAAGCGCCGCACGCACGCGATTGATTATCGCGAACGGTTAAGAGTTGATAAAGAAAATTAGGTAATTGTTTTCGCGTTTCCTCGCGGATCGCTTTTGCTGTTAGCCGTTCGACGTAGCGACACGAATATCGCATTTGCCGGCGCGGGATGGTCGGAGCGAGATCCGGCCGATCTCTCTCGATAAATAGAGATTTCGCAATTAAAGGGCGACGCTGCACTAGTTCCCCCGTTCGTAGGGTCCCCAATTAACGAGCTCCATTTACAGCGTTACTCGCCGCCGCACCGACTTTTCAATTTCTTCTTATTGCTCGACGTCTCGAGTCTCCCGCTAATTGGCGGCCGGCCGATCACCGAGTTAGCGCGATAGATCGTCAAGAATTTTTTTTCACGCCCACGATAGAAGTTGTCGCGAACTTTCCGCGCGCGGATTATCTCTTATTTGCCGCGGGTCGCAGACGGATCGACCCAGTGCTCCAGTTTAAGCCGCTGCAATATTTTTACCGTCCTTGACAATGCAATCAATCGCGGAGACAGTCGCTCGAGGCCGAAGTGAAATATTTGACTTAAAATTATTATTAATTTCCGCTCGCCTTTGACGCGCGATGATATATTTGTATCGAATTATATATTTTTCAAACGAGTTTACGCGAGGCGATTCCTTCCTCTGGATTTTTCGAAACGCGACGTCGTTTTCGGCCCCGAGCTAGTGGCCGCCGAGATATTTAAAAGACGGGAAAGATTGATGCCCCGCATCACCGTCTTTGAGCGATGATCTCGGTTCGCGGATACCGCGAGCTACGCCGCACGACCGTTTGCCGCTTATTCCGAGAGAGCCCCGTGTACGACGCGCCGCGAAATGTACGGGTATTAATAAACAGCGAACGGGATTTGTTCGGACGCAATTTCTCTCGGACGACTTCCACCTTTCGGGCGAAAAGGTAATGTACCTTGAACGAGATGCGCGCCATAAACCCGGTAAACCCGTCGTTTCGCATTAGGCGAGAATTTCTGTCGAGTAATCCGGAGCTACAATCATCCCGGGTACCTCATTTGATCGTAAACGTCAAAGAGCTGAGAGAACGACGTCTACGATTAATTGTGTAATTTTATTTCTATTTTACGCATAAATTATTTAGATATATGTATATACGTATAACAATTTCGTAACAATGCGAACGTGCGTTAGCGCTACGATCTTGTATGGAAATTCCCCAGCTGTTTCGCCGTAGCGTAACCTCTCACTTCGCACTTAAAGTTTCAGAATTAGAAGGGACAGCGGGCCGGAGTTCTCTGATAGTAGCATTCGGAGTTAATGCGGTTAAATCGACCGCGGGAACTACGTATACGTATCGCGTTAACGGAGGCACGTACGTGCCACTCGTCCAAGTTTCTGCGTATGTCGGTACCTCGCAGATCCGCATACCTCATTCGCGAACCTTGACTGCACACCTATGCAACAATCCGCGCTCTCCACCTGTCCCTCTCGATTTTCTTGCCCGCCGCGGTTTCCACGCGCGCACGTTTATCTCCCATTGAGGGATCTCTCGATGAATCTGCCGGCGATCTCATTTCTGCCCGGCGAAGCGCTCACGTTTTGCGGTACGATCTTTCAGGCGCGACGAGAAACCGAGAGCCGCATTCGTGCATTCAATTTTAAGAACAGCGGTGGTGCTTTAATTATTTTTATTTAAATTTCTTTTTCTTTTTTTTTTAATTACCTACGTGTTTTCTATTGAAAAAACAAATATTTGTACACGCATAATTTTTGATTGATATACTTTTAACGAGGCGGATCGCGATCAGGTTCTCGAGAAAGTACAATTCGGTGGATTGAATTCAGTGGCTCGTGGAATAACTAACTGTACGGGGCCACGTTCTTGCGCGCGAACGTACTTGACAAGAATGCAGTTTCACCAGCGTTCGGGCGCCGCTTTTCCGCGGCGGTCGACCGCGACCGGTGGCGATTTGAGACGCCGCGCCCGTCTCGGCGAAAGGATTTCCATCTCCGCGCGGGAATTACATTGCATCTTTCACGGGTGGCCCGTTGCTCGTTTCCGGTTGAACGACGACAGGGATTTATCGCGGGGAACGTCGCGCTCTTTACCATAAGCGGCAAAAGATTGACGTCGGCCGCATAAAAAGTTCTCGCTTATCAAAAGCGGATGAGTGCGAAATGATTTATCGAGAGATTGGCGAGGCCGCGCGCATCGGACGCATCTCGGCGCGAGTGAGCACGCGAGGAGTGCATCGTCCTTGGTGCTTCTTCTCGCATCAACCCGATTTGAGAAGGCGAACTAGTTCACTTTTTGCTCCTGCGAATCGAGCGCTCGTCCTCCCGAAGGCCATTCGTCCTGCCCGTGGCTTGTCG
The DNA here is from genome assembly GCF_019399895.1 of Cardiocondyla obscurior. NCBI lineage: Eukaryota > Metazoa > Arthropoda > Insecta > Hymenoptera > Formicidae > Cardiocondyla > Cardiocondyla obscurior. The sequence continues at coordinate 1,717,113 of NC_091876.1, forward strand.
TTCGGCAACCAGTGATATTTTTTATTTTATTTTATTTTTATTTCAATTTTTTTTTTCTATAAATAAAATCTTAACTCGCGCCTTGAGAGAACGACGATTCGGCGCGCTACCGGTTTCAATGTTGCCGAGCGCAGCTCGACGTTTTCCTTCGCGCGGCTTTTATCCAACTCGCTTATCATTTAATCAGCTTTCTAATTAACTCTGCCCCGCGCACGTTCCCCCCCCAGATTCCGGTGGCTGCGTTTGTCATTTAACAATGTGCACCCGCGCGATCGCACCGCGCAACAATTAAACGAACCTGTTTGTTTCTCATCGCGCGACGGTCCCGATTTATGTGTTCCGATAGTCGCGCTCCATTCGGCTGGATTACGCGGACAAATGTTCCGTCGGGGTGTTACATATAAATTTCCATCGCGTGATGCATTAAGGCCGCGAAGAAACCCGCCGCAAAGAAGCGCATCCCTCAGCGCTCACGCGATTATGCATCAACGTTCCCGTATCCGAGGCGTTCGTACCTTTCTGGTCTCGGGTTCTGGATGGGTCGGCACCCGCGTATCCGTCCGCCGTATCTCGCGGGGCCTCTCGCCGCCACCGAACGGCGCAATCCGCGTTAAAGCGGCCGTCAAAAGCATCACTCCTGACCCCGAAAAGCCTTCCGTATTCCTATCGAGTCGAGTTCGTGATTAGATTCGCCGGATACCGTCCCGCGGCCGCCTAACGCGCGAACGGAGTGACATTGATTAACGGCGGTCCTTTCACGGTTTCCCCTCCTCTCCCCCTCTCTGCCCTCCTTTCTTTCGATTCGCCGACGCGATCCTCCGTGAAATGTCAGAAATAATCTACCGCTGTTGTCACAATGTGAGGCGAGTTACCGCGCATTCTACACGCCGAGTGACGCGCCGCCGCGATGATGAATACCTGGTAACGAGGTGTTTGCAGCGCGTCGAAAAAAAAAGAAAGAGGAAAAAAAAAAAATCGCGATGTAATTCGATTACCGTGCTCCCCGGTGAAAGAGTAACCGGCTTCACCGGTGACGTCTTACATGCCGGTGAATCGCGGATTACAATCGAGCGCAGCTGCGTCGAACAGCGAGAACGGTAGAGATCGCGAACAAATTTCGCTAATTGTCGGCGTAACCCAGCTATTAAATTAGCGAAAGATTACACCGACAAATCGGTGCTAAGTACGTCATTAATCACCGATAATTATTGACTATTCGAAGTGAACTGGATTTTATTGCTCCTTGCGAGCCGATTAACGACTCATCGAAGGGTGCATCCGCGATATTTCCTAGGCCGGCGGTAAGAAATCGGAGGGCGATTCACGTATTATCGAGTCGGTTCTTCGTGAATAACGAAGTACGGATGTAGGGAGAGTAGGCTCGATATTGTCGTGACGAACTGTCTACTTGTACGCGAAATCGTCGCGACTGTAACTCCCGGGCGGGCCCCGGCGTATCGGTTGTCTTTCCATTATTTTTCAACGAGCCGCCGGCTACAACGAGCGCTCGCGGAAATCGCAGTCGAGTAGACAACGGAACAATAGCGTGTGCCAATGTATAACTCCTCGTCGATAAACGCGACGTATTAACCGACAGGTATATAAGCACCTGGGCATATAACGTAACTCTATTCACTCCTGAATAGCCTCTTCCTCGCGTTTCTCTCTCGCGGATTGAAACTCCTCGGCGATCGGCTTTCGGGATTTAACTGTGCCCCACCCCCCCTTCCCCCCTCGCGTTTGCCTAGCGGAGTTGTCATGCACGCGTGAATTTCTTCCTTCCACTTCGCCGCGAGAAGCAGAGGATCGATCGCGAATTAGCCGTGATAACAGTCGTTAAACGTCGCTGCAGGCGCCCTGTGAATTTCCATCTCCGAGTAAATATGCGCCCCCGCGCGTCGTTGCAATATTGATACAAAAAGGAGTAGAGGAAAGGGGGAAAAAAATAAAAAATAAAAAAATGCGAAATATCTCGCCCGAGGCACGACGACACGGGGGCGCGAGATAACACGTCCGTGTACCGCGTACATACTCCGGTTTTTCTTGTACCTTTGCGTGCTCGGCTCTTTCTCTCTCTTTCTCTCTGTCCCCGGCATGGTCACTGGAGTAAGCCGTGGGGTCGTTGACTCTTTAAGCGGACGCCGGTTGTATATTGTAAAACGAACGTGGCCGGCGTATTACGTAACGGGGAGCGGCAGAGCGAGCGAGAAGGCCAGGGGGGTACCAGGGGCCAGGGGGGCCGGCCGCAATCGATCAAAATGTGCGCGCGCGAGCGGTCGGGGCGCCGACGCGATTCGGCCGAGGATGCTCTCGGGGCTTCTTGATTAGCCGACGCGAAATGTATTCTGCACCGGCATGGCTGCGGCTCGCGCGCCGGACGTCTCGGACCTACCGCAAGCGCGGCCTCCGCTCGCGAATTCCAGCGACCTGGAATTCGGAGGACGAGAGACTCGGGGGAAAAGCTAGAATCGAATTTAATATCTAATTTATTTCGGGCTCTCCTCGATTTTCTTAATTTTAGTCTTTATGCATAGGCTTGGGGTAATTAAATATAATTGTTTCGTTAAATAGCAACCGTCTCAATTTTCCATTTTATTTGACAATCGTGCGATACTCTCTGACCGGGGTGTCGTCCCCGCGTCGCTACTCGTGTTTGTTACGTCTGAAGGGAATATTAATATCCAGAACTTCGCTCGGGGAACGCTGGACTCTCTGACCAGCGTGTGCGCGCCTCTGGTCGCGGTCACGAAGCCGCATGAAAGAAAACGTCCGAGTGTGTGCGCGCGTGTGTGTCTGGCGGTACCAGGCAAGCCGCCGCACATACTGCACCTCGTTCCATTGCGGCCGACTCAATCGGACGCGTCACAGGAAGCCGAACGCTTGACTGACGGCGGCTGGACCGGCCGGCCGGCTGACGCTCCTAAACTATCGTACGACCAATTTATTTTATTCCACTCGTTTATCGCGTTAGCCAATTGGCGGGCCCGCGACGAAAGAGCGCGCTTCCTTCTCGTTGCAGCATCCGGCGCGAATCCGCCGTCCGCAAATTTTATCTCGGCGGAGTAGCCGCGTTAGAAAAGATACGCGTGGAAAAATGTACAAATCGCGGTGAGGTTTAGGTCGCGAAGAAACGAGACGCTCCCGGTTTTATCGCGTACCTCTCTCTCCACGTGCGCTCGTAAATAGGGAATAATCGATCGGAAGCTGCTGGCCCGCTTGCGCTCTTCTCGAGATCGCGTCGCGCGGCCGCTCGATACGTGGGCGTTGGAGAACGGAATTCAGAGTCGTTGCACGCGTTTTACTTTACGTGAAAGTAGTCGCGCGTGGACGGAGACGCGTCCAGGTCGAAAGTCGCCGCACGTAGGCAGCGGCCGATCCGCCCAGGCGGAAGGACACCAGGAATTCATAGACAATGAGGTTCTGACCTCTCCTCCACCCCGCCTATCGTTCACCTCCAGGTGTCTCTTCGCACCTCGCCGCTTCCCCGTTCGTCTCGCGGTTTATACTATCCTCGTCGACCGCAACGCCAGACTTCCGGGTCGAGGCCAGACTCTCGTCTCGCCCGCAAGGTTCACGCTCACGGCGCGTCTTTATCGCGTAAGATCCTCGGCGCTTAAAATAAACTTCGAGGGCCTTTAAACAAACGTATATATTCTGCCGCCTGGGGACACGTTATTCCTAGACGATCTTCGTCCAAGTTACGCCGGCGGAGATCTCCTCGCGCGCCGCGGGAGCTTTTTTAGAATCGCTACGGAAAAATCGCGGCCGGGCGCCGTCGTCTCGATAACCGGTAATACCGGAATCAGGAAGACCCGGCAGGACCTGGAATGCAGGCTGTGCGGAAAGTGCGGGCCGCCGCTGCGCGCGGAGGCAGAGCAGCTGACGCGTCGCCGTGACGTCACGGCTTGCGTGGTCGGCGTCCCGACGGCGAGCGTCGCTCGATATTCTCTCGCCCGGGCGACGCTCCTTTCTACTCGTACGTGTGGTCTTCCGCGTTCTCCGACCTTTCGCGCCGCGCTCACCTTCGTCGATCGTGATCACCGCTTCCGAGATTATTCCGCCGAAAAAAACGAGACGGTTTTCGGACCGATCTGAATTTAATTTTTATTTTTACGAAACAATTTTTTATAGTTTTTTTTTTTTAGAGGCTTTGGGTGGACGTTTTTATTGAGGAGAGACCGCGAATATCTCGAGACATTTTCCATTCAGTCGCTCGCCTACTCGCTCGCTCGTTTCTGTCTACTTTTGGCTAGCTTATCGCACGCGCGCGCTTCCTGTTGAACCTTCGTGGGCGCTCTATTTACACATCGGCACAGTTTCGAGAAGCGAGTCGAGAAAGCGTGGCTTTATCGGACCGCCCGCGGAGGGAAGAGGCGCGATACGCGAACGTTGAACGGGGTCGGGTAGCTCGTCGAGCGAGCTCGTCTGCTGGGATAGTCGCATATAGTCACGTATAGTCGCACACGGCGATCTATCTCGTTCCCGTCTTATTCTCTCGGCTTCCTACGCTTCCGTTTTCTCGTCTTTACTCGCCTCTAAAGCGCGATGTAGACGAGACAGCGAGCGAAAATTCCGAGTCTGTGTCTCGTCCCGACGAATATTTCGCGACGGGATCCGGCGGATCTCGAGAGACATCCGACGTGCAGGTATCTCGATTAGGCCTCCATCACGCCCATCGAGTACGACGCTTGCATAAGACCGCGCGTTTACCTTCGTGCATGCTCGCGCGCATGTCGAGACCGCTATTCAAACACTCCTTAATACAGAATCGGCTACCTATATTTGCAGATAATTTTTTTTTTTTTTTGGGTCGCGTTCCCCTTTCGAGTTATCGATTTTTTCGCGTGGAGGAGCTCCTCCGCGAGATGAAACGCGAATCGGCATGCTTCGGTAACGAGATCTCCGTCTTTATCAGCGCGACCGCCGCGAGATTTCGGAGCTTGGAAGTACCGGCCGGCTTTCTTCTCTCGCGGTGCACGGGATTTTGGCGGGATGAGGGTGCGATCGCGCATGCAGGCGCGGTCCTCGGGACGCGGCCTCGTACCGCCTCGCCTTGGCTCGGCTCGACTCGGTTCATTTCAGTCAGCTGGCTGACAGGGCGTTGCCCCGCACCATTCATTACGGAGTGCAGCAGCGGAGTAAGGGCAACCTAGCGCGACCAGAGCACCGAGAGTGCGGGCGTTTCCCCACCCCGCTGTGCGCGGCTCGATTCTGCCTTGGCCGGCCCGCGGGGCACCGCGGCCGCAACCGGGAACAATTCACCTCCACCACGATTACTACTACTACTACTACCACCGTCATAGTACTACAGCTCCCCCTGTGGTGTACTACCGCTCGTTACTCTACTACTATTACTACTACTACGATCCGCTGCTACGCGCTCGGTCTACGCCCACTATCGCGGCGCAGCTGTTTGTCCGCCACGCGAGCGCCGGTTATCGCCGACGTCGGGGTACCGTCGTCCCACGGCCGACGACTGTCACGCCGACCCCGACTCCGATCTGTCTCGATCTCGCGCCGATAACAGTCCCGTTGGAAGGCATCCCCTTCGGTGGCCGCGCGCGAGTTGAAAAAGGGAGCTAATTTTCCTCTCTCCTTCGCCCGTCTCTCATTATCGACTCTCAGGGTGGTGCAGCGCGGCGCGGCCCCGCGCGCTTACTCGACGGGATGCTGCGCGATGCGCATCCCAGCATCGACGGCCACGTTGGCTCCTCCTCGAGCGCACGGGGCGAGGAGGGGTGGGTGGGCGCGGGTGAAAGGGACCGAGGGGGACCGAGTGGAGAATACCGCAGAGGCGGTTTTCAATGGAGTCGAAAGAGGAGAGTTGTAGGACGAAACCTACTACTATTCCGCACGTACGAGAGGCTATTACACAGACAGGCGCGGTCGCCGGGACGTCCTCCGCCGTGTCACTGCACTCTGGCCTATATTTCGCTAATGGGAAAGTCCCGCGTGCTCCAATTACGTCGTTCAGGTGGTGACGGCCGGATCCGAGAGAACTGCAGCGCGGCGATCTCTCTCCTTCTCGCATTGCCTCCCGGCCGCTCCGTCGTCCCACTTAGTAGCCCCGTAGTAATTAATACGTCTGCCAGCTCTAAAAGAGGCGAACCCCGCCGGCGAAGTTAGAGTCGGTGACCTCGCGCTTCGATTTTGCGAGAAGGAGAGAGAAAGGGCGCGCGGCAATCGCTTCCTCCATCGAGAAATTCGAGGCGACACTTGATGGACACGCCCGAAATGAAAATTACGAGTCGAGTGGAAAATTGAGAGAAAATAAGAATAATATCTAAATAAAATTAAACTTCGTAACCCGATGTTTCCTTCCTACGAGTCGAGTTGCAGAAACTCTGGAGGACGTCATTTAAAAAAAAAAATTTTTTTTTTTTTATTGATTAACATTCTCGTAACTGGTTCAGCGAGTCACTCGCGATTCGTCCGATATCGCGTCGAGTTTGCAATCGAGCGAAATTGAACGATGGAAAAATAAATGAATAGCACCGCGAGAGATGGATTTGCGAGACGTCTTGTCGGGTGTCGTTTCGGAGGAGGAAGAGGAGGCTGCGAATTCGATGGCCTACATTTCGCGATATCGATGCGATCGGCCGCTCGCGGGAGACGCGTCGGCGTCGAACGAGGAGGCGATGATTACGGCGACAGCGCGAGCCTCCTTCTTGCGTATGTTCCCGCGCGATCGATGATTATCTATCTAATCGTGAGTCCGTAAATTGAATCAGCGTACGTCTAATTTTTTCTTCTCTCTTTTCTCGCCGTTGGCTCTAACGTTACTTTTTCATCAGGCTCTGGAGTTAATAGCTCGCAATTTTCTCCACGCAACTTCGCTGAAAATGATTTCGATACGTATCGCGAAACTGTACGATCGCTTTATCGAAGTCGATAACTCCGGCAAACTTTATTTATCTGAGGAAACGTGTCTATTTTTGTAAGATCGATTGACTTCGCGTCTATCGTGGGGTGTTTAAATTCGCGATGGATGAAGAGACGCTCAAGTCAAAAAAAAAAAAAAAAAAAAAAAAAATGAGCTTCACTCGACCGACGTTCATTTTTGCATAACGCCGTCCAATTAGCGCCGCTTCTTGCAGTTCTTCCCGAGTGTTGTTCGGACGCGATGGATCGCTGAAGCGGCCCGGGCGACGAGAATCGCCGAGAGATCGACGATTTTATTACCGTCCTCCTGTAATCACGCCGTCGAGTAACGACACGTTTCCGTCGCTGACGCCGCGATGGGTCAAAGACGAATTCAATTGGACACGGCGCGCCGCGCAGTTTAATGATCGGTCATTATTGCGATCCCATCGGCGCGATAGTTATTATCATGCTTAACGACTCCGCGTTTTTCTCGAACGCCAATGCGCGCCTGATCGATGCTCATCGCGCGTCGCAATCGGCATAAGTTAATGATACCTTCCGCCGTGACAGGGAGAAGTAAACGCCTGCATGTTTTGCAATCTCGCAAAATATTGATCTCACGCCGGCGCGCCGCGTACAAGACTCGTTATCAATCAGGCGAGCAGCCAGCCCCGTTCGCTGCCCACGGGATCGTCCCGTCGTACAACCGGACTCGGGTTTCACCTCGATTTTTCGTGAGAATCCGGGGTTCGCACAATCAACGCATTTATCATTTTCACGCTCCAATCGCGCGGCTTTGATGCGCGAGGAGCGATTATCTAAGAAACGATTTTATCTTTCGCGTTTGAAATAATATCCGCAGAAAAAGTGGCAGTCCCCTTCGGGTGTAGAGTTCTCGTCCGCGGGCGCCGTTTTGAAACACGAAGCCATCGGCGGACTTGGTGCCGGTTCGACAACCGCGGGAACGGGATCGCGGATCGCCGGCAGAGAAGAAGGCGACGCGATGTAGCTAAGTCGCGCGCGGTTAGACCGCAGTCGCGACGTCGACGACGTTCGCGGTTGGCGAGGTCAGTGGCGGCGACGGAGCGCCGACTGCCTGGCCTCGGAAAATCGGTGCTAAAAATAACCCTTCGCCGGCCGATAATAGAACGCCGCCGCTCCGCGAGACAAACGCGCGTTCCGCCGTCTCGTTTCTCCCTACAATCAGCCGCATTCGCAAAATTTTTCCCTCCCAGCATCCCGGTACTTCGTCCGCATCTCGCCGTCTCGTCGGGCGTTCGCGCTTGCCGTTTCGCAGACAACTTTCAATTTGAGACCTATTTTATTTCCGCGCCTCGTATTTCGCGGCATTTTCCGATCTTGTTCCATACAAAACCACCCCCCGTCAAGTTTTATCTCGTTTCGAGCCCGAGTCTATAAACTCCGAGTGCGAATGTACTCGTTGGCGACGCATGGGGAGCTTCCCGCTGTCCTATCGCGAATAATTTCGAGGCCTGCCGGTTACGCCATCGATTTTATCCGTTTTATTTACGTAGGGGTCCCGTTAGGCGGCATGCATGCTTACGCCGAGGCTCATGCATATTCACGCTCCCGCTCCTCTTAGACAATTTCTTAGTCGTCGTACGCTCCATCGGGCGTACGTGCGTCCGTGCGTACGACCTGTACGTGCATAAATGCACACCTTCTCTCTCTCTCTCGCTCTCTCTCTCTCTTTTTCTCTTTTCCTGTTGCCTCGTGTATGTATGTACATTGCAAACAGTAACGTCGTTATCGTGTCTTGCAAACGATCGCCGCAATCGACTGTCGGGGCACGCTATCGCAGCCGCGAGATGCAACTTCAGTCGACCGTTGTGTAAATACCGTACTATGATTACGCTATAATTATCCTTTTTCTTAAAAAAAAAAAAAAATTTTCCCGATGGAGAGAAAGAGAGAGAAAATCGAGGAGAAATATATTTGTAAGTAATCGAGAGATAAAGCAATACTTTTATTTGCCCGCTGCGCGGAGTAACGCGAATGAATAAATTTTCAATTTTGCGCGAGCGACGTCACGACCTCGTCGAGTCACGGGATGAAAATGTATTTTCTAAGGTGAAACGGTTCCTCTCTCGCGAGAGTGCTCTCGTCGCGCCCGAAAGGGCTGTGCAAACGGTTTAACGGAGTGACATCGTAAGAGTGTGACTTAGCGCCGCGACGCCTTGGCGAGACGACGGGCGGGGGAGGGGGAGGTAAGAACGAGGGGATTCGCGACTTGGCTGCTTCGGAAGAAAGCGAGAGAAAGAGAGGAAGAGACGTGCCGATGGAATGACAAGCAGCGGCGGTTGAATCTTTAATCTTTCGCGACGCGAGATATTAAAGTTTCTCGAGGGCTCGGCAACTACTTGGCTCGCGCCGCGCTGAAATGGGGTTTAAGTTCGACAGACTGCGCCACGAAGGCTTCTCGCGATATCGATGGTCGCCCCCTGATGCATAAATAAAGGGACCGGCGAGATAGCGTGCCGATTACCTTCCCCCATGGGTTCGGTGATTTTCTGCCTCGCGCACTTATCTACTCGCTCGCCGTGGACCTCGTCTGCCTGTCGCGGCAAAGTGGAGGAGGCCCTTATTACGCTCATTACGATAGGGAATTCGAAGTGGAGTCTGCGTGCGTGATCTCGCGTCTCTCGAGAGACGCGACCGCGGAGTTAGGTTCGTTGAAAAAAATAGTAAAACTTTATTGTCTAACTCTAAATTGAATGTTTATCGATTAAAAAAAAATTACTTACTTTCTTCAATTGTTAAAAAATTAATTTAAAAAATTTTTTTAATATTCGCGCATTTTGAAGAAATGTAACTATTTGGAAAAATTCTGTGCCGCGCAATTTTCAAGATTTTTTTTTCCCGACTGTTTTGAGCAATTTATTCTAGTCACCGCGCGAGAGGAAGAAAGAGAAAAGGGCATTCCGCATACCATGTGCAACGATAATTTCCATGATAGACGAACGATCGTTTCGCGGCCGTGGAATGCAAACAAACCGTGTTCGAGCATCGAGCCTTTCCCTTCTTTCGCATCCTTCCTGTGCCCGGTATCTCCGCGCGTGTGCCCTCAAGTCTGGTTCACACGCGAGCTTCGCCGTGTACCTTGACACTGGAGGAGCTCTACAAGCACCTTTGACTCGCGCGGAGTTGTGATTATCAGCGTAATCATCTTAAGCCTCGAACGGGCTACTCATTTTTCGCCGTACGGCAAGACGTCACAAAACCTAGCACGAGCGGCGCGAATCTTAAGACACCTCATGGTGCAGAAATATATTTATACAATACCGTTAAGTTACATATTTTAGACGCTTTATAGTAATAGTTACTTCGTGCGACATTAAAAAAATTTTTCCTAGCGAAATATAATTTAGTAATTGTAAAATAAAAAGCAGAGATCAATTGAGCTATTTATTTGGATATATTAATTTAATAATTTTAATTTTATTTAATTTATTTAATTATTTATTTATTAATTGATATTGAAATTAATGCGACAGAACGATGTCTATATTTCCCTACGGACACGCGTTTCCGTTTTCGGCCTACATCGGCGGAATATACCTCGTCGGAGATTTCAGCCCGACCTCGCCCGCGTAAAAAGAAGACGGTAGGGTGATAGCGCGATAAGTCGCGTGAGACCGCGTCGGAGCTCGCGGGGTCCGTCCGAAGGACTCTACTTCGTTGCGAGTCGGCCCGTACATTTCATTATCCTTGCCGGTAGCCAAGGTCTCCCGCAATTACGCTTCGCTCTCTTTGCATCCAGGGGAAACCGCGTATCCTACGAACAGTCACGTGCTTCTGCTCACCTGACTTTGCGACGCGATTCCCGACGCGGATTGAGATAATCTCCGATTTCAATGAGATCACGTTCCCGGCTCAGATTAATTTTTGGAAAGGTTAACCAAAGCGAGGAATACGAGCTACATCGATCTGAATAGTTTCGTGCGACGTCCGTTTTTATTTCGTCTTGTACGCGCGACGACCTCCGCGTGCACCTGGAAGTCGCGGACGTTGCCCACGGATGTCGTCCGTGTGACGTTCCCAGGCCGCGTAACGCGGGAAGGGTTCTCGCTTTCACTCCGTGTCCCGCACCGGACATCGTTATCGCGCTAAAGATAGCGAACGCGCCGCGAGGGCGTTTCGCCCATGAGTATTAAGATACCCGCGCTCCGAGCTCGAAATAGACGTGACGCGTACGCGGGAGATGATTCTTTATCCACGGTTTGCCGCTTACGAATTCGCTTACGAGCCGACAAACGGCGGGTCCTCAAGGCGGTCGATCGAGTCTGGTAACCGCGACTCATACAGAGACAACGGCGCGACGAATCTCCCCGTCGCGTATCCGTTCTCACGAGAGAAACCGACTGACACTCGATCGCGCCTGTAGAATCTCGCGTGAAGAGCGCCGGGTGCACGCGAGCACGCCACGTCCGCGGCCGCTAATCTGCTGTGCGTGACGCGATACCGAAACCGCCGTTCTTTTGTGAACGATCCTCGCGATGCGTTACCCCGGGTCTCGATCCAGAATGCATCCTCCCTAACGCCCTCCGGAGTTCTCTCATTCCGAGAAAACCTGAGTCTGCGTATCTCCCTCCGGTTCTTACGCCGTACAGTCCAAGCAGAAAAATGGTCCATCGCGATTCTCGGGAGATGACACCGCGGGAAACTGCGCTCGTTCGTTGTAGAGACGATTTTAGCGTGACGAAATCGTGCGGGCGTTTAAAAAAAAAAAACGACGGTCGTTCTGTCGAAACGCACGCGAGCGAGAGCTGAGCGGCGGATATTTCTGGAGAGGAATCGCGACGAGGCTAATGAATATTAATTGCACGGAATGACCTTGGCCTTGGCCGTGAACCAGCCTGGCGGATTGCGAATCGCCGGGCGTCGCTGTCACGGTAGCCGGCCGGGGCGGCGCCGGCTTATCTGCTCAAACACATCGAATCTGGAGCGCGCGCTAACTAATTACCGGCTTTTCCACGAGTCCGGCCGGGGACCAGTAATTGCACGCCCGTCGCGCGATCGACGGCGATTCTCCCTCGGGAACGCGACCCCGCTCGTCCTCGTCACTCACGGCCTGCTCTTCTCTTTGGCGCTTGTTCTCTTTCGGGCTCGCTGCTCGTTTTGCACGTAACTTTCGCGAGCACGCTGCCGCGCGGACTCGTTAATGCGTCTCTTATTATTCTCGATTGTTATCTAGAACGTGCATACTTATTCGCATCAATCATACCACGCGGCGTGGCGTGGCGCTTTTTTTTTTTTAGTCGGGAAATTTTTGCACAGTTTTTTTTACGAGAAATTATATTGTATACGTGTAGAATAAAATATTACCTTAATTAAAATTACATAATTTCTTAATAAATACTTTTTTGTTTTTTTTTACATATTTATTTTAGTATTTAATGAAGATGTACTTGAAAAAAAAAAAAATTATAGCGACGGATCGGCGCCTCGCCGTTCGCTCGGGATAAAATTGAAACGGAGATAAGTAGCGCGATGGACTTGAGAAATCTATCCCGAGATTCGTTCTACATTTCTTGCCGTTCAATGTCAGGTTGCTCGGGAATGCGATATTATGCGTTCTCGTTCGCGAGCCTCGAGCCGATTTGCGTTATCGGCATTCCTTGTTCTTTCCAGTCGAGGGAGCTCGCGAAATTATCTTTTGCCTCGTCACGCTTTGAAATATCGCTTCACGTCGATACAGGTGATGGTCTCGCTATCTTAACCTTTCGACTATTACGCGCCACTGCAGTGGCTTCCCGCTAATTCTCCGGAATGAAACGCCACTGCGGTGGCTTCCCTCCAAGCGACCTTTTAAAGCGAAATGCTACGACTCTTCAAATACGTTCGTATTTTTATAAAAATTTCCTATTCCTTATTTCCATATTTTTATTAATTTTAAATAATAATCTGCTTTTTGTGAAAAAAAAAAATATATATTTTTTTTTTTTTCTTTAGAGTGATAACTTAAACGTGCGTTTCAATTCGTATCTCGCAAAGAAAAACCGCGGAACGACGATGTAGTTTCGCGAGATGCTGTCGGGCCGGCGTGATGCGCCCAACGGATTATCCGCGGCAAATTTGTTCGTAACTAGAGTATCGCTTGGAAATCCTATAAGCCAGCGACTTAGCGCCTTCGGATATTTGCCGATCCAATGCGCGCCTCCAAATCCGGCAGAAGGAACGCGTCTGACCCACTTAAAGCGCATCGCTGATCCGATTATTCGAATCTTCTCGTTCGCGAACATTAAGATTACAGCTGGCGCGGTCGTATCGGATAACAATGTGAGAAAGGGCGAAGGAGATTTTCGCTCCCGAATCGGACCGCTCTCGAATAAATGAGTTTTCCCTCGCAGCGCGTTTATAATAATTTCGCCCCGCGTCTCGCGGATTTTTGCACGTAACACGCTTCCCGGCAATCACCGCCTCGGCTTGTTGAAAATCGTGGGACTCTGACATTTCCGTAATGACTGCGAATAAATTGATTTGGCCTGGCTGCGCAGCCGAGTGTGCATTATCGAGGCGATAAATTTGGATATTAAATTCTTGAATTCCCGAGAGTGTATCTCCGCGCGGAGATACGTTTCCCTCGGAATTCCGCGCCCGATAAATCGGCGGTTAATTATCGCCCGGCTTCCGCGTGGGGGTTTTTTTTTTTTTTTTTCAGAGACGCGCGAACGTCGGGGCAACAAAAAGCTTTGATTTGCAATTAACGGACACGTCGGGAGAAATTAAGAACGCGTGCATGTACAGAAGTGCTCTCCCGCTGCGCGCTCCTGCCTGGCGAAAGCGCAGCGTGCGATACGCGTCGGCCGTTAATATTGATTCATCGAGAACGCACGCATAACTCTCCTCCTCTACCCGCGCACGCATTCCCACGTGCATTCGTGCAGGGCTGCGTTTTATAGGCGAGACCTCCCGGCGCAAGTCCGACGAACGCGCGAGGAGCGTGTCGCATCGCGGCAACGTTATTACGACATTATGTATTTATGCTAATGAACTTGGGACGGCACGATCGGACACTCACCTCGCCCGCGGTCCCCGTCCTTAAAATCTCGAGTTAGAATTCGCGTCCCTTCGCGGATGGGAATCACGTGTGACGGGCTTCGGGGCGCGTCTGCCTTCGTAAACGGATCAAGTCGGATATGTCGATTCGTCCGATCGCGATCGGCTTCCGGCGACCGAGACGTTCGTCACCCAATCGTCTTTGCTCGCTCGGTTGAGTTAAGCTCCCAGCTTCACTCATGCGTCGATTGATAAAGGCGACGAGCGGACGCTCGTCACGCCTGGACGTTTATACGATATTCCGGCACGGATTTCTGTCAGATGACGACTCGGGGCTTTATTATCCGTCGGACAAGATATTTCTCGTTTAAGTACGGCCGTTTATTTTACGCTGTCCTGCCCGTCGCGATTAGGATATAATTTAAGCTATAAATTTATTAATTTATATATTAATAAACCTAATGACCTCAATATAACGATTGCTTTTCTTTTTTGTTACAGGTACGCATAAAGTCGTTATTGGCGCCGTAAATTAGTCAGCCCGTATCGTAAGAATAACCATTCTTCATTTTTTTATATTATTATTATTTCATGTGCAAATCGAAAATAATGATTAGCTGTAATATTCGCCTCTATTAAATTGTTACGAATACGCTAACAACAGATGTATATGGCAAATCGCGAGGGAGAAGTTTTTTTTCTTTCTTTTTTTTTTTTTTTCTTAATTGGCATACCTCTGCGAATCGTGAAACTCGAGAATAACGAGTCGAGTCACACAGGGAGTAATGTCCTCGAGTGCACGTACGAGAGTGCACCACGCTCAGAATGCAGTTGCATAACACCACAACTGGTCATTCTTGTCCGACACCTTCATTTCTCTTTCCCCTCTCCCCTTTTTGTCTTTTATCTCGGCTCGACGGCACAACGTCATTCCTTACTTTTTCTTATTCCTCTCTCGTACCTCGGCGTTTCAGTTCACGATCTCATTTAACGAGGCGACGCAAATAGCGGACAAACATCTCGGCGCTTGGAATTTTTACGACGGCAAATAGACAAACGGACGAAATCCCGCTCGTGAACCGAAATCTCGGGTCGGCACGCCGGAAAAATAAGGATTTTTTTTTCAACTTTTTAAAAGGAACACGCGACGCGTGACAGTCGCGTCTCGTCGCGCGCGGAAGGAGGGGCAATAAACGTTTTTTAATTACGGAGAAAGAGAGAGAGAGAGAATGCAACGCGGAAGCGAGAATACCCGTGGATGCGTTTCGCAGGAAACTGTATTTTCGCGCGGAAAACGCGCCGCTTTTCGCCATGATGTCTGGCGTCGCGACGGCCCGCCGCAATGCGCCGTGACAGACGGACAAACGCACTCAATTAATAATTCCGCCGTCGCGAAGTAACAGCCGGGTCGAATATGAGCCAAGTGTCCGTCGCGGATTATTATACTTCGCGGCACTCAGGCGTCGATTAAGCTCTCAAGCGCGTCTCGGAGGCGCGCGAGATCGGCGAGAATATGTCCGATAATAACCGCGCGATTGTAGAAAATTACATGTTTACGTTGAAGAGACAAATAATAGGCTCGACCTGAGTGCGTTCTCGCACACGCAAGAGCGCCGATTAAGATAAAAAAGCTCATACTCAATCATTATTAACATACTATTATTTTTCATCATAATGTGCGCCGCGAGTGTGAAACTTACTCCGTATATCGGATTGTTTAATCTCCATTGACTTATTAAATTTAATTTCGCGAATTAAATTACGGGGAGAATCTTTTAAAAGAGACCTATTTCTATAATTTTAATTCAATTAGAAATAAATAAAAATTTAATTTTTTACTTTATTATTTTAACGTATACGTGAATTTTATTTCGTAGTGCAAAAATTCTGATTGCCGAGAAGCCTTCCGTGAATATCGACTTTCGTTAATCGAGACCTTTTAGCCCGCATCGAATTATTGTCGCACACTCCGATCGAAGAGATTGTCCGCGCGGACGTAGGACGCGGGATTCTGTTTTATCACGCATTACGTTGCGATTTCATCACCGTAAGCGAAAACGGACACCCGTCATCTTTCAACGTCCGGTCCAGCGTTTGGTTCGCGGTATAGCTGCGCCATTGCGGGGCCGGTTCGAATTTCTGGCATCTCTGGTTTCGTCTTAGGACGCCGACGTGGCCGCTTACTTAGCATACACGGCGCGCGGCCACAAAGGGCTTCCCTTCCAGGAAGGTGCCTCGAAAACGACCGCGCGCGGTCCACGAGAGGGTCGTCCTCTTTTTATCTCCCTAGCACGGAATACCGGGCTGACCCTACCGCCTCGTTACCTCACCGCCGGGAATCGTAATTAGGTCGCCCCGCGAAATACGTAACCGCGCATTGCGACACAATCAGACGGGAGATGAGTCACGGAAAGACGAAGCGGAGATAAAAAAACGAGGAGAGTGCGGTACTTGTTCCAGACAGAGATTAGAAGATGATTCACGCGTAATTAAAAAAAAAAATATATATATATAAAATCTTTTTTTAACTAATTTTATTTGCGAATAAGTTTTAAAGAAATAGTCAACTACTTTTGCGAAGTTTTGTTACGTTCGGCAATTTTACTATTAAAATATCACTTGACAATTACGGGAAATATCAGTTCTAAGTATATATCTATTATATAATTATTTAAATGTCTTTCTTTTCCGCGGAAGTGGAGACCTAATTAGAACCGCAGTTAAATTAAGTGAACTGGCGCTCTTTCGCAGAAATTGATAACTAATTATTTACCAAATTACTTTGCGGAATGTTAATTTTGTGCGCGGCTCGCCTCCTCCCTCTCCGTATTTTTGCCGGCGTGCGCCGAGTGAACTGCCGCTTTTATAAGCGGGGTAATTACGATATAATAATAACGGCGGGCGTCGTGGCGCGGGCGTTTTGCGCGGTGAATCATTGGCGCCGTTCCGCCCGCTCGAAAATTTTCGCTAGTGCGTATTATGTAATTAAGCGCGTAGAATGTACGGCGCGATAACAGCAATTAATTACGGCAATCCGGGTCGCGTCGTCCTACGAAAGGAAACAAGTTAAGTGCGCTTATAAATTAGATTTAAATAGTATTATCATTAATTCTACGATTATTACGGTTATTTAAAACTTCGTTCCGTTTGACGAGTCGTGCGATGTGAAAACTGTGAGGAATTTTTATTCAACCGGGACGTCGCTGTTAATGGGGAAAAAAGAAAGCAGCGCGGGCGGAAAGTGAATTAACACATTGATAAAATAAAATTTTAACCGCGAATCTTCCTGCATGAATGCCAGAAATGCCGCGCGAAAATTCTAACAACGGTTGATTATTCTACGACGCAACACGTGATAATCGTTCCCTCCGACTTCGTTTTCGGTGATCCGCTATCGCGACGGCAATTTGTAGCCGGGCAGGACGACGCAGACGGATTCCCGGCGCGAATGGGAACAATAGGGTAAGGGCGTAGGGCGGCTACGATAGCGCGGGGAATTCCTGTCGGATCCGCGCGCGGAATTGCAAACAGTTGCGCGGCCGAATGAGGGCGAGTTCGGCGTAGGACCTCTCCCGTCTCCCTTTCACGAGTGTATCGGCGCGTTCGTGTTTTGGAATGCCGCCGCCGCCGCTGCAACAAGAAGAAAGCGATTCGATTCCATCGCCGTGCCGGCGGAGAGACTCGACGGGAAAGTTCCCGCAGACCGAAGAAGGAAAGGCTCGGTGCGGAGAGCTGGGCCCTTGGCTTGAGCAACGAAGAGAGAGAAAGAAAGAGAGAGAGAGAGAGAGAGAGAGAGAAAGTGTGAAAGGGAACGAGTGCAGCGGCGCGCGGAAGGGCGAGGAAAGAGGAGAGGAGGCTGTGGTAGTAGTGACCAGTCGTAAAATGCCACGGCTCACGTTGCGTGCAACGACAACGGCGTAGAAGCGCGTCTTTTCGAGAACCCTAACATCATTCCTCTTTTTCGAAGTCACGATACGCGCCGCCCGACGTTGCGATTCGTAAAGAAAGAAAAAGAACGTCTAAACAGTGTGCGAATTTTTATATTTGCTAGAAGAAACCATACGCATCCCTACGCACGCACTATTTTTCAAGAGACCTGATTTAGAAACTGCGAGAGAAAAAAAAAATGATGCGACTTACCACCTGAAACTTCAGCGGAGTTATGAAATTCGGCCGGTGACTGTAACATAAAATGGAAAATATTAATGTAGACGTGCTAGATATTTATTAATAAAATTAATACAAAAAAAAGAATAGTTTTTTTTTTTTTTTTTAATGAAGATTTTATTTTAAAAATTCGATACTTACTTAAAAGTTGCTCCGCTGATGCAGGATGCCCCCCGGGCCTGCTCCTCCTCTCAGTTTGTGTGTCGAGTCATCCTTCCGCGCCGCGCACAAGTCACTCGCGAACCGTGATTTTACTATCCCGAATTTACTGAATTTACTATCGCGCGTTATTTTTCGGCGCTCCTGAAAAAAGAAAAACCTGAAAAAAAAACAGGTTACTGACTTACCACTCTGCATACAGCGGAGTTGTAGAATTCGGGCGGTGTCTGCAACATAAAAAGAAATATATTAATGTAGACATGTATTATAGTTAAAAAAATTAATTAAAAAAAAAGTTAAAGTCTTTATTTAATAAATATTTTATTTAAAAAAATTTATTCTTACCTATAAGTTGCTCCGCCGATGCAGGATGCCGTCCCGGGCCTGCTCATCCTCTCAGATGGGACGTGACGAGCCATCCTTCCGCGCACTAGACACTCGCGAATGCACTCCCGTAAAAAATAGTCGTAAAAAAACGTCCGCATACTTTTCGGAACTCCCGATGCGACCGACGAACCGGCTGCGGTTCGTATTTGTTACAATTTCGGCGTTCGGTACTTTAATTTCTGTAACAGAAAAAAGACACAATGGAAATTAGTGACATGATATAAATCAAGTTAGTCTTAAGAAAAAAAAAATTCTTTTAATAATTTTACATAAAGCCGAAGCGATCTTTACCTTCAAATTGCTTTGTCGATGCCTAATATCCTTTCCGAGGCCTTCTCCTCCTCTCAGGATGTCGGGAATGTAGAGCACATCAAGATTCTGTAACACAAAAATGAATATTAAATTGCAGGAGCGTTCACATTAATATTTATTGAAAAATTATTAATATTAGAGAAATAAAAAAATTTATCTTACCGTAAAAATGCTCCGTCGATGCACTATGTCTTTCTGAGGCCTCCTCCTCCTCTCAGATTGCCCTCATCTGTAACAGAAATCGAACAACGATTAGTAAAAAATTATTTTTTACTACGACGATATTTGTCGGTGCGTACAAACTGCATGCTCGACCTGCAGCCAGCGCACCTAAGCTTATCACATGCATACCGCGCGATGTTTTGGGTCGCGACCGCTGGCTCAACCTCACCCGCTTCACCCTGATATACGCGACACGACGGAATTTTTACCGAATATTATATCCCCTATTACTCGGAATGCACTACGGATTTTTAATTGCTCAATACGTCGCACTGCTTGTCGATCAAGTCTCGCTGCGACCGAGCTCCGTTCGAACGATTAACTTTAAGTATTAAACGACCCTTTCGCCGACCACGTGCGAGAATTTCTGGCCGGCAGAAACGCTTTTAGCGACACAAAAAGAACACTATTTAGATCGGGTTGTTCAGAGCTGGACCCCAAGAGGGTCTACAGCAATCTTTCGATGAGCTAACATTAGATAACCGCCCCGGATATCACTCACGCATATACGTATGATACGTAAACGGGGATCAGACTTACTTTAATGGAACGGGAACTATTCGCCCGTATTCTCCGTGTGGAAAGAAGGGTGGAGGATGCGATTCGTCCCGGAATAAGTCTCTGTACATCGAATTATTAGCTCACTTCCGGTGCGACCGCGTGCTTTTTTACTACGTGCTGTACAGTCTACCTGTGCCGAATAAGTAGGGTGGGGGAAGTCACGTAGCTCGCGCTCACCGCTAGCCGCCTACCGCTCGCACCCCCACCACCTACCTCCCTACCTGCGCCCCCCCGTACCTGCCTCGCCCGCGCTCCCATCGTACGTCTCATCCTAACGCAGTTTAGCAAGAATTAAAATTTTATTTAAATCATAAAAAAATTCTTGATATTTTCTCAGTACTCAGGTGGACCTTTTCGTAATAATTAGCTCTCATTCACGCTCGCAATGCGCAACCTCTCGTCGATTATTCGAGGGCTGCCTCGTGGAAACGAGTTCAGCATGTGGGGTCACGAACTCCGGCACGCGATCGCCGCGGATTTTCCTCCCTTTCGATTGTCAGCTACCAGCGTATATTTTTCTCTCTTCATCTTGCACTCCCATATCAATCGCGACGCATCGTCATCTTATTCCGATGCGTGGAAGTCGCAGCTGCCGTCTCGCCCGAATTTTTTCCCGGCGCGCGAACAAAGTCAGAGGCCCAATAATCGGCGGATATAAAATATCGCGTTACTTTTATTTAATTATTACCGCTAATAGTAGAAAGAACTAAGTGAAGAGGCTCGCCGAATTGATTCGCGACGATTGGCAATTATTTTATTTTATTTTATTTTATTCTTTTCTATTTTTTTTTAAATAAGAATTATTGTCGCACGAGTATAGGGGCCGGAATAAAATCTGGCAGTCCGCTTGAAAAAGCGAAGGCTGTCTCACGTTCCATAAATCGTTACCTGCGGATAACATCGTCCCCATCATCGCCGCTGCTGGCAGCGGCCTTGGCCCGCGTCGGGTTTTACAGAGCGATCCTCGACTAACAAGAATTCGGCACGTGCAATGGAGCTCGGGTCGAGCAGACCGTAGAGAAATGCGTGCGAGAGCTCCAGTCTTCCGGCCCGGTAATCGACGCCAACCTGTTCTCGAGATTCTTTTTTTATTCCGCTCCCCGAGAAAGCAAAAGTTGGCCGTGACGCATTCCGCCGACCTTCCGCGGGCTCGATTAAAAAAAACGCGTTCGGGCAATTAATATCGCTGCGCGCAAACAAGCCTCGTCGAGTGTCCTTTTGTCGCCGGCAGTGCACCTTCGCGCGAAATTGCTTGGAACGTCGCAAGGTCCGATCAGTTTTTAATTTAATTTTCCCCGGGGTATTCTCCGCAACGTTTCTGTATTTTAAAAAAATTCCGCTTCGAAATTAACTTATCCGGGATCTTTTATTTTTATAATGGATGCTACTCGTTTTCTGCATTTGCATATTCGCTCCCATCGTTCCCGATGGAAACCGCTTGCATATTCAAGTAGATCAAATGAGGAAACTTTAATAAAGATGTAAAGATCTGTCTGGATACATATATCTCGCGATGAATCTTTCCCTAATAATTTATTGCGTTAATTATGCTTCTAATTATTATTAAAATTAATTCCAAATAAAATATTTCAATAATTGTATATATTTTTTTTTTAATTTAAAATACGCAATTTATTTTTTATAAAATTATGAAGAAACGAAGGTTACAAGTGTCCAGAAAAGTTATGCAAAAATTGCTGCACGTATTACGCGAACGCTCGAAGCTGGGGTCTAATTAGCGCCGAAAGGGAGCATCTCCGAGGGGGATAATCGCGCTCGCGGTCAATTCTTTTGCTTCCCCTCCCTTCTCCCCTCCTCTTCCCTTTGATGTAAGAACGTGACGCGAAGGACCGGCTGCTCGGAGAAAGGACGAGGTGGCGGCAGCCAGGCAGGCATCATTCGTGCATTTACGATCGCGGCGTACGCGGGGCATCTGTTCGTTAACCACCTGTCGGCAGGTGCGAACCGTACACCCGGCCCCGTTACCCCGCGCAGTTGGTATCAATCGGCCCTTTTGTTTTTGCCGGCCGGTTTCCTCGAAGTCATTCCCGTTTTACTACGACGTAGTACGCACGACACGCGATAGCCACTGCCGGATGTTATCGGCCCATACGGCCTGGCCCTTCCCGCCCTGACCGCGTAAAACCCTTTAAGCTCGCTGGCACGGTAAACAGGAAGTCCACCGCTCTTCTCCTCTTCCCGTGCCGGCCTACGGTCCTCCGGCGCAGGTTGCACGATACAACAGAGGGCACCTGCAGCAGACGCTGCACCTCTCGATTTTACTTGGAAGAGCGCAAAGTCGAGATCCCGAGATATTTTGAGAACTCTTATTAAAATTTCAAGACCCCCCCCCCTTGCCTTTCGGCGCTTTGCAACTTCACTTCGCGCCCCGTGAAGTAACCGGAGCTTTTTACCGTTTAATTTTACGTTCAACGCGGATCGTGGATGTTCCTCGATTTTAAGGGTATCGCGGGACGAGGAGTAATTTCTTTTTGTTCGCGTTACAGGCTGCGATACTTCAACAGACTGCCGAGTACATATACCAACTGGAACAGGAGAAAACGCAACTGCTGTCGCAGAATTCTCAGCTAAAGCGGCTGGTGAACCACCAGCACGAGGGTGGCGATGTACCCATCAAGAAACGCAAGCCTGACACCCAAGGTAATTTTTCAGCGGCTTTTAAAACACATTTGTTATGCACGTAGCACGGTGATATTTTTCTTCTACATAATATATGCAGTTTCGCGATTAATTTATATTTTTACTTAAATTTATCTTAGAATAATTTTTCATAAAAAAAATTATTAGACATAAATTAAACGAAGCATATATAAAAATGTGTAAAAAAAAAAATTGTTGTTACAGCCGATGCGTGAACGTTTGTTGCGTAAAAAACAATAGAGTTAACGCTCGTTCGTAGCATAACGAGATTTTCCAAATGGACCTGAATTATTTATCACTCGCGACCGCGATTGCAGCATGTCCCGCGCGAATTCGGTATCGATAAAAGCGAAAACAATCAGCGGGGAAGCGCAAAAAAGTTCCGCGAATGCAGCATTACAACCCGCTTATCTCGGCAGTATTCGCGCTTTTACGCGGCGCTTCGCCGGAGTTCACAAATCATTTGCGAAAATCGAATTGTTGCGTCTTCGAAACTTTCGATCTGGGATTTTTTTTTTAATTCATTTACACGTCAAATCAATACGCCGGCGACGGTATTTTGTGACAAGGAGGGCGAATTTTGTGAGGAGGAATTTTTTAATCTCGCGTCAACGCGGTCAATGCGGGCACATTTTGAAAGTGCCGTTCGTCATTTTCGCGAAAGTAATTACATTCTTCGTGACTCGGTGTCACGTCGAGGGGATGTATAGAATATTATAAGAGGGGAAGCTCAATCTAACAGTGATATATATATAATAGAATCACGCATACGTCTAATACAAATTTTTAGAAAAATTAATTTCGCCTATTTTAATTTATTAAAAGTGCATTACGAATGTAACTTAACCGAATTGCCGGACATCGCGCAGGTAATATTATTGGAAAGATTAAGTCTCGAGATCACAAAGGTCTAGATGAAGGGCTCGACGTCGGAGGGGATCATCCTCGAAAGTCTTTATTACCTCGGAGGCTAAATACAAGGGACGAATTAAGGATACTTCCCTTCGGTTTCGGCGACGGAGACGTCGCCGTCGCGGCGGTACCGCTCTCGTCGGAAAGAGTATCTGTCGCGAAGTTCGGGGACCGGGACAATTTCAATTTCCGGTTCTATCGTAAAATTAGTTTCCTCTGTTCGACGGCGCGGCGATATTCGGAAAGTTCGCCGCCGTCGTCGGCGGTGCGACGAAGCGGATTTAATGCGCGACGAGAACCACTTTTATCGATCAATCGCGGTTAACCCTTCTGATTGCCTTCAGATATTATACCTCCGGCATTTGCAATAATTATCCGCCCGGTGAGATGAGTATTTCGTGATTGAACGCATAGATAGGAAATCCGTTCGAAAGTCTTGGCGATTTGTTTAAAGTGGAACGAACCACGCTACTTACTAGACTGCGTGAACTTCAGCGGTAGTCGAGGACCCATGGTGGTAACGTCGAGACGAAATTGATAACAATAGCCAGTGATTGCAGTACCCCTGGAAGTCACGTTAATTAATAAACGTTCGGTCGATTGAAAATGTTCGCAGGAACGGCGCACAATTTGCCGCGCCGTTACCGCATTATAATCTACTGTAATTTTCCGCGATGTCAAATAATGCTCGGACGAAATGACGCACCGGGAAAAGCGTTGCACACGCCTCCCCCGTTCCGGTCTACCGTCGAAACAAACGTAAAGCAAAGCCTTTGATCCACGCCAAGTGCAACGGTCCCTATATTTGTTCTATATCGTAAATAGCGACCAGATTTAATTTCGCTCGCGGCCCCCGCATTCATTTACATCGCGCGGACGGCCGGCCGCACTTATTGGTACATATGCCCCCGGTATGCGCGGCGAAAAATCTAAAATACGCACCGAAAGTTTATTGCGGCCATTCGCCGACTGTAATCCGACTTTACGAGCCTCTCTCGTAAATTAATTTCGCGGGAACACCGGACGGCAAATTGTTTTTTACCGTGGCTCATTTGATTAGCGCGCGACTCTGTGTCAATAATGCATATTAAAAAAAAAAAAAAAAAAATCATTATTATTTCATATCAGATAAGAGAAAAGAAATTTCTGATAATTAACGTTTCGATACATCTTTCGCTCGGTCGACCGATTAGCCGGTTTAATGCTCGCCCGGAGAAGATGTTGCGATTTAATTATTTTTTATTTTATTTCGTACTTTGTTTGCTTAGGTGTCGTCGTCAGCGTACCGATGCACGTCAGCGAGAGCGGCGATGAGGGCTTGGGCAGCATGTCCCCCGAGCCGTTGTCGGTAATCACGGTGACCACAGAGGGACATTCCGTTGTGAACCCCGATGTAGAGCAACTCAAACGACAGCTAGAAAGGGAGCGTCACGCGAGACTGCATTTAGAGAAACAGATGAGAGCCATTCAGAGCCAGATGTATCCAGAGAGATTCCGGGACAATCAGCTAATCGCTTATCAGCCCCACGAGGTAACGTTTCTCTTTGCCGTCATTAATCTTACGGACGGCGAAGTAAAAGGCGACGTTCCGCGAAAGTTTAATCGATAAAATATTGGGAGCGAAGCTTTTTAGGCGGAATCGAATCGCCGATGTAAAATCGTGACTGCGGAAGGACTTAACTGAAATATCATAGTCTATAAAAATGCTGGTACAATGTCGATTGCCGGGAGATCACAAATCCGCGATGCAGAAAATAATTCAATCGCGAACTCGTTCAGCCCTCGAGAATTTGAATATTTCCCTACCGAAAGATATTGCAAACATTGTTTTAATTGCCGCGCAGATAGCCGTGTCTGATAACAGGCTAGTGAAACGCAGTGTACCATTTTATTATTTTGATTGAACCGATCTCTTTTTTTTTCCCTTTTTTTTTTTTCTCTCTCTTTTTATCTTTTTCGCTCGACGGAGTGCTCCACATACAAACAATTGATTCGGTCTTGGCTGCAAACAGGTAGATTGCGAAGGGACGTGTTTCGTAAATACGACGACGTTAACGAGGATTTCTATTTTAGGTGATCGAACACACGGATAACGTGATAGTGCAGGAGACCGAAGAAGCGGTAGCCTCGCTCCAGGTGGTGTCGGTCATGGCTTTGCCGCCGGTAGGCTCAAATCAAACTGTGGAGACGTCCAGCCCGGACCCGAGTTCGCCACCCTTGTCACCGCAGCCGACCGACATCGCGGAGGAGATCAAAGAGGAAGAGTCCCGCGCGAGTACCCCCAAGCTCGTCGCTTTCGCCCAGAGTCAAGTGTTCACGGCGATAGAGGAGCCGACCACAGACTCTTTCTCCTCGTCAAGTCGAGTCACGTACGCTACCTCGTCCTCCGCAGATTTTAAAGATTTTAAGGTCGGCTCGCCCCAATACATCACCGCGAGCCCCACCAGGTCCTACTCACCGGGTATCGGTGAGCCTCAACGGTTGCCCAGCGTCTTGGAGGCTGCGATGAAGGCTGAGCCCAAAGTTGAGGTGGAGAGGTACGTAATGGGTATTTTATTTTCACTGTCTAATTTTAATTACTTACGACACAGAAAACAAAACTGATTCCCGGTATCCAGGCCTTCGTTTAAAATTTTCACACGATGAAAAAAAGTTAATACATAGATATGAGTTAATTTTACGCTAAGAAAAAAATTCTTTAACTGTAGGCTGCCTTCCCCATCGAATTCCCTGGACGACGGCACGCCGCAGGCAAGGCTATATATCGCAAACACGTCCCGGCAGAATTTGGAAACGATTGTCGAGGCGATACGTCATCTGGAAGGCGATCATCTATTCAGCGATGAACCCGCGCAGGATGTGCCGCTGGCATTGACCAACAAACAGCAGCAGCAGCAGCAGCAACAGGCGACGGCAAACTCAGCGTCAACAAAGTCTGCGGCCACCACGTCCGCTTCCTCTTCCTGTTCGTCGTCGACGACATCTGCCACGGGAGCGTCCGCGAAACAGCGGATACTGCACGCCGAGCATTTCCTCCAATTTCATGCGCAACAGACCCAGCAGCGGCCTGGCGTAATCGTGGTGAAGCACTCGTGATCCAACAACACCCCGCGTCCCGTACATTGAGCGATGCATTCAGAACGACGGTATGCTCGCCTCCACCGCGCAAAGTCATCGTGACTTTATCATTCGTGAATGAGGAATCCCTTTCGCCCGACTCAAAGAGATCGAGCACTTCGCGGAGGCGGGAGCGAGGTGATAGCGATCGTCGCAGATCGAATATCACGCGCGTTCTCCCGTCGTACTGAAGGAATCCGGGGAGGTACGCCGCGAGATGCACGAAGGGATGGATTTTTATGTATGTTCCTACTATGCGCTTCGTTCGCCTTCGCCTCGATAACGCGATGCATGCAGCCGAAAGATTTTTAGGTCGAAAGGACAAGGGCGATTTGCCGCGGTAACGTAGCTCGCAGGCGAAGGCGGAGCTAACTTCGAAGCTTTGACGAAAGGATCCTCATTGCCGAGTCAAAACGAAACGACATTATCGCACTTTATCTCGTGTAAATACTAACGATTCCTCCTGATTATCTCCAACGATCACCACGAGATCGCTTTGAATCTCGAAAAGTCCCCCTACCTCTCCTCCTCCTCCTCCGTCTCTCCTTCCCACGCTGCGGAGGAAGGTCCTCTTTCCTCGCGAGAAAATCGCGAGGTTCAAAGCGGACGTTTCTCCTTCCGTTTTAGTAAAACATTTAGGTAAAACATTTCTAGATTTAAGCGAGTAACTCCCACGATAATATTTCTAGTATAAGGCTGCGTACGCTGTATGATATACATATATACAATATTACATACATATTATTTGTAAAGAGTATAAAAAATATATACAATATTTACGTTCTTTTTTTACATTGTTACGGAAATGAAGAAAATACGAGGTGACGACGCGAGGAAAAATATTAAGATATAACGACGCGTATATAGTATATATATAGTATATATATGTTCTTTCGATACTTATTACGGGGTTACCACTGGATAAGCGCGAGGCGACTAGAAGAAAGTGAAATTATCGAACAACAACCAGGTGTTAATCAAAATACATCCGCACGCAACCGTTTTAATATTTGACATACGTTAAAAAAAAAGAGCACGGTGGAACGGTGATGCGGAAATTCGCGATCGGTCCGCGCGCGCGTACGACTTTCTTCTGAGTTTTCGTTGTCGCGAGTTGAAAAATTCCGTTTAATCTGTGCCAAATATCCCCAGAGAGTACCCTTTTGTTCCTTCGTAGTAGATGTAATGTACGTGATGTAAAAGCGAACGGCGCCGGTCGGTACATTTAGTAGACCGGGAGGCGTCGAGTTCACGATCGCTCATCTCCTCTAACTCCACTCGCCAATGCGGTACACGGACGACCTGGGGATGCCGTTTCTATTCAACGAAAGCGGCGGCTTCCCCCGGCTGTCATTCCCGTTGCGTCGCCGACCACATATGATCTCTCTACCGGATCAACAATCAGTGTCGAACAACGGCTAATAAATCGCAAGGGCCAAAAAAGGAAATGGGAACGAGTTTTCTATCAGAGTTATTGCTGGACCGGTGCTCTGCAAATTCTCTTTGCAACTTCACTTTGTCGCGTGTAACAGCGTTGCGGGAGCCTTTGTTTTTTTTATGCAACGTAAAGATTTCTCATAGCTTGCGGAATACGAGATTAAGAGGCTTGGAATTTACAATTTCTCGTGCCTTTTCGAGGAGAGGAGCGATCGACTTTGGAAAATGGTCGAACGATCGATCGACCGGCTGGGAGGAAAGGGCTGCATACATTTTGTTTTTTTTTTTTTTCTTATACTTTTTTTCGTTTACACGCGTCTATATATTACGTACATTGTATTTTTTTTTTGTGTTAATTTGTGCGAGTATACTGTTTCACCGAGTGATTGTACAAGCGTTATCGCTCGTCGAGTGTAGACCAATTTTTAATCGATTACATTAGGATCCTTTCGCTCGTAATTTACTATTATTACTGATACTATTGCTACTATTAATACTATTACTACTACTACTTTCTTTTCTACGATGATGTTGATTGGTGTACGAGTGCGACATACGTTTAAGAGTTTAACGCATAGATATATACGCCTACAAGAAATTAATTTTAAGTACTTTAAGTATACAAGTAAGTTAGCGAGCAAACAAAGGTAGATGCGGCGGTAAGACAGAACTACAATTAAGATTTTTAGTTAATCTCCTAGCGGTTAGGATAAATATAGGAATTGTTTAGAAGAGTATGCAATTTGAAATACATCCAGGTTAATATTGTCTAACTGTACGATAAATGTGAACGCTACTCCGTAACTATACTTACGTGTATATAATACCTTTTAGTAGATATCGCATAACACTTCATCACCTAGCTGACGTACCACGCTAGAATAAGATGAGAAACCTCGCCCTTCGTACGTTTCGTGGTTTATGTTTAATTAATTAACGGCATCACCTCATTTTGACGGCGCGCGTATTTGGATATTTTTTTTACGTACCACTGACATTCTTTCATTGACCTATTTTTTTTTTTTATCACGCAGAGACATAAGGACTGCATTAGCTTTTTAGAAACGGATGGGGGAAGAGGGAGACACGTTTAGAGGAACAATCATTATTTCCGAAACGTACGAGAGGCGCCCCGTAGGAGATACGATTCTATCTTAGGCTTTCGACATTCGCGATGAAAGTGTGATCCCGGCGTTTCTGAAGTCGCGGATCTCGAAGGTGATGTACAAAAGCTCGATGTCGACGTTCACGCGAGGACGCACGAGGGCCTAAAAGAGAATAGACAAATTCACCCTCGTCTCCATCTTTCGTATTTTCTTGACACGATTTTTCTCCGCTGGCGGGAATACCCGGCCGCGTTTGCATCTTCGACGAATGAAGACTCGTCGACGATTGGCATCTTCGTGTGCGCCTGTAATCGGGTCAACTTTTTTTTTTTTAATGCCGGTTGGGAAGATTGTGGAAAATACGAAAATGGACACGACCGCTCGACGGATGACGACGACAAGCTGAATCTTTTCCACGCGAGTCCGATATATGTACGTCTCGTTTTTCCCGCATACGTCTGAGTCTTAAATGGTTTCGAGAGTCTCGTGCGAATATCTTCGGCGCTTCCATAATACATATACACACACACGCATACACACATGTACACCTACACGTACGGAAAAAAAAAATATATACATATAAAAAAATTATATATATTATATATATATACACACGTACGGAACTATATACGTACGTAGCAAGTATACGAGTGTCGGCGGCGCACACATGTGCCGCTGCACACATGCGAGGAGCCTCTTGGCGAGATCCTCGAGTTTTGCAATCGATACCGATTCTTTCGTTCTCCCTTAACTCGTTTTTTCGTTTAGGCGCGTTCCGCTTTTCAGTTGAAATTCTACGTGATCACTCTGCGCCGCGATCTAGTTCTCGAAAGAGTGGCGAAGCGCGAGAGGGAACGGAATTTTGAAGGAGGATTTGAGCACGTCGCCGCGCATGTGTCGGCGTGGATAAGACCGACGTTTGTTATCGCGGTAGTCGTAAAATCGAATTGGAATTTTAGGCCGATCTCAAGTTTCTTCGAGACCAAGCTGCAGATCTTATTTTTCGATTATTGAATCTGCAGGCTCATTGGTGCTGGCGCGCGGAAAAAAACACCTCGTCGCATTCTACATTGCATACTGATATCCCTCGCAATTGCATCAACGCTGGCGTGCGTGAACCGAAAGTATCATTACCCGATGGAAAACTTTTTCTTTAAACTTAACGGAGTACATTAGTCATTAAAAAAAAAAAAAAATCGTAAGATTAATATGTTATGTATTTATGTTATATATTATATTTTATGTTATATATTATGTATTTTAATTAGAGTGTTCTCGCGGGATAAATGTAAGTCTATTGATAATGATAATTATTACTCGTCGAATCTAAAGTTTATATTAGATGGTAGATATTAATACAATTTCTTTCTTTTTTTTTTTTTCTTTTTTTTCTTTTTGCGTTTACAGCAAAATTCGCATTTAATGTTGTTGGACTATTTCACGCTATCTGTGATACAACTTACTTTGCAACTATCGATATATTCCGTCAGATTTAAATGCGTTTTATTTTATATATTTCCGACTGTTAATTGTTCATTGATTTTTAACACGTCCGTTGAAAGTAAGCCCGTAATTCGAACGGTTCGTGATACTTTCGATTATTTGTAGCTTATTACGCAAGAGGGATTTAATTGCGAGCGGGCAGTAGGCTTGCTTTATTTGGGCATTCATGCTACGTCGGACTCCGATGCACTCGCGACGTTATCAGTACGAGCAATGACGTTTTTGTCCTTTTACAAGCTCAAGAGTAAAACACCGTAGTTTCTAAAACGTAATCCGAATAATTCTTTCGAACGTAGCAACAGTAAACGGACATGTCGACCGAGTTCTCGTTTGGCTCCGACGAACTCGTAGACGCGCAAAATCTTCCGCACAATGTAGCGGCATGTAACGTTGTGCGGGTAATTTTATTTGTAACTCCGGTAAAAGGTATACGTAATGCATAGTGTATAAGTTTCAAGAAATTATGCGTTGAATTATATTTTATTTTAAAAGAATGTGTATTGAGATAAACTTGCAGTTAAAAAGAAAAAAAAAAAGAACATTGTTTAGAGGTAATTTTAAATTTTACTTTTTAAATTTGTATGTCTCTTTCTCGACGATTGTTTTTGGCGTTGTCGACTTTTTTTTCTTTTAAACCGGCGACACGTGCGTCACGATGCGAGCGGAATTTTAGAGATCGCTGTCGAAATTCCCGAACGTCGATGCGTTCGCGCGAGTTTTAAGGGCGAAGGTTTGATCTTCGAACGGCATCTCCGTAAGAGAACCGGAGGGGAAAAGCTCCGCGGGATGTGAAGTAGATTAAACGAGCCGCCGCTCCAAGATCAGACGTTTCGCGAGGGAAGAGCTGCCGCCGTCCGTTGCGGCGACACATTCGGTCAGCTCGATTGAGTCTTTTTTATCGTTGAATATATACATGTAAAGTATAAAAAGG
Source organism: Cardiocondyla obscurior (assembly GCF_019399895.1). Taxonomy (NCBI): domain Eukaryota; kingdom Metazoa; phylum Arthropoda; class Insecta; order Hymenoptera; family Formicidae; genus Cardiocondyla; species Cardiocondyla obscurior. The sequence continues at coordinate 1,748,472 of NC_091876.1, forward strand.
GATGCACGCGTACGCACACTTACGCACGTATACGTGCGTACGCGTGCACGATATTGTGGCTCCTATAACTTCTCTACAGCTTCGTTGACGAGCGGATAGGAATAACAGGATGCGGTTTGAGCCGCTAAAGAAAGTTGGTGATAGAGTAGCGCGATGGGGTCGAAGAGCGGAGTGCGTGAATGCGTGCGAGATGAGAGGCGGCTGCCGAATTAATTCGGGAGATCGCGAGAAACGAGAGCGTGGCTGTGCGGGTGTCGCGCGAGGGCGACGTGGAGAAGGACTTTATACCACTTAAGATTAATCCCGACTTGTACACGTGGCAAATGGCGACTGAGAGTGGCGCCGAGATCACTAAAACCGTCCTCGGAAGACCGGGCGGGTTCGTCAAAATTATTTGCTCGAGAAGGAACGCTACGCCGGAGACCTAATCTTTTCCTTTCTAAGAGATCCGAATCATTTTAGGACGTCTCGGGATGTCTGCGATATTAGAATAATTTTTTACACGGTCTTCGGGTACTCGCGTTTAAAAGAGGAAAGTAAAAAATAAAAAAATATAAAAAAATACAAAAAAAAAAAAGAACGCGGAGGAGATTGTACCCGCTCGCCTTCTGCAGTGCGGCGCATCGAAATTCGGCGACGAGGACGTTTCGCGAAGTCGGGCAATTATTTTTTTAATCGGGCCAGCATCCCGCTCTCTTTCGCCACGGGCCCGCCAGGAAAGATGTAATATAGCGTAAAACTATAAAAGCGTTAGAGTACTGGCGGAAGAATGTACAACAGAGAAGTAAATAGGTAGATAGATTCGGTAGAAGAGCGGAAGGCACGAGAATGAGAGATAAAGAGTGAGGCGAGTGCGAGGGTGCACGAGAGAATGCTGGACGGATATGTAGATCGTGCGCATAAAATAGCGGAACGTTGTAAGCGAGCGGACGACAGATTCCGGATATCGTTTTCGGGAACGGAACTGAGTATTCTCTTAGCGTGAATTTGCGAGCGAAAGATGAAAAAGAAAAAAACGAAAGAAAGGAACGAAATGTGAGTGTGTGCGTAGATGTAATTTGTAGTGCGCCGAAAAGATGTTTCCTTTTTTTTTTGTCCCCCCACAAGTTCTTGAAATACATTTCTTTTTCTTTTTTTCTTCTTCTTGAACATTTGACTGGACTTAAAATCATATCGAAGCTCCGTCGACTGAAGAATGATCCGCGGCGCGTGGCGAACCAAAGACTTGCAATATAAAGATCGTTAAGAGTCACCGAAATTAAGAAAAGAGCTACGACTGAAGATTTCGTTTGCATGCAGCGTCTTTTACCGCGTAGCTGTCGTCGACTTAAATTGAAAGGATAAAACTATTATACCAGCAGAGATCACAAGCATCCTCTCGAGTCACGAAAATTTAATTTTAAAACTCTTTAAAAAAAAAAAAATGAGAACATTGAGAAGTACATAAATAAACTCGAGAAATAGAAATAAAAAATTATGTCAAATAATCTCTTTCGAAAAATTTAGTTGTCACTTTTCTCTTTGCGACTCGTTACATTTCTCGCGAGTAATCTCAAACTCGCGTTTGGCGCCTCGAGTGTCCACAATGGAACTTTAAAATACGTAATGGCATTTTTAATAATTAATATTACTTGAAAAATGTCGAGAAAACGTACCAACTATCGAATAACGCACTAACAAGACGCTTTACTTGAGAAGCTCGAGAGAACCGATACCTTCTTGATTTTATAAAAGCACTGAAAGAAACCTTGAATATATAATTGTGACTAAAAATAAGAGAAGCATAACGTCGACCAAATAAAAAAAAAAAAAATTCTTGTTAGAGTTTTCGTAGTGCAGGACCGACACTGAGGATTAATATGACAGCAATGCATCGCGTTCCATGCGAAAACGAGAGGGGATCTGCTATTCAATCTAATCATTAATAATCGAGCTTCATAAAAATTAAATGTACATCCACGAAACGGGAATAAAAGATTATAATAAAATTATTGCAAAATTAGTTGCCGGAATTTATAAATATGACGTCGCTCGTACGGCAGACGCGCGATGCATTACGTCAGTTTTATAATCGCCTTGGGCCGTCCAGTTGAATACGAAAAAACGAGAAAGACTTACCGGGAAAAGCGCATGGCTCCTTTAGAGACTACATTTTTTACACTGATAACAGTCAATTCGAAAAAAAAAAATAAAGTGTTCGATCTCGTCCTTCCCATTAAGACTTGAGTCGAGGAATCTACTCGTCGGTATTCCACGATGCGATACGCGAGATAACTCGACGAATCTGGCTCGAATCGTTGCTCGATTGTGAGAAGTAAATTCCAGACGATAACAATTCGGTGGAACAAAGCATTTACGTAATTTCTCGGAGCTTAAAAAGACCGTGTCATGAATTATGAGCAAAATAATTTTTAATGACGACGAAACAATCGGAAAATATAATCTAACCGAGACGAACGAACCGAGTCGACGAATTTTTTTATTCGAAGTTAAAGTACTTCAGAGTTACAAAGGCTATAGCCACATATCTAACCAACGGATTAAGTCATCGTTTCATCTCCGACAATGACCATAAAACAACTTAGCTTTTTTACGCGAAATAAAAGAAAAGAATTAAAAAAAAAAAATAAAAGAAATGACATTTTCTTTTTAGAGTACGCGCTTTTTTCTACGTGTAGACAACCGGTAGCCCGACGCAATACGAATATCCTCGACGTAGCATCGAGTATCTCATCTTACGAACTGAAACAAGAGAACATTTTCTCGAGACTGAGACAAGAGCCATGACACCGACGAGGATATCGGTGAACGCAATTAATTAATAATTAACAAAAAAAAAAAAAGAAAAAAAAAGAAAAAAAAAAAGAAAAAAGCAGCAGAGACTAAATGCGCGATTGAGAGAAAGCAGAGTGCAAAAGTTCCTCAAGTTCAAGCCGCGTTTACCGCGTGCGCTCGCATTCGCGATGAAGCTGCGATTTTGCCTGGCGAAGCGAATGCCGTCCGCACGCCGTAAACGCCGCCCACACCACAAGAACAGACTGCCATTGAGTTTCAAATGTACTCGTTCGTAATAAATAGTTGTAATGGACCAGGACTAAGTCGATTTTGCAAGAGCGAATGTGAAAATGGGAGATGAATGCGACCACGTTGCGTGATGCGGTGGCGGATTAATCGACGCGAATGGGCTTCTAAATTATCTAAATCTAATCACTTTCGAATTATTTTACAAAGGTTCCCATAATTTATTTTTTAACAAATTTATTAATAACTTTCGACGATAAGGGAAATTAAAGAGGGCTGGAAGGCTCGATGAGACTCGAAATAAAAACGCAATTAGAAAGATATACCGATCCATAAATATAAATTAAATTATCTAGGCGTTATTTGGAATTTATTTTAATTGTCGCTCATTTTAAGACTAATTTCGTCACTGGCGCGAATGCTCGAACGTCTGTGGGAGAGAACGGGACGACCGCATGTAATCCTTCCACTGTGAAGTCTTCTTGGGCTGTAAAATCCAAATCTCTGACGCAGTCTATAACAAAAATTAGCCGTAGAATCGTCACGCCCGAATATCCCGACGAGAGATAACGGCTCGGGATCGATTCGACGATTAACAGCGCGCGTTCAATGAGTTTGGCCGACTGACATTTGTTCTAAGAGACGAGCCTGTGTATGAATCAATAATAAACGGAAGGAAAAAAAAAAGGAAAAAAAAAAAAAATATGTAATTCTCTGTGATGTACTTCTATGATTTAACTATATGTAATTATGATTATTCCTACGATTAATTAATATTATTTGCGAGCGGATCGCCGCGCGAGTATCAATTAGCGATTAGCGTAAGATAAAACACGTAGGGCGATTCGAGCGTTGCCGGGAGGCGAATATCGCGTCTATCTGTACCCTAGATACCAAAACGTGAGAGATCGCACAAATCGTATAATTTATTGCCTACTTACGAGCGCGGTTCGTTAATCGCCCCCGTCATAAGTCGCGAGATATGGGAATGAGCCGCCGGCAAGAGAGCCGCTCAAGGAACTTCTTTCCGCGGCTGAAGAAAGGGAACGATCCCTCGGTGAATTACTTTTTTTCCGCCGGGAACAGCCCGTTCGGATCGTCCGTTATTTATTCGCGACCGACGAGAGAGCGAGCAGCCGATGGCCGCGATTTTCTCGACGAACACGTACGACGCGAGTTTCATCAGGCGAGAGATTCGCAACTGCTTCGCTCATTTATCAACGCCCAACGTCGCTGTGAACGATTTCGGAAACCTGTGTGATGTAAATTCTACAACGGAAAGTTCTACGCGCGATAAATTAGAGTAACGTAAAAGTAACTAACCGATATTTTTAACAGTTAAGTTTCTAATTGTCTTATTAATATATTTCTGCTTCCTTCTCCCTTTATGCTTGTCTTTAAGAATCAAAAATGAGTTCCAAGACGAGTAGTCTTGCGTCTCGATCATTGGCGTTAATTGCGTGAAGAGAGAAAGAGGAAAAAAAATAACCCCCGGGGATATCAAAAGTGAAGCGTGTCACGACGCTAGGAACGATCGGAGAGAGAGTAGGAAAACTAAGTAGTCATTTAGAGTACCAGGAAGGAAAAGAGAGAAAGAGAGAGAAAACGGTGTAAAATGCGAAAGAGAATGCGTCAATTTTCTGCGAGTGAGAGTGTGAGAAAGATTTTCGTCGATTAAGCACCTTATTAAAATAATAAAAACGCCGACATCGCGGCGACTCGAGCGAATATCGGAAATCTGCGACAAGGAACGATCCAGTGAAATTCGTTCGGGTCGGCGGATAGCGTTAAGAATTACGATTACTACCGTACGAGACATAGACGAGGGATATCGGATGCGGCTGGAAAAAAGCGGAAGTTTCGTGCTAAGACGACTTGAGACGTTCGAAGGCTCGAATTGAGCTCGGTACTTAAAGGAGATCGCCGGCGTTACACAGGGCGTTTTGTGACCCAGGGCATTCTTTAGAATCGTTCCTTTCCCGAAGGAGATTCGTCTAAGCCCCCGAGTTATCAGCGGCCGAATATAAAAAAAAAATGCGCCTTGGAAGGCGAATAAAAATTGGCAGGAAGCGCGCGGTCTGCCGTAGTTCAATTTAACGTAACGTTTATTCGATTTTATCAATTAGATTAGAAAATTCAGATCTTAAAAAAAAATATAAAAGAAAAAAAAAAGTGGGATTCTAAATTGGCCGAGAAAACTGTGATTTTTGAAAACCCAATAATTTCGGCGACACTCTGTATTGTAGAACTTCTTTCAAGAGAAATATACGCTAAGCGATATATTCCGCTCTTGTCTGCTATTTTTATCGATTGATATCTATTATATCATGCGTGTGATTATTCTGAAAAAAAAAAAAATAAATTAAAGATGCTGACTGTACTTTGGTTTGAAATCACGTTTCTGAGATCAGAGGGAAAACGAAATTTTTGTTACTCTTATCAAATTAAAAATAATTTTTTTTAACATTATATAATTTTTTTTTAGTAAAATAAATCAAAGTGAAAATTTTAAAGTTATCGCGGCGCATGACGAAGGTTAACGAGATTATCAAGCCAGACAAAAGCCAACGAGAGAGCAGACACGAGACAGAGAAAAAGAGAGAGAGAGAGAGAAAGAAAGAGCGAACGAGTGAAAAAATGCGTAAGATATGTAAAAGAGCGAAGTGTCTTAGAGTTAATGAAATTCCTCTGAGCGAGTGCACGGAACGCGCTAATACAAGCAGCCACCTCCGAACGAGAAGTCTTCAATAACATTTGCATATTGCTTCATTGTTACACAAACATTATAACGATATATTACATAAAAAAAAAATAAAAAAAAACAGGAAGGAATATTACAGGTACAGCGGTACGCGTAAAAGCGATACGAGAACGTGAGTTTCACGACGCGACGACTATGATCGCGCGGAGTTACTTTGAGAGCGCGTCGCCAAAAGGCTTACCTTCCGCGCAACCATAAATTTTGACGGCGCGGAGAAGAGCACGGTAAAAAAAAAAAAAATTGACTAAAATTTTTCCGAGACCGTGAAATAAATTTTACTTCTTCAAATCGTTCGAAAAACATGCTGCCACCAACAAATCTGGAGAGAGCTCGAGATTTGTCGGCGGGTTCTCTACGCACCAAAATTCAGTCTGTGCTAATTACGTCCGATTAAAAAGACTCCTCCGCGCGATCCGAGTACCACGAGGCGTCCTGGAGCGCATACATACTTTTAGATACTACGCGTTACGTTTTTGTATTTACGAAGAAAAATCTACGAGATGGGAGACGGACTTGCTTTTCCCTCTTTTCTACTACTTTGTATATTACCAAATAATCGTTAATTAGAAAGGTTATTGTAACTAGCGTTTCGTTATCTTAATCATCAAGATTTTATTAAGCGAAGCACGCAACGGTGGCGGACGATTGCCGCCGTTATCGCAACGATGCGGCCTGATTTACGGCGTTTACGTTGGTTGCTTTACACGGTACACCGTTTTTTCTCAATTCGCGTAACGTTTGTCAACGAGCGGGAGATCGACGTTTACCACCATCGACTCTTCCCTCCAATTTCATTTTCGCTCGCCTACGAAACTTCAACGTTCGATTTACGTTGCGTAAAGAATGCTTTTCACAGCTCGAGCACGTCAGCATTTATTCGACTGGTTTACGCGTTCGCGCAAAGCAAGTTCAATAAACGCGATCTCCCGCGGACAAGTCACACCTCCTTAGGATCTGTGAATCAAGTGGCATCGTTCTTAAAATATCTCTCTCATTATACGATAAAGTATAATAAACCTCGCAAATCTGTCGACGTTGGAAAGCAATCGACCGGCTCCTTAGAAAGCCAGAGAGCCAGGAGATTGCGCCAAGAGAAGTACAAATCATAAAAAAAAAAAAAAAAGAGAGAAAATGTAAAAGAGAAAAAGATGTAACTGCGAAAAAAAAAGAAAGAAATTAATCATTCGAAGATGAAATAATGTGACCAATACCGAAACAAGTGTAACATTTGATTTTAATTTCATCGCTTATCATTACCTTTGATTATATTATTGCTTGTAACATCCATTCGAGATACCTTGAATACAAAAAAAAAAAGTAATAAACCATGTTATCCGCTTGTTTCGTCCCTTGTATAAAACCCTACCTGTGATGCAGTAATAAAGCAAATTGAATTTCGATACGAATCTTTACGAGACGATCTATTTCAAGATTACAATTAATTTTATGATAAATTGCATAATATTTAATAATAATAAATAAATAACCTAAAATTAATTACTTTAATAATTTAATAAAATACTTACGAGTTTCTTTCTTCTTTTAAATTCTGCAAAACCTTGGAAAGAAACCTAAAAAAAAAAATTTAACATTTCTAGATCACAAATAATAAATTAATAAATAATTTCCAGGACCTGCAAAAAAGAAATACAAAAGAAATACAAATTTATCTATTCGGAGTGGAACTACGAGTGCCACGCGGCGGCGTTATTTCACTGTGATTTTTTATTGAAACACTCTTTAGGGTACACAAGCTCTATCCTAGGTAAGCATTAAAGTAAGTATAAAAAAAAAAACTGAACAACTGCTTATAGAATCACAAAGTGTGGATGTCTGCCCTTCTTACAATCATTAAACGTACTTTAACGTGCATACTCGAAGGCACAACGATCCTCGACCCTTACGCGCCGAGTATTTCGCCGCGAGAACGATGTTGAAGTAATATCGCTTAGCCGATCGTGCATTTAATTACGGCAGCGCGTATCCGTCTGTCCTCTCGCGCGAGGAGGAACGGACCGAAACGGCTGGGGCGACTTGTGCGATCTCGAGGCCGATCGCTCGCGTGGAGATTCGTTTTAACATCCAATGCTCCGGAGGAAACTAGAAAAAAAGAATTCTAGCCGCGCGCGAAATTTCACTACCGCGAGGCTTGACCGCCGTGGGTTTCTTCGGCCACTCGTTGTCATGGCAAAATCTTTACACTCTTCCGAGAACGTCAACGTACGAAATAAGCGCGCCGGCGCTTATAACACACAGAGTTCCGCCGTAAAGGGGACCGAGTGCCTTCCATACAAAACTCATTACGCGATACAATAATCATGATAATAGAAATCTATACTTCGTAGCGTAAATCTAAAAAACTTATTGTACATTTCGTAATAGCTAGTTCATTGTAACGAACGTATCCTGATTATCCACGCGCGGATCGTAATTTTATTTTTACTTTTTAAAGGCCACTTATTACCAATTATCCTCTCGTCCCCGCTGATAACTGAAAATTACTCGTCGGCGCTCCTGAAGGAGCGACTTGGTTGTTGCATATGATCGTTACAGTATCTTTGACAATTGTCGTGATTGCTGTACTCCTCTTCGTTATCGAATACAAAAAGTGACATTGTCTCTGTAAGGCAGTACAACGGCTATCCTCGTACTCAGTTGTAACAAGGCTCAACTAGTCTATTGTTCGCTTAACGTGTATTAAATAATCACAAAAAAATGAGACCAAGGTCCGAACGCGTCCTATCGTCGGGACCGTTAACCGAGAGGCGGTCTCGCACCTGACTTTCAGTGAGAGTTTATTCTTCATCGTCCGCACGATGCTTGTTGATGGCTTCTCTAACGTTGGAATGTAAGTAGCAATATATTATTCCACATTATCTCATCCAGCATGTGACAGAAAACAACCTGAGCGCCCAAATTAGACATTTTCATAAGCGTACAAAAATTTCGAATCGTCCTTATTAATTACGTTCGACAAAATTTGAGAATTTATTTTTATTTTCACGTGTCTATTTAAGTAGCAAAAGTATTAAACGTTTCATTTATTTAACCCGATATTTTTCCGTTCCTATTTAATAAAGATATTGCCATCAGACGATTTTTGTTGTAAAGGCGATGTACAAAGCGTGGTAAAATTGATTTCTCCGATCGTAATGTTCGAAGTGCCGATGTACGGATTACGAGCATTCAGTTGCATTCTCCCCGAAATTCGAGTTAGGCGTACGATCACAAGTGCAGGTAGGCGGTAATGCGTTCTCGTAACTTCTACCAATTGTTCGGCGAACGGCGTTGAACTTGCCCCGCTCCGGCCGTAACAACGCGGGAGTAAAAAACGGTAGCGATAACTGCGATAAAAACACTTTGATAATGAAAATATGAAGTAACCTACGCTTAAAAACATCCTAAACAGTAGAGAGTATAAGGTATGACTTAAGTACAACCATAAAAACTTGGTCATTATTATGGCATTCGTATCCTTAACTATGCGGCTCGCCAGACCGCATTTCGTCCGACGGACGGCGCGTCCTTTCGTAAAAAAAAAAAAAAAATCTATCCGCGATTAGCATTTAATTCGGACGACGCGCGATAATATGCGGCGTGTAGATTCGACCCTCATCGCGACTCTCTATCGACGGCAAAGAGTAACGAGCGTACAGCTCCGCGACGAATCGAGGCCTTTTTATCTTTCGTAACGCAAAGACTGGAAAATAATAAAGCAATCTTTTATGCGTCTAAATATTTAGAGAGAAACTCACTTTCACGAGGATATAAAAGTAATATGCGATAACAAGTACTATTAATATTTTTTTATCTCTACCTAAAAATTATATATTTTTTTTTTTTACTTTTTTTTTTAGACAACGGTGAAATAAATACATTATCGGACTAAGTACTGACCTGAATTACTTGTTTTATACGAAGCATGTTGTGCGTACTGTACGTACCGGGAGATCGACCATTGCTGCTTGAGATCTTACAAAGTATTGGCCTTTATTATTCGTCGCGTTACGATATCAATCTCGATACTCTTTGCGATGCGGCATCGCCTTTCTCCACGAGAGCACTCCAGTAATTTGCTCCTCCCTTCGTGACCTGAACATATCCTCTTCCGCTGCGTCGCTATTTTTGATTATTCCACTTATCGTTAATCGACGATCACAGGAAGTACGCGGCGTTGATCAGGCTTTTGGGTCTTTCATACGTATTGTGATGTGTGCATGTATGTGTTGTGTATGTGTGAGCGTGAGTGCATGTACATGCAGTCATGTGTATCGGACGACGAGTTCGAATGGCTTTCGCAGCTGCGATATATTAATGCTGAAAGAACGACGGGATCGCTGGCAGAAAATGCGCGACCCGTCCTTCTACTCCTCCTCCCTTGAGCTTCCGCTTTAAATTTTGATTGCTTGAACGAACGATGCCGGAAATCCACGGCTCTTCATCTGAACCACCCTTTGCCTTCTTCAGCCCTTCGTCGGTCGAATCTGTCAACAGAAATTGGAATTTTTAGCGATCACACATTGTACTAAAAAAAAGAATTAAGATATAAATGATTACAAGCATTGAAAAAATTGCTTAAAAAATATTTAAAGCGATTAAGGAATGATAAGACTCTCCGGAGACTGTGAAGACAAGATTTAGTTATATTAGGCCAATAAAAGCTAGGCAATATATTAATACCTCCGTGGCGTAAAAAGTTGTACCCTACTTAATATTCCAATACGGCCCATTGATTTTTTTACAATTAAATTGCAGCAAGATGAGTTAATTCCATATCACTCGAGCGCGATTAGCCGTCAGCCGACAATTAAGCGGCCTCGGGAAAACGCATCGAGCGTATTACACGCGAATTCGGCTCAGCGGCGGCAATTACATGCTTCCCGATAAAATTAGCGGCTTAATTGGGAAAGTAGCGTGATCGCTCACTGTTAAACAGCCCGACGGAGGCCGCGAGTGCATTCTATGTTTAGGCCCCGGCGACCGGATGCCCCGACGCGTACCAATAATTTGACGTAATTTAATAAACGCGACCCCGCACTCTCGTCCCGCGCGCGCGGGGTCGTGCGACTGTTATTACGGACAGTTTGATCGTATCTCAGTAGTGCGTAATGATGATGCACCTAGTCCCTGGCATATAGTAGCGGCCCGATCATCGGTCATGCAAATTGGCGGTACAGAATGCGGCGGATCATCTCTCCCTCCGCACGCCCGGTTCCCCGCCGCAGCATCCCATTGCATACCGGTTTAGAAAACAGCGTATATCGGATACTAAGCCCACCGTCGTTGTATTTGCACGCCGGTAATTTATCGCGCTCATTAAGCCACTTCTCCGATTCTCTCATTGTTGAGTCCCTACCACGCACCGGAGGAAAAGAGCGTCTCGGAGGACGAAGTAAAAATTTACGGCATCGGTTTGTCTAATAAATGTAAATTAAATTTGTACGTCGTTATTCGGCCACGCATTTTTTTTTTTTTTAATTTTATATGCAAACTATTTTTTTTTTTTTTTCTATTTTAATCTCGACATTTACATCTTCCTGCCGTTCTATCGTATACGATTCGACACGCTGTTATTTATTTTCTAACTTGGTCGGCGTTATAACGGATGAACCGAACGTCATAAGTGCTCGTTAACTTGCCTTTCGGCGGACAAAACGGAGCCGTAAACTCTTCCAAAACCGCAAGATATGATAATCGCGGTCGCCTTTAAAGGCACACAAACGACACTCCGTAAATAAAAAAAAATATATATTAAAAAAATACTTCCAGTTAGTGGGTTAATGTCCTCGGGGTTTAGCGGGCCGAACGTTAGGCAGCGGGACAACGAAATCGGCACGGCTCTTTCATTACCGAATGAATTTCGTTCAATATTATTGCGCAAGTATTTAAAGCGCCGCCTTAAATCTTCGAGACCCAATAATCAGTCTGGAAACTCGTAACTCCGCGACGGATGCCTGACGCCTACGGCGTATCGAGAACACGAAGAGACCGCGGTGTGTGACTAAAAAAAAATCTACAGTCGCTTGTAAGCATTCGACAATGGGAAATAAAAACGACGGAAACTAACGTCTCTTCGCATTAAACTGGCTAATAAAATTTTCTACTAAAATAAAAATTGACAAGAAACCAAGGCGAGTATCTCCGCGGTAATTTCTGGAAGAATCCGACTGTTACGCGTCTCTCGGTGAATCCAATTATACTTTACGAGAGAACGATGATTAATTGCGTCGAAGCGTCTCTCACGGTTGATTATAAAAATTCGCCCGGTGAAAGCGCGCGATAATTAATACCGATCGATTACGGGATATCGTTTCCGTTAACGATTAGCCGGCGCGTTAAGATTCTCGCCGGGGTCGGCGCGATTGGGATCACGATGATGCAAGCGGGACATGTAGCTCTATCGACGTCGCGAACGCGGAGAACTTTCGTTCGCCGATCTTCTAGAGCGAGGCGTAAGCCGATCAAGAAATTCAATCTTCAACTGTGCCTTATTTTTCATACCTATTAATTTTTTTAATTGAACGTTTTAATTTGATTAAATCAATTTTTGTATTTTATTAATTTTCTCGAAAGAAGAATTTTTAACGCGGCAATTTTATATTTAATTTAACGTGGACGTGTAATTTCCATTAATCAAGGTCGCGTGTTTTTCTTTTTTTTTTTTTAATCCCCTTCACCGCGGCTATATTCCCACGAAGCGATTATCTCGCGCCTCTCGTCTCCGCCTTTGGTTAAAAGTACGGAAAGCGGGTTCTTCGTGCGAGATTGTCGTGCGGAGCGCCGAGGCGGGCACGTAATCCCCGTATTGCGGATATGTCGTCTATTTGCATCACAACGTTTGCGCGGCGAAGGTCGCAGTTAATCGACCGGCCGGCGGTGGTTACGCGGCCGCGGACGGACGGGAAAGCGCAGCGGTTGCGATAATTGCAGCCTACCATTTCTGTTTCGAACGAAAGCTCGAACGTGGAGCGTCGTGCACCTCCGCCACGCTCGACTTGCGAACGGGCGCGCCGGGAGCTCGAAAACCTAGTGAGCTCGTTGCGAAGCGACGACTTGGACTCAAATCGCGTCCTACGATGTTCTACGAGCCGCGCGTAAGAAAAATTACCTTACGTTTTCGACCCGACGTCCGACGACCGGCCTGTCGTCCGTCAGAAAAGGGATTTACCGTTCGCCGGCGGGATAATAGCGCCGGGAACGAAGCGCGTTAGGGATAATGCGCCTGTGTTGCGCGCGGCCGTTGCAAAAACGCGGAAAAAAATCCGTTACGGGTAAGAAGCGGGCTCAACAAGCCTAGATTAATATGAGGAAGAAGCGTGTTCCCGTCTCGGGCGTCGAACGTCAGCGAGGGGCTCGAGCGAGTCGTCGGATGCCGAGGCTCGCGATCTGACAGCCTCCGCTCCAGCGGGGAGGCGATCTCGAACACGCTTCTGCCGGAAGCGTGCCCGCGCGCGGGATTATCCCGCCCGTGGGAGCTCGTTGCTGCGCGTGAAATATAGACAGGGAGCGATTCGAAGGCCCGACGGGCGCGAATTGAAATCGCTCTTACCTCGGAGAGATCCATCGTTTTATCTCGATGAATTGAGGCGTGAAGCCTCGCATCTCGCGGAAATGCCGGGCGGAGAACGCGTTTCCGCGAAGTCGGAGCGGACGAAAAACGCTCAGAGGAGAGTAGCCCGCAGCCTAGGGACGGGCGTCGGGCCCGATCGTCGATCGCGCGGCGGCGTATCATTAATTGTTTGCAGCGCGGAACAATAGCCCGGCCGGTCTTATCGGCCGGCCTTATCAAGACGCGGCAGATTAATCGGCGCTCCTGATCAATCGGTATTTTCCGTGGCGGCGGAGGCGAGTTCGCGGACGCGAACCGCCAATTAATCGATCGTCCGATTAACAACCCTCGAGCTTTCGGACGATTCCCGGCCCCCTCGGATTGCACTGTTCCCGAATCGTTCCGATCCATCGCTTGTCGTGCAGTTGCCTTCGGGCTAACCGCTCGGGCTCGTTTCTGTCCCGCAGGTTTTGCCAGAGGAGAAGCCTTCGCCGGTAAACGCGAGGCGATCGGCCAATTTCGTTTCGACAATTAAGCCGCCATCGCTAAGTTGTAATTATTTTCCGTACGCGACGTCGCGGTGGAACAACGAGCCTGCCTCCTTCGTCGGACGCGCTACAGAGCCATTCGAGGCCTCGTGGCAAATCATAATTACATGCGTGACGGTCCATTACGATTTTTGTGTCGCGCCGAGGCGATACACCACCCCGTAATGTGTTTGCCCGCGCACGGGCATTACCGCGGCCGGACAAAAATCGTTATTGCGCCGGTTAATTGCCACGACGAGTGCGCGGAAAGTAACGATCGCCGGACCGGTATCGCGATTACCCGGCCGCGAACTATCTCTCCCTTGCCCTCCTTCCTCCCTCGTTCTTCTTCTCGGTGCATATAAACCTTACTTAGGTGAGCTATGACGGAGTTATTCGCGGTGCCACGCACGGGGAATCCACGAGTTTGAAATCGCCCGCACGCATCTCTCACGCGGAGACCGGAGACCGATCGCCGGGGTCTCGTCGGGAGCGAAGCGAGCGATGCGCAACGCGAGGCACGCTTACGTCTCACGAAAGACGAACGGACGCGGCGCGGATCGTTTTCCCAGGCGTGCACTCCCGTTATCGTTATCCTCTCTCACGTTCGGACAGATCGTGGAACGCCGATTGCCGGTTAAATCGACGATGCAAAGTACCCGCGAGTCGTCTGACGAGAGTCAATTGTGCCCCGCCGTGCCCCTTCGAGAGTTAAATGTTACAGCGCGGAGTTACTCGTTCGAAGAAAACGGAGACAACCGGTGACGATCGAGTCGTCGCTTTTACAATTCAGCAGCTGACATTGTGACTTTGCTATCCGCGTCTTAATTAGTACTTAGAGCATTAGAAAAAGAGAATATTTTTACATTAAAATAATATCCTATATTTTTACAATGTAAAAAAAAGGAAAAAAAAAAATTTTCCTATTTCAGCTTTTAGTAATCGAGAAGCAAAGTAAAATTAAAAAAGGAAAATTAATTTTCTAATCGTCAAGCGACATTTCCTTCTGTCTTCTTCAATGCAAGAGCGTGCGTTTGTTAAGTTCGTCGAACCAGATGATCGAGCTGCTCTTTTTTTCTCCCGCGCCAAAGAAACGAGCTCCCCGTTAACGGTGTTGCTTGTCTCTCTCTCTTTTTTTTTTTTTTCCCCTTACTATTTCTCGCTCTTTCTTTCTCGCATTGCCGTCGACGTGCGTTTGCCTTCCACTCGCCTACCGCGCGTGTAACTGTAGCATCGCATTATGTCGAAGCAAAGGAATCTATCCATATTCGTTCGCCCAACCGGATGTAAGTCACGTAGACGTGCATATCGACTTTCGAAGCGATTCGGAAAACTGATTCGGAAAACGCAAGCGGAATTTCTTTGAAGTAACGTCGCAGTTCGTAACGTTCATTTCTACTCCCCGACGACAATTATCTTAATTTAATTTCCTCGCGCGCTAATATATCACTGATTTAATAGAAAAAAAAAAAATGACGGGGCGCTCCGCTTCTCACTTTAACTTTCTAATGACTCTATAAAACAGAAGATCAAATAAAAAGTTTAATCACGCACAAAATTAACGTGTAATAAAAATCATTTGATAAGAATACATAAAACTGAACTCGACGTTAATAAATAACGCGCGGAATTAAATGTGAGAGAGCGTGCATAAAACGATGGGATTTCTAAACGCTTTCATTATGAAATTTACAGTAAATGGTACGACGCCGCGGCTAGTAAAACGTTACGCGATGCAAACGGCCGATTCGATCTCGCAAGCGGTGTAGTAGTAACGCTTACTGCTACGCTTACTCGTCTGGAAAACTTTCTAATAACCTAGTGACATTCTGACCGCCAGGAAGGATTCGCTTCGACCAGAACTGCCGTCCACGGGGCGCGCAGGACTCTTATTTTCTTTTAAAAGAAATAATTTTTATATACTTTTATTAATTTGGAAAATTCTTTTTTTTTTTTTTTAATCACGCTGTTATTGATATCGATAATAATTAAGAGATCTGTACCCGCTTAATAACCCAAATTTTCAAAGTAACGAATTGCAAAACGCGCGAAAACATCCGCGTGAAATGCTAATAAGCCTGTCGTTAATAAGAGCGAATACAGAAAGCGAAGCAGCGCTCGCGAACGAAACTAATTTTACGCCGGCGATGCGTCGTAAAGCAAGTAATGGAGAAGTAACGCCTCGCGCCTGGCCTGCTTGCCGGCCTGGAAAATTTTCTACTAACCCAGTGATACATCGTCCTCCGGATTACAAAAAAAAAACGTCTGACAGATTTTTGTCATCCGAGCAAGTTTACGTAAAATTACTTTAGAACGTTCCAAAAAAAATATTACAATAAAAAAAAAATTCAGAGACATAATAAAAAAAGAAAATTAAAAATAAAAATAAAAGTGTATGCTTGCGGCACGTCTACGTTTCGCGATGTAATTCCTGGAGGACGTATCGCCAGCACTTGATGCGCTCGCAAGTAAAAACGCGCATCTGGCTATCTTCCCGATAGTTCATAGACACCGGCGGGAGATCACGCGAATCGCGAATCGGCACGAACGAGGAGCTTCTCGCGAGCGAGAGGGGGCGGAAGGGGGGGAGGACAGGGAGGGTAGCCGTCGATATATTAGTTATGCCGCGGGCGAGAGGTGAGACGGAGAAACGGAGGCGAAGGCGAATTCTCTCCACTGCCAAGGCGGCGTAAGGCGTGGTTTGTCCCTTTACTTTGCCTTTGCCTGCCTTTCTTGACTCGTTCGCTGCTCTCGACCACGCTGGCCCGACAAAGCGCGAGCGCGTGCTTGCGTGCCCGTGCGTACGCACACCTAACCGCGCTTACGAATACGGATGCACGTGTCGTTGCACATACGTTACGGCATGTACTTCGAAGAGGCGGGCGGCGCATTCGCAGATTTTGTCATACGTTTCAAGAAACGACGCGCGGATTATCATAAACACGCGGTAAAAGTACCATTTTCTTATTCTCGAATTTCTTTAAAAAATATTTATATAAATTTTTTTTTACAAATATCTTATATCGATATTCGTAAGAAATTAAAACGACAAAGAGAGAACTTGAACCTTTAGCTTAAACGACTGGAGCGCGTCTTCACAATACGTCTCCGCGTAAAAATTCAGTCGGTACATGCGCCGCGTAGATACTTAGACGTATTTCTCGTACGTCGCATACGTTCGCGTGTGTGAGCGTTCGACTGGTTCACCTCCGCGCGGCTGGCAACAACTAATGAGCAGCTGTCGGCAAGAGGCCCGGCGACAATAACCCGTGCATTTTATATGTTTCTCTCTGTACTTATACGCGTCAATAGGTCCTCCTCCAGCGAGCGTTCTCGCGAGACCACGCTGGTGCGCGAGCTACGGATGATTGATAAGCTCGTTGAATCGCCGATACGCGCCTGTGTCCGAGTCGACGACACATCCGGCATTTATTAACTCGGAAAATTTTTTTTTGTTTTCTGTTATAACCGAGTCAGTAAATAAATTGTCATTGCTGTTAAAAAATTCATTAAAATTTACTTCATAATTATTTCTTTTTTTTCTAACTAGTAAAAAAAATATAAAAAATTTACATACTAGACGCGATAAAAAAAAAGATCCTGGCGTTCAGAACTTTATGCAATTCTAAATATTTCTGATTCTCTCAGCAACCTTCTTAATACGGTAAACTGTCTAATTGTTCGAGTAATTAAAGAGATTTATCTCGGGAGACCCGGAGCTATCTCCGTCGGGGACGCGCGTGTACAGTTTCAATTATTACGAAATGCTTCAAGGTCCGAAGGGCCGCTACCGGTTGCGCCGGCGACGAATCACTACACGCGCACCGAGGTATTCCAGCAACGCATGCACGAGCCTTCCGACTGGCGCGTACGCATTCCATGAAGTAACGGCATCATCCGCGGTCGAATTCTTCCTGCACCTCGAGGATCGACAGAAGCGGGTGAACGAGCTTTCGCTCCAGTTCGTTCACTTTCGCCCGTGCTTCGAAATTTCGCGTACATTGTGGGAAAAGAAAAAAAAAAAAACACAATGTATTTCAAAAATACCAGTCTTAAAAAAAATTAGATTAATGTCAAATATTTTTTAATACCATCTCGCGCTACGTGATAAATAGTCCGAACATCATAGAAGCGAATTTGAAAACGGAAGTGTCGAAAGAGAGATGCAAAGAAAGGGAAAGGTCGGGCACCAAAATCAGGAGGTGTATCTCCGCGCGGAAGGACAATAATTTCCGTGACCACTTAGAGAAACGCGTCACGAACGAGGCCAAGTCGAAAAACCACGACGTCCGCCACACATCCGGCCGGCCGGCCTAATGAGATCGAAGTTCGCGATGATAATCTCGTCACGGGCGCGTCTCGCCGGGAAGAGCGCCGCCGATCACGTACAGTAAATCATACCCGGGCAAAATGAGCCTCCAAACGCGACGAGATAATAAATTACCGCTCGCCTGTCAATTAGTTTTTATGACGGGCCCGTCTGTAGTTAGCATATAAATTAGACGAGTTTGTCGACGCGTAATTATCACGAATCGAGAACGAGGATTTCGCGTTTGCCTGATTGATGTACGATTGTCGCACGCGTTTGATAATAAAAATAATTAAGAAACGAAAGAAACAAAAATTAAAAAACACGTTTTTTTTTTTTAGAACGTGTACCTCGTAAATAAATTTTTTTCATCCGTCTATGTTACTTGAATACGTGCGTGTTAATTAAAAAAAAAAAAAAAAAAACCCATTGCGGTTGCAGGGAACATTTTACTTAACTCGCAGACAGGGCATCGATGTTACGGCGTTTTCATGCGAACAGCTCGATACGTTTCACTGCGATTTTGTACATCCGCGCAAGGGGGAAGTATATCGAAGCCGATCGCGCGCGCGTTTAAGCCCCTCGTTGGCGGTGTTTTACGAGTAAATCAGCGTGCGCGCCGAGATGAAGCGCGACTAAACTCGCCAACGACGCGCGGAGGATTCACCGGCGGCTCCCCCGGTGCCGGGGAAAGATTGCTCCAGTGTGTAATAATACGGATACGGATTTACGGGAACGTGGCGGAGGCCGGCCGGGCATGGCGTGAATTATTCATAGAGCCCTTCTTTATCGTTCTCTCTCCCAAGGGTGTGATGAGGAAGCGGAAGGGCGTAAGTGAAATTTGCGGTCGCTAAAGCGCGAATACTGCCGCAAAACGGATGAAATTCAAATGGCGTTCGTGCGTGCGATGCTTTTGGAGAATGCGCGAAACGGGAAGCCGCACGAGTTATTCGCGTTGAACTCTGTTACACGCTCGTTCGCGCGGCTTTAAGCACCCCGAGGACGATGATCGCGCTTCATGCTCGAGCAAGACGCGAAAATTCAAAGCCTGTCATTTTCGTCGGTGCTGTAATAATTTCTAGTGGTATTTAAATATTTAGACTAAAAAAAAAGATCTAATTTACAGTAACAATTTATACCCGTAATTAAACTGTACAGTTGTACACTCACTGTCAGGAAATAGTGTTCGCGGCGGCACATCCATGCCAAGATCACGTATGCTAGCCGCCGTCGCAGCAAATGCCATTATCTGCCTCTTTCATACATATACATATATGCATAGATACGTAATGCATCACGTTTTATCGAACACGCCAGAATTAATATTTGTTCAACCGGGACTCCTACCCGTTCATAGCGCAACACCGGGCTCGGATCGAGCGGCGTCGTGACTCCGTCGACGCCACGGCGATTTATCGATCGTCAGCCGTCGAGGAACAGAAGTACCCGATGTCCCGTTACGAGGAGGATATTACGCGTGAAGACGCCGGGGGCGGGCGATTGGCCGATTAGAATATCGATTAATATCTGGGACATTATCGGG
Source organism: Cardiocondyla obscurior (assembly GCF_019399895.1). Lineage (NCBI taxonomy): Eukaryota > Metazoa > Arthropoda > Insecta > Hymenoptera > Formicidae > Cardiocondyla > Cardiocondyla obscurior. Next base: position 1,768,182 of record NC_091876.1, read on the forward strand.
GTCTCGCGAAAGCCACACCTGGCACGACGCGTAACGTGGTAAGTCTACGATGCGCATAAAATAAAATAAAAAATTAAGAAATGTGTAAGCCGTCTAAAAAATAAAAGAATAAAAAAAATAAGTAAGTAAATAAATAAAAAAAAAAAAAAAAATTAAGACACGTCTGGCCGGCTGACAAATCGGCATAAATCATTCGAACGAAACCCCCCGCGAGAGAAAAAGGGAGGCGAGGTAAAGATCTGCGGCCCGTGTTCCCGGGACTCGGTACGCCCGAGGTCGCCGGGGCGCATCCCGTCGATGCGAGCGAAGGGCCGCGGGTGAATCTGACGAACGTAGGGTCTTCGACCCGTCGGGTACCGCGGCGAGCGCGTCGGCCCTCTCCGCACGGGCTTCGTGGCGTGCAGCCACTTTGCTACGACATAGCCATAAACATCTCTGAATGGAGACCACCCACCAACCTATGCGCTTCTTGGAACCGCCGTTGCGCGTTTCGCAACAGCACCGGGAGTGATCTCGCGCGGCGTTACTCCCGCAGGGGTTTTTCCGGCGGATTTTCGCGTCCCTTCGCGTACGCGAGCGGAAAGTGCGTCCGAAAGGCAGATAAATGTCTCTCAAAAAAAAAAGAAAAAAAAAATTCTTTATTTCCGATCACAATAAAATATATTTTGTAAACTTGTCCTACCATATATAGTACACGATAAAATTAAGAGGCGGTATCAATAAGACGCGTATTGAGAGGTTCAATGGAGAATTGGCTGCCGTATCGCATACGATTGACGCGCGGCTGAATGCGCTGCGGAATGAATGGACAGATCCCGGCGGAATTACCTATAGGCCGCATTGTTACTATCACGCGATAATGCCCTTCGAGGGCTTCTCATCGGCGAGCGAGACGTACGGGAGTGAGATCGGTATCTCGCGCGAGCCTCGCAAAAGAATTATTAGCGTCATTACCTTTGTCATAAGATGGTTAATGGCCGGCTATCTTGATCGCGGCCGCGCGAGTGACAGTTCGATCGTCCGCGCGAAACGATTAGTCATTTCGTAACTTACCGCCCGGATGTCGGCCGCAACGCGGATCCGAGCGGGTCATTCGCGAGGACGCTTCCGTGACTCGGCGAGTTACGTTATCGGAGGGTAACGCTTTCGCTAATCAACGCCCGGATGAAAGCGGACCTTTCCCTCGTTCGCGGAGTTTTGGAAAAACGGCGTTACAATTGGCCGCGAGTTTACCGCCGGCTGGCCGCGATCGCATCGCAAACACTGTGCGCGGTCCGATTTCACGGACGGTCGTAAAACACGAAGCCGGCCGATCCGCGGCGTACGCAGGCGTATCGTACAACGAAGCGAGAGGAAGCGGCTGCGGCCGTTTTGCGCTCTCCGTCCGGTTGCAGCTGCTTCTGGATCGGTGGCAGCCGCCCGCTCGCCTTCCCTCCTCGACTCCGCGCGATTTTATACGCGGCCGTATCCTCGACGAAAAACCGGTCGACGAAGATCAGCAGCGCTCGCTCGCGAAGGTGTATCGAAAGACCACGGGGCGAATTGCCTCCGCCGGTCCGGCAAACGAGCGGACGCGATCGCGTCGATCGAAGGTGAGAGTAGAAGAAGAGATTAGATAGATCGTAAAGCGGGGCGAACGTTGTGCGTTTCGATCGCGCCGCGGAAAGAGAACGCGCGCGTAGCCGAAGATTCCCCCCGTGTACCGGCCGTTCCGCGTCGATCGGCCCCGCTCGATCCAGATGCCGCCGCGGCTACGGCCGATTACGCAAGGACAGAAGTGGCAAAAATCCGCGCCTCAAGTATGTAAGCCGTAGCGCATCGAAACCGCGGATCTTCTCCGATCGCGTCCTCGTTTCCGTTTCAGCCCGTGCGCTACTTGGGAGCAAGATGGATTCTATCGAGGTCTCGTTTGCGGCGTTATAAATTGGTTGCCAGCCTCGCCGCGCGCCGCAAATAATTTCCAATCGGACGGCTATGCGGGCCTCTCTCGCGGTCAACTCGCCGGTGGTTTGTATAAGGTAGACCGGCTAACGGAACGTAGGCACGCTTTCCGCGACGCGAATAATTCGTATTCGATTCGTGCGCGGGTAAACGCCCAGCGGAGTCGACCGGTCCAGCCCGCCGATTAGCTGACCTTCGACGAAGTGGTCACCGAACAGATTTATCCGCTTAAGTGTAACGAAGCCCTCGATAATCGAAAATTAATTTACCCCGCGTGATCGAGCACCGCTTTTAATTTACGTACGCGTTCACCCGCCCGTGAATTTCAACAGCCTCGGTGTCGGCCGAGTCTCACCTTTCTCGGCTTAAAATTGCGATTATTCGCTTTACCTCGCGCGAAAAGGAACGGCGGACGATTCTGCATCTTCGCGGTCTCGCCTCGCTACGGCGGGAAAATATCTATTTTCGCGGACATTTTCAACGCTATTCAATGAGTTCCCCTACGTCGTGCTTTCCGCTCCGCCTGCGCCAGTTTCTCCGGTAGCATGTCGAGCACTTTCCTGTCGGCCGATGGTACTCGGCTGGAGGTGGATGCGTAACGAACGGTGCATGCACAATTTCATCTGTGCAAGTGTAATAAACCCTGAGCAATCTTGCAAACGCGGGCGCGCGCGCGCAAACGCGTACGCACACATACAGCGCGCGTTATCTGGACGCGGTGCGCTACTCACGGTGAGTCCGCACGGTCAAGACGAACAGGGGAAGGGGGGGGGGACTCTCTCTTCGCGGATCTCCCGAGTACACGGCGTGCCGAACGCGAAGCACTACTAGCGGGAGTGCAGTAATAATAATAAAGTGGTAGTGGTTGGCACGTCACGGTCCAACAGGCCGATCAACCGGCCGTGCGGCGAGCCGGCTACTGGTCTCCGCCCACGCACAAACGCGCCTCCGTGTATACACGTGGTGCGCGCGGGCACGTGGGGTCCGCACTACCACGCACTTCCACGTCGCGGAGAAGAACCGCTCGCGAGCCGGTGGGCTCATCCGCGTCATTTTGCATACGCGCAGATACGCTATCGCGGACACTCGTCGAGTTCCCTCGATCGCGGGAAGGCAGGGAGAGAAAAAAAAGAAGAAAAAAAAAAAAGAACTCTGTTTCACTCGAGGGCTGCGGATCCCGTTCGAGCGCGGAGTAAAGAAGATAAAATACGCTTACGCGGGCACGCATGCATGGCGAGAGCGAAAAGTTCCCAAGTGAAAAGCCCGGCGAGGACGTTAATACGTATCCGTAATGTAAACCAGATTGACTTAATCGAAGTTGGTTCATATAAATTAGCGCACGCGTGTAATTGCGCCCGTAACCGCGGCGTTTCGTCCTTTTCAGCATTTTCGAACCGGCGAAATAACTATCGCGTAGCTATGCATATAGAGATTAAGTGCCGAACGAATTAATTATCGATAACGTAAATTGTATCATTAGAAGTATTAGAGATACGTTATAAAAAAGGAGAAATATATTTTAAGTCCGCATCGACGGCGGAGGTATGGGTCCGAGTTGTTCGGCTGACCAAACGGCGATGTTTCTACTTGGCATTTTTTTTTCTCGCATTAATCGATGTTGAAATTTATAACACTGGACATTATATATTTTATATGCAACATAATTGTTTCACGTAATTAATTATTATCGTTATTAATTATTCGCATTGCATTCCTACTGATAAAAAAAAATTTCTTTTTACATTTTTTTAAAGTATTATTCCGCCGCCGTTGAGTGTATTTTCTCAACGCTTTTTCTTTTATTTTCCCGTAATTTCTATCGCTCAACTACCGCGGTAAACCAATTACAAATTACACGCGTGGACGTGAGCGTGTCATTTCGATACGTGCCTGTCGACATACGCGCACGGTGATACGTAGGCGCGGGGCACGCCGACAGTGTCATCGATTTGCCTCGCTTTCGCGAGAAAATTGTCGATGGAGGGAACAAAGTATTGACGTTGTCTTACGTAATCCCGAATCCTTCTTCGTAGGCGAGGGAGCTCCGCCATTTGTCATAATAGTTGTAACAACTTACATATTTTAAATATATATATAAAGTTTGAGCGATCGCCCGGTTCATCTGTTACCCATTTTATATTAAAAAAAAAAAAAGAAAAAAATTATAAGCACGCTTTATAAAATGATGAAAAATGTCTAAGAAACGAGAAAGCTATCGCGTCGAAGCGTGCCCTGTCAGCTTTTCATTTATAACGCGCGTGTATACGGAAAAACGTTAAGAATTATTATAATACTTGACGGTTTAGGAGAAACTTGTAAACGCGAAAGCGGCAGCGGCAAGTATTAATCTTATTTATCGACCCACCATCTCGTTTCTTTCTCACGACCGGCGATACCGGGCTCCATTAACAACTACGCTCGCGATCAATTAATACTTTCGATGCACGCATCCTTGGGGCGAAGAGTTTTAACCTCGGCTCATAAACCAGCCGTGCCTTTCTCGAAACAGGAAAATTACACTTGTCGGAGGGACCAGCACTTCTACAGGCGCGTCTAAGCGAAATTTCCGCGCGAAAGCGACTTTCAAGCTTGAATGATTGAATCTCACCGTGCGTCTACTTAGGTCGCGCGTTTTAATTGCATTTTCAAAAAATGCCAATTTCGAAAAAAAAAAAAAAGAAAAAGAAAAAAAAATATTCTAGGCGGAGAATTAACTGAGGAATTTACGAGGATATAAAACACAATGCGGGGTACTCGACATATCCTGCATAATAGCTATTCACGCGTCGCTTCACGTGGGCGCGAGTTTCAGGCGAGAGCTTTCGAGATGAGACGGCTGACGGCGCTTCTCCCAACCTCCTCCTAATATTCTTTTTTAGGATCTTGACATGGCCATCTTGAGCACGCGTAGACGGTTTTAGACGATAAATGAGATAAATGGTAAAAAATTCGGATGACTCAGGACGGGCCTACGAAGCGCGGACGTGCGCGAGCCACGCCGGGGGGACGGCATTTATCCGGGAAGAGAGGATGTAGGCAGACAATGGGACGGAATAACGAAGAGCCGCGGGTCGCGGAGCCGAACGTCGTCTGTAATTTGCATGCAATGTAACCGGGAGACACGATAAATATGCATGGTTTCGGTCAGGGGAAAACGAATGCCGCGAATGCGAACGCGCCAAGCATACGTTCCCTTGTGCGCGGAAAAAAAAAGAAAAAAAAAAAACAAAATTCTTTAGTCTCACGTTAGTAGACTTGCACAGACAAATTAACAATCGTTGCTCCACGCAAACAATGTAATCTCGTAATAAAGTTTTCAATTTTTAAAGTCCTCGTATATGAATATAAATTAATACCGGGTTTTTTTTTTTCTTTCCCTCACGTTTCGAAATGTCGCGATTGCATAGTTACTGCGCCCGTCGCGCGGTGCCTCGATCAAACGGCAGGTTTGAAGCGCGATCATCCCTCTCGAGGCATTCTAACGAGCGGGCGCGTTCGGTTTGTATCTCGGCACGAAGCAGGGGACGGCCCGACAATTTTCGAGGATGATCACAGCGCGGCTCTCGTTGCCGGCGTGCGCCCAGGAGCTCGGGCCGACGGCTCGAACCTGAGAAACGCGGATCGTCAAACGGATATCAGATCGGCATTAAATATTTAATATTATCGAACGGCCGCGCCTGTGATAAGGCAGCCGCGCGATCTTTACTCCGCCGTAATGCCACGTTCGACGGCCGACAACGGCACGAGCGTTGACGGCCGAAGAATATCGCCACGAGGGTAATCACGCGAGCGCGTGGAGGAATTTGTCGATATTAATCAACGTCGTCGCGAGGGCAGGGGTGAGGTGAGAGGGGCCGACGCACTCTGCAATTTGCGAGATAATAGCCTCCTCGGGACCGTCTCCAGGGCGAGCAAGCGCGCGAAAAGCCACGATCGCTTTCTAATTATCGGCGACGACCTCTTCGTTCCCGTGACTTCGGGCGGGTAACCGTAAATGTATGCGCGTCGTTAAAAATCACGGTGAAACAGGAGGCAGCGGCGTCTTTTCGATCCGCGTTAATTAATTGGCGACCGGACCCGATGAGCGTCCCCGTTTCTCGGAGAGACCTGGCAATTTCGCGGCGTTCGGGCGATGAAGTAGCGCTCGGGTGCACATGAAAAGCGGCGACGGCGCTGCGGGTAGCCGCAAGCAAGATAATTCGTGAAAAAAACGACGCCGAAACTAACGTCGCCGTGTTAACCGCATATTTGCCTCGCGCGTCGCAAAGGAAAGATCTGAACTGTTTTAATTTCCACGCGAGATACGCGAACGACGACCCAAGAAGCACTCCGACGCTGCTGTTGCGGAACTGTCGCGCGGTTCCCACGTATGGCTTTCTTTTCATCCTCAGTCCGGTTTCGCCGGCCAGTTTTGTTCGGCTCTCGGCGTCCACTAATCGTTGCTAGCTGAATCTTTCTTCCGCGCTTAATATACGGCCGCGGCTGCGAAGCGGAAAGAAACGCGCTAAATTATTATTAGCGCGCCGGTGAGAAACCGGATTTCAGTAGTATACGCGAGTTTTTTTTTTTTTCTCCTCTCGAAACTTATTAAGATATCGATACGCAAAAGTATTGAGATACGGGAGGCGCTTTAAATAATTGCTGAAAAAGCCGCGACGTCGAGCGATCCACCTGTGAGCGAGATCGCCGGTAGATTACGGGGCCGATCGGCCGTGCCGGACACGGCTTGATTGTCGTCGATCGCGTTATCGGAAGCCGCGCGCTTTCCACGGCGATCGATAAAATCACGCGGCGGTTCGCACAATCATAATTTTCGTAATATGCGATATCGAGTAGGTGGGCGCGGGGCGGGGGAGGTTGGGGGGGCGTACGGACGAACGGTGGGACCGGAAGCCACGGTTTGTCCAGCCGTTGAACCCGGTCTCGTTTAATTCCGCTCACGGAGCGGCTCCACGGAGCGAACCGGGGCTATTATGGCGCTGCACCGAGCGAGGATGACGTTATACACCCGGAGGCTGTCCACCGCTCAGCTATCTCCTCTTTCTCTCCATCTCGCGTCCCTTCGCGACGGCTCCCGGCCGTGCCCCGTCCCTCTCTGCTCGCCGCCAAACGACACCCGCTAAGAAGAGAGAAAGAGAAAAAGGGAGAGCGAGAAGTTGGGACGATGGATTAACCCGCACGGACCTCGCTAATTTCCGCGGCTTGGGAATACCAACCGGTATTCGCAAGATTGCGGATGTGCGTGGCAGGAAGCTTTGTGATTCCCGACTTCCTCCCGTAAACATCTCACCGTGCGTACGTGCAAAACCGGACTCTTCGCAATGAGGAAACGTTTTCGATCACTCGCCGTCACCGCTGATTGTCGCCGGGATAAATTAACGCCCGGCGGAACAAATAGAGCAATTGTCACAAAAAAAAAATTCCCCGGGTTCTGTTTCAATAAATAAAAATAATAAAATTGAAAAATTACGTAAACGCCGACCGAAGAAATAAGAAGTACTCTAAAAAAAATAAACGTAGTTTTTATCCTACACCGTATTCGCAATGGAAACGTGAAGGAAAGGCAGGAAGGAAAAAAAAAAAATAAAAAAGAATTAAAACGTCGCTAATGAATACCCCGGTATGATTCGGACACGTGCGGGACTTGATATCCCACGTACGAATCGATTATATCTAAGAATGGATTTCCCCGCGGATCGTAATTGACGGTAATCGCGGGACTTCCTGCGATCGCCCAGGTGCATATCCCAGGCATCGTTACGATCGGGAGGGCCGCGAGAAGGGGAGCAGCAATTAAACGAAGGACTCACGGCAATAGGGAAGCGGAGTCGTGCGTCTCTCATAACGCCCGGCAAAATGCCCCGTTAAAAGATCCATCTATCCCGGGTCGATCCCGCGAATTTAACGATGCAGCTTCTCCGTCCCGGACAAAGTACGCCGTAACTACATCGTAACCGGCGCTCCCTCGGCGCGGCTAATTGCGACGTGCATGTCCGCTCGACAAACAGTCCCCCGGCCGCTCTCGCTCGACGGCGCGTATATCATCTGGCTGAAATACGGGAAACGAAGATCGTGCGCGAAGGACACGGGCGGAAAGTGGCCGCGCACGCGATGTTTTCAATTCGAAGCGCGGTGCTCGGCCGCGGTTTTTCTCAAAAGCGGAAATTGATCTTAGTTGCGCGATACATTTTTCCTTTATACTTTTATTTTTTATTTTCTTTCTGTTTTTCTTCTTTTTTTCTTTTTTTCGCGAAAGTGCACTTGCAGTCTCAATTACGCCTTGCCGCAAATTGCCCTCCCTTCCTTGCCCGCTCATTCTTACGGCAAAGAGAATACTCGCCGTGACGCGAAGCGTTTTCTTACCCTCGTTAAATATTTATTAGCCGGAGAGTTTAGCGATTGACGTACTCACGAGTTAGAGGTAGAGCGTGCCGACACGTCGCGGTGCCACGACAGTGACAGCTAGACGTGGCCCACATTTAGTCGGTGGCAGCGGCGCGGCCGTGGCGGGCGGCGGGGTTTCCGGTCTCGTGCAGCCGAGGCCGCTTCCACCTCGTAGCTCCCAGACTAAATTCGTCAGCGACCGCGGCCTGCTCAAACGTCTCGATCTGCGTGTCGTCGCGAAACATTGAAAAATATATAAAAATATAAAACTCTAAATGAAATGGCTGGCAAAACGGAACGTGCACTTACCTTTTCTCTGGTAGCTTAGCGCCCGCGCCGGAATCACCCGACGTTCTTCCGCCCGAGTGGCTCGAGTCCAGCGTGCCGTCGAGCTCCATGGCCTGCTGGAGGTTCGTCAGACTCTTGTAGCGTATGTTGAAGAGCGGCGAGCCGCCCTTGTAACCCGGCGGCGTTTCCTTCAGCGGCGACGCGCTCTTCTGCCTCATTAGCGGCCGGCCGCGTTGCGTGCCGCTGTTCTTCACGTACAGCTTCGCCAGCGGCGGCTTCTCCACCCGCGGCTGCGGTGCTTCCTTGACCGCGCGCCTAGTCCGCTTCTCCGCCTGGATCTTCTTCGTCGGTATCGTCTCGATCGGCGGTGGCTCCGGCCGGTCGTCCAGCAGCGGAGCGATCGTCACCGTGACCGGCGTCAACGGCGGAGTCGAGGCTCCCTGGCTGGCGACGAGGGGACTCTCGTACGGCGACCTAACGCTTTTCGGCAGCGGCGCGAATCCACGCACGTAATCGTATATCTGATCGATCTCGTCGTATTCTTCCGTGCAGGACGACGACGGTGGCACTCGATTTTCGTCCCGATAGCCCGCGTGCCCGGAGGACGGCTGGTGCCCGTTGCTGTGATAATGATGGTGGTGATGATGGTGTCCGGCGCTGCTGTTCCTGTGGTGGCCCAGCGGTGCGTGATCCGAGTTTGTCGACGGCCGTCTGAGGAAGCCCGAGCCGCCCCGTTGCCTGGAGGGCTTGCTCTCGCCCAGACGGCCGTCCAGCACGTGCGCCCGATCGGCCACGTCGGCGACCAGACGGGACGCGCGCTCCACCAGCCTCGTGAACTCCTGCATCGACCTCAGTGCTTCTTCGTTCCGGGCCTTCACCAGCTTGAGCGGGGCCGCGAGCGGCAACGCGACTGCCGCGCCTTCCCTTTGCAACGGCAACGCGAATACGTGCTCTTCTTCGAAGGTCGAGAGCAACCTCAACTCCGGCACAAATTGCGACGACGACTTGAGCCCCCGCGGTGGCTGACCGTGCACCAGTCGCACGGTCAGCGGCAGGCGTTTGCTGAGTAGCGCCCTGGCGGTGTGCACGCCGCTGATGTTGTCCTCGCGAGCCAGGGCGCTGAAACGGCCACGCTGGTCCATCCCGAGCAGAACGCTGTCGCCGTGGCAGTCGACGCAGCGCAGAAACCGACCGCGGCCGGGTAACGCCACCTCGCCGGCGGTAACGATCGTCTCGCCGGCCGCGAGGGTCCTCGTGCCCTCCGGCACCACGATTCCCGACTCGTCGTCCACTCGGCAAGCGATCCCGCGCACGGTTTCACGCACCAGGGCACCTTCATCCGGGCACCTTCGCGATAGCTCGTTCACCGACTCGATGCCGCGCACCGCGCGGCCCTCCTCGCTGAGAATTTCGAAGTAGCCGGCGTACGAGTCCGGTATCGCCAGCCTGGGCCCGACGCCGACCACCCGCCGACCCTCCTTGATCTTCACCGCCTGCGCGACGATCTTGCGCCGGCGGCCGGCCGATATCAGCAGCGCGGTGCTCTGCAAGCTTGGCGCCGGTAGCGTCGGCACACCCAGCCCGCCGTACTGGCCCTTCGTGATCTTGATTACGGCCGGCAGGCGATACTTGGACACGAATTCACGCAGGTACGTCGCTTCCTCGGCCCAGCGTGCCGCCGCGACGACGATCTGCCCGTCGGTCGCGGCCATCGCGGTCTCGCGTCCCCCCGCGCGAGATCGGGCCCCCAAAGAATCAGGACCACGTCGACGGCTGAACGCTACTGCCGCTCGCGCAGCGCGCCTCTATACTCCATCTGAAAATAAAAAAATGTAATCGTTATTTTATTATTATTAACTTAAAAATTAATAAATATATTATTAACCACATCCTCGGAATTAACTTATTTTCATATGCGGTTGTAAAGATTAAAAAACGCACGCAATATCTAAAAGATTCCATTTCCTGATCACGCCACGTCTTTTTACTACATTAATGTCTTGCACAATCATTGCGATATAATATTTTATATAAAAAATTTTTTCAACGTCTTACGAGAATGTGTCTATGTCTTATTAAAATAGATAAAAATCCAGAGCCTATGTAATTTCACTATGCTCGCGTAAGTCACTCGTTATTACGCAATAATAGAGATAATAATAATAATTAGTCGTCTGCCCGCCGCTGCGGCTGAGGTGACCGATCTCCGTTGCGAAAGCACGGAAAGGTGTCCGCCTCTACCGTGTTAATTTCGACAAACATATGCCTGCCTTTCGGCACCGCTCGCTGTTTCTCCTGCCGTTTGATGCACTTTTAATGCATCCTTTCCCACGTGGAGCGCACGGTCGCGCCCGCGCGGGAGCTAATGCCGATCCACGGCTATAATATACGCAATGACCCGTCTTGTCATTAGTCAAGTTCCAATTATAGACCGGTTCCGTAATTTCCATAGCAAGGGCAGTCGCCACTCGAAACTACGAGCGGCGGAGGTAATCAGTGCCGCGGGCAATGTCTCGTCGTTGCACGGCTCCAAAGATCGTCGTACGTGGAAGAGAGGCGGGAAACGGTCGCGAGAGAACATCGCGAGAGGCCACGTGAAACGGGTACATCGCGATAAGGCGATAAAAACAATAATATCGTAATTTTCCTCTATGCAGATATCGTAACGCGGCCGTGATTCACCGGAAGGGAGGAAGCGCGAGAAATATATATTTCGATTAAAACGGAACAATTTCGATAATGCGAAAAAATTTAGTTCAACGACAGCAGGATACTAGACATTTATAAGGCGACGTGACGCCCGGTACGGACCTCGTCGCGAGTTATCTACTAAACAAAGTGGACATGATGCGCTCGCAATGTCGCTGGGCGTGTCCGTGATTGTTCAACTAAAGAGAATCCCGTCCGAAAGAAGTAACGGTTGTGCTTTGATCGTTGCGTCGCGATCCGCGAATAGACGCTTGCTCAGATTAACGCGGAAATGTCAGCGGACGGTGACAAAAAGATTGCCGAGGCTTCCTATTGCCACAATGATCAGTAAAATAATGCACGAGGTTTATGGGACTTGTACGTGTAAAAGCTGGGTAATTTGCGATGCAGTGGAATGAATAAGTAACGATGCAAATGCGAGAAACGAAATAGATTTCTCATGCATAAACGTTAATGGAAATATTCGCATAATTTCGTATTAAAAAAAAAAAAAAAAAATACCGAGAGTTTGCAAGACAATTTTTTTTAAGTATTTACTAGATTATTTTTATTTCGGATATACTTCAAATAATTGCTTCGATAGCGACGAGATTCGCTCGAAATAATTCAGAACCGTGATAACTCACGGTTATTACGTTGCATTAAGACAATATCTATACGCGCCCGGTGAATCATTGTTGCCTGTTACCTAACGAAGTACATAGGTGCAGATGGGACGGGCGTGTCGACGACCGTTTGAGATTTCTCCAAAGAGGATCTCGCAGCAAGAAAGTAACGATCGTGACTTGGCAGGCATCAGCTCGGTGATCTAGATTAAACGATTTCGCGAGCCGATCGGCTTTTCCACGTCGATGCGAAAGTTTCAAAGCCGCGGAAGCCTAGACGAGAAAGGCACACGAGATCGCGCGCTCACCTAAATTTATTTCTTTATTAATTTTTTTTTTTTTTGTAAAACTTTTGCAGAAATTTATGATAAAAAAAATTTAAGAGAGACGATAAAAGATGATAAATTAGGTACGCGTTGTAATTATCCGCAGATTGCGCACTTCGCGAATTAAATAAGGACGTGATTAGGGTCGCTAAGATTAAATCCCGTTTTACAGCTGATAACGAGTTGAACTAGATTGTTGACCAAAATTTTTTAAGAGGGATAATTTCGTAATTTTTCGCCGCGCAAACCGGCTGCTATAATCGCGAGGGCAGTGGATGGGTTAATTCTGTTTACGGCGAGCTGTGCAACGGCGCCGTGCATAGGCTCCTCCGAGATGGGCCGCAGACAGTACGAGATAAGAACGAGGTGACCAATGACCTGGGGCTTCGTGACAGGCGCGCCTCTAGGAAGTTACTCGACTTACCGCCTCAGCCCTCGCTCCTTTCTCCCTCAAGTTACTATCACGGCGTGAACTTCCGCGGTTACATCTAGGCGCGAGCGGTTCCTATTAAGAGATCGGCAGAACGGTGATGTAATTAATGTGAAACTTAGCATCCACCACTGGGTCGAGGCGAAAGTTCCGCCGGCAGCACGTCGAATCAACGCTCGCATCCGCGATCGGCGATAAGCGCTTTTCGATAAACGCTCGAAAGCCGTACGTCTCAATACTTAAAAATCTTCCCGAGGAAAACTCGAGTTCGATCTCGAGTAAAGCTTAATTTATTCCCAAATTTGTCAAAGCGATATCTTGCGTTTCTTAAAGCAAATCTATGCACGAGGAGGTTTCATCTCTGCAACGAATTTTTTCTCTTAGGCACAAATTAACTTTAAATTGAAAGAGAAGGATTCTATCACCGAGGCATCGTCTCCGCGACAGTTCTAGGGCGCGCGGACAAGTTTCTCGCCAGCCCGACGTACGAGGCATTACGAAAGCGGTCCAGCGGCGCGACCGGCCGGCATAATTGCACATCACGTGCATGCGCCTAGGCATAATTAGATTAATGCGCCACGAAATTGGATTAAGAAACCGGCGGGGGCACCGTGCCCCCGCGTCGCCCCCGCGAGAAGCCGCTCGAGGTGGAGCACGTCTCTTCCCGAAACGCCACGAGGTTAATTAATCTTCGCCGGCGAGCGGGTGGTAAACGACGCGTCACGTACGTAGACGGAACGCGTATAAATCATTTCGAGTGCACGTCGCGGCGAAGGCGGTTTCCGCGCGTAAATTGCGAGCGCTAATCGCGGGTCGGTTTAGAAAAGGCCTGAAGCCGCCGACGTGAAAACGGAGCGCTCTGAGAATTCGCAAAGATTCGTGCATTTCGTTGCTCGCATAAAATATCTCGGGAGTCGAATTTTTAATGGAATTTTTTACGCGTTACCTGTTCCAGAAAAGAAGAAAAAAAATTGATCGAGTCGACGTGTTTGTATCTCCGATCGCGAGCAATTATTTGCAAACGGCGTGCATTCTCTCGGCGAAGTAGTTACGACCGCGATAAAACGACACGCCAAAGGGTCAGCTGTACCCGTCGATCGTCACGCGTATCGATACGCAGCACGATATTCACGATTAGAAGCGAGGACAATCGGTGGCGGCCGATGTCGAAATCCCGACGTCGAACGCGGGACAAAAGGAGCACGACGGCGCTCGTAATCGTCGTCGTCGGTGAAAGCTGCGTGGTGCCGAGCCGCGGCATATAATTCGAGAGCACGTCGATAAATCAGCTGGCGCGCGGGGGAGCGAGGAAGAACAGGGGAACGCTGCAATCGTTGCGACACGGTTCGTCTATCGGTGGGCGACGACCGGCACACATCGTCATTAAGATCAATGAGCATCGATAAGTAACTCGCCGCGCATCCGGCACAACGATTTCCTATATTTCCTGTCGATTTGCTTCGCTCTTGATTTATTTTCAATTTTACATAAACGTTTCTTTCCCCTCTGCAATTTTCTACGACTACGAGTTTATCTGTAATAATTTTTAATACCTCTGATTTTATTTCCGAACCTTATTAAAAATATTTTAAGACCTCGAGAGTATTTTATTATATTTTTAATTATTAGCCAAACTTAAAAAAAAAAAATAAAATAAAATGAAATAAAGCTGTGCGGTTTAATCGAAAAGAAAGAAATATGTCTGGCGCAAAAGTGTCGCGCGAGAATCGATCGTTGAGGATTGTCGGCAGTCATTAACCAATTACTCCGATCCACTTAATCGAGAGGCACTTTTCGAGCGGTTTCAAGTGGACCGCGTGCCATCGGGTCCGCGCGACATTCTACTCTTTTTTCTCGCTCGACCCTTGACTTGCCCTCTACATCTTGGCAGTCACCTCCTGCAAACTGTAATAACTTCCTCATGAACGAGCAAGAACGCCGCCATCCATCATTCTGTGGCCCACGGTTCTCAACCTTCGACAATGCCTTTCATTTCTGACCTAATAAACGTTTCCCTACGCCCTTCATCCGATATCTATAGATAAGAATCCTCTCAAAAACGAAAATCAGAAGTGCGCGATTTGTAAAGCGAGGCGTCTGTGATTTGTAAAAAAATTAATATCTCTTGACGTAGAAATTAATGAAACCGAATATAGCGCTTGTGAATATATTAACGACATATTTAAAGCGTGAAAAATTGCCTGTCAATATTTTAAGAGTATGACGATATTCTATATTTGAAGATGACAGTCGCTCCGCCGTCTAGAAGTCGAGACGAGTTTTATTTTATGCGAATCATCATCTCGCCTCTCGAGACGAACTTCCTTAAAATTCTGCACCGGTTACTCGAATGTCTCAATAATTGCTAATTGGCAGGTGACCCGTCTTTAAAAACTGGTCGCACATCGTCCATCTCGAATGAACTTGTCAGTTTCAATTTAGCGGATCGCAATAAGGTCCCAAACCACTTTACTTCGTTCAATTTTTTTTTTCTTTTCTTTTTTTTTACGGACAGATGAGTAATTATTGAACGTGCATCTTATCGACGATTTAAAAAAATCATGTATCATTTATTCACATAACTACGTATGTCTCGCAATATAAATTAAATTAAAAAAAAAAAAAAAAAAGAAAAGAAACCTATCTTTTTCTGAATTTAATTTTTTCGCGTGTTTTAACGACTTTGGCGATTACGGGACAAGAAAATTCCGGCTATTATTCCGTTTATTCGCGCATTTTGCGCCTCTTATTCCCGCTCTCCCGCATTACGTCGCGAGGTCTTCATCGGCGGGGCGATGATCGCGCAAATCTTTTCACGTCGGCCTGCGGCCGGCCCGCGTTCGCGGAATGAGCACCGCTTGCAGGGACGAGTACAAATTAATATTAAATTGAATTATAATGACAGTGTTTACCGAGGGGCAGTGCACGGCCGCGCGCGGCGGCCGCTATTCGCAATGGATGGCACGGACCCAGCACGGCCGCTCCTCTCGTCATATTTTATGCAATGTACATTAACACCGGCCATGCGGTGGCCGCGTGCTCGTGCGAGCGCGTGTTCGTTAGCGGCCGCTTTTACGCGCCGAGCTAAAATACAGGCGACACGTCGGAGTGCCTGTCGTCGTCGCGACGCTAACACACCGAGAGACCCGCCGAGGCTGTCGCTGTGACGAGCCGACGGCATCGACGCGCGGAGAAAAAAAAAAAAAAGAATTAACGAGTCGAAAAGGACAGCCCAAAAGAACTGTCTATATGTTTAATTTCTAATCAGCGTGTGCAATTGCCTTTACTTCGTCTCGTTGGAACTCCACGTTATCGCGGCGTAATTATTTAATTAAAGTGGTCCTTCGAGTCACGCGAGGCTCCGTCGCGAGCACTTAAGGTTCAACGCGGCGCCGAGTTATCGCCGCGAGAATAAAGCTACGACTCCGCGCGGCGGAGCGGGAACAATTGTAATTTCTCTTTCAGCCAGAAATACAGGCGGCAGAAGGCCTGTAACGACCGGCCGGGTTGACACGGGGACTCGAAAGCAAAGGCTAGGTGCGGGCTGAACGGTACGAGCTGACGCCGCAAGTCAAACGCCCGAAGAAAACGCTCGCTGGCGAGGGACGGGAACCGAAAGGGCGAGAAAGAGCATTTCGCTTTCAAAGTCTATTTCATAACAAAGCCGCAGCCTCTCAGCTGTGGAGCCACGGAGGCTGCGGTCGGCGAGGGCGTAGAAAAAGATGAAGAAAGGGGCGGAAGAGAAGAAATAATAATAAAAAAAAAAAAAAAAAAGAGACAGAATCGGTCCTCGCGCCGTTGTGCGCCACGTATTTCGTTTGCCGGATTGTAATCGTCGGCCTCGCGCCTGTTTTCTTCTCACTCATCTTCGCTCGCGCTAAAAAGTCACGCACGCACGCACTTTGATATACCGCCGGGCCCGGTTTCCCCTTCGCGTCCCCGAAAATACGCCCGATCTTCTTATTCTCGACGATTAATCATCCGGCCGCGCGTTCATCGCTCTGCACGTGACTGACGATTTCTTTGTCAAATTAGCGGTTAAAAAGTTCCGCGCTGGATCGGATCGCGCGGGATCGCCAGGATGCTTTCCGCAAGAGCGAAACCGGGAATTTCCGCGTAGACTGATTTGACGACGGCGACGACGTGGTGCAAGAAGTCATTCCCGTTCCTCTCGAGTTGAAGTCTAAACGGCGCAACGATAGGGAACACAAACCAGTCTCAAGTGTCTCGCTCCAATGATCGAAAATAAACGCGATTGCGCTCTACGGAGGACGTAGTGTTTGTTAATTGCTACCTAACGAGCGAGCAGCAAGAAATCGCTGGCAAGACGGAGAAAGAGAGAAAGGCAGCCCGTTGTGTTTCTCGGAATTAAAAATAAGTATAGGACGAATCGATTGCGGTTTCGCGTTTCGGTCATAATCGCCCCCGGAATTTCGTAACACCGGAGAACGCGGAGATCGGCCTTGCCCGATCGGTTCCCGAAGACAAAAAGAAACGGCAGCTTTTAGAGAATTCGCTTGGAACTGTGCAGAGAAATTCCTGCACCGAGCCGTATTATTATTATCGCGATACCATCGCGATTGGAAAGTATATACACGTCCTATATTCATATAATTGTGCTTTATCGATCTGCATCGGTCCCGATGCCTTTCGCCGGGTCTATTGAAACCGTACGCGACGGGCCGCGCTTTCCGAGCCACGTTCTAAACGCAGGAAACGCATGTAAAGTTAGTTGATTGTGACATTTATGCATTGCAACACGTTATATTCGTATCGCACTCCGTCGTTACGGCACAAAACCGCGCCGATGTATCCGAGACACGTCTCAGATGTGTCGCAGCGAGATCTAACACTATTAGAAATATTATATTTCTTTACCGATGGAATTTATCTTTAGTGCGACTAACAGTAAAAGGTATAACTATATATATTTCCTTTTTTTTTTTTTAATGTATACATGTATGTATACATGCTACTGAATTACTTCGTATTACATTTAATCGATCGTAACGTTGCAAAATTTCCGCAATGAAGGAGTTAATGACTCGGAGGCGAGTACACGTATGTGCGATTCGTCCCGGTTTCAAGGTGTACGCAAACATCATTAAGCGCCCGGTCGATTTCATCCGCGGCGCGAAATGCCGATCGAACGAGCGGAAAAATTAATCGCGACGTCACGCGACACGAGACCGGCCGGTCCGTCGCGTAATGCACACCTGAGCGCGGTTTAATGACACGAAAAGGTGTATCGACACCGATCATTAGGTCCGATCTAGCGATGGCGCCATACCACCTCGGCTACTGTCCTAATGGATTATTAATGTTAATGCCGGTGGTATGAAAAGGTGGACGGAGATTACACGTTCTAAGCGCGCGTTCGCCGAGACGCGCGCACACGTAATTCCGTACCTCGCCGGTTATTGGCGACGTTACGATTTTGTTCGTATCGGGGCATATCCGCGCGCGGAGAAACACCTCGTTCGCCCGTTTTGCGGGCGCGTTATTACACTGTCGCGCATTACGCAGCGGAACGCGGCGTTGGGGGCACGGAGAGGTAATTCACCGGCAAAAACCGGCGACGGACGAAGAGCGGAAAGCGCGCGTTTAAATAACACATGTATTAATCGACGGAGGAAACCGCGCGGCGGCGGGTAAAAAGCGGTTTGTTAATACGGTCAAAATTATGCAGTCATCCCGGCGCAATTTGCCGGCGTGTATCGCGATCGCTGATCATTCGGAGGCATTTATTTACTTTGTCTAACTTGTTTTATGCACGGCGCAAATGCGCTTGGCGAGTTTTAAGAGCACGGCAAAGTGTTCTTCAGGGGAGATTAAATAAGGAATTAAAAGGAGAATCCCTCTTGCTTAACATGCTCTACGCGTTTCACGGTCCGATTCTCATCTCGATCGCGAGGACCCGATCGAGGAGAATTCACCAGCGAACGTGCATGCGGAAAAAAAAGAAAAAAAAAAAAAACGAGGAAGTGCCTCGATGCCCCGGTCGGCCAATTAAGGACACGCTAGCGGAGCCCGAAACAGAAGGGCCATCCACCTTGTCCTGTCGCGCGTACTTTATCCCAGCCGTCACGCGACGATTTTTTATGCACCAGCGTGCATTTATATGCGAAACGTCTTTTTTACTCGCTCGCCGAATTGATTTATGTATCGAACGAACACTGCCAGTAATTGTAATAAAACATTTTATTTTGAATAATTAAGAACTCAATTTCTTTCCCGTAATAATTGTGCTCGCCATTTATAGCTTTAATATTATTGGGAAACATTCTCAATTTACGTATTTGTTCGCGAGCGATACTTGCGCGTTAAATCCACGCCGTGCGTTTAAAAATGTCTATTTATCTCGCGGCAGAACGATTCTTTTCTCAACGCTTTGACGCTTCCAGTTCTTCGCGAATAACCCTTTTTATTTCGCTCTTCTTGCTCGGATGTACGATCGTTTCTTCCGACGCCCGTGAGAAAACTGCCAAGAATTCGCTGTAACTGAAGCGAGCAAGCGATATCGGAGCCCGATCGAGACGCACGAACGTCTAAACAAATACGATCTTCCGCGTTGCCGCGAAATGACCAAGAAGACGATTGATTGCAATCGTGAAAAAGAAAATAACCTTTTTTTTTCTTTTTTAAATAAATTAACACGATATTTTATTTGCGCGTAAACAGTTTTGGTGCCGTTCGCTTGGCGTCAAGATTTTTGAGTCTCTAACGCGTTACGTCTATTTATAAATTATCTTATCAAAAAATCTTAAAGGAATCGTCGCTATTTTGTAATGAAAGAGTGATGTAATTGTCACCTAGCAACTACTTGTCACGGAAGATAATCTAGCTATCGAAAAGGAATTCGTTGTTAATTGGTATCTTTAAGCGTCACTTGCGCTGCAAATTCAGAATCTCGCTTTTAAACGTATATATTAACGGTGGGAGCGTTGATGCAGATGAAGCAGACGCAACACGCGACGCGAACGTGGCGTAATAGACCCCCGGTGTGGTCGTTTTCCAATTTCCGAAGATGCTATCTCCGACACACAGGAATTCCACTCCCTAGATCGAGTCGCGGTTGAGGAAAGGAGCGTAATAAAAAATAAGTAAAAAAAAAAAAAAAAAAAAGAGGGGGAAAAGAAAGAAAAGAGTCGTCACGGAGTGTCTTCTACGTACTTCATATTTCAATTCACCGATGCGTGTACAATCGTTCTAGTTCTTTCCGGACAAGAGTAGCTCCGCCGGACAATAGCCCTGGCCATCTATTCATCAAGCGCAATACGCGAGGCTTCAAATAAAACGACTGATCCGATATCTCGTAAAACATTTAAGTGACTAAACTATTAAAAAAAATATATATAAAAAAATAAAATTAATTTTTAAATTAAAATATTTGGAAAATAAAAAATTATACGTGATCTTAAAGTTTCAATAAAATAGACACAATCTTTGAAGTTAACCGCGAACGAGAGGCTATTTAAATAAAGCTAAAGAAGCCGAAGAATGCTTCGAAGATCTGGCTGCCTACCCGTCGCGGAGAATCGTCCGGCGGTCGAAACGAGACGCACGATCGATCTCTATGAGATATCTCCCGCTGCGAAATCGCGGGGTACGCGCCGGTGGACAGAGCGTGCCCTGGGCCCTTTCTTCCGTCGCCGTCGTCGCGGTGGCGATAATACTAATGCCGCTATGCCGGTGACTCCGCGCGCGGGGTACGAGATGTAAAACAAGAAGCACGGAGCCGCTCAGCGCGAATCTAAATATAACTACGAAGCGCAGAGAAGCGCCCACCGCGTGCTCTCTCTCGCGATGAGAAGAGAACGAGAAACTGCAGCCGACGGGTCGTCTTCCGTTGGCGCACAACGGCCGTGCACCGCGCGATCCCGTGCACTCGAGCCACCTCTGGCCCTGAAGAGGGACGAGCCGCGGCCCGACGAGCATAAGAAGAGCGGAGAAGCCTTCGACCGGTCAAAGGTGCAGGCGTTTGTTCTATACGCCGCGCGTGTACCGTTCGCGTTCCGAGCCTGGTACTCAATCGTCCCGGGCGCTCGGTGACCCCCTCATATTTGCATCCCCGACAGAAGATGCACTCCCGTTCAATCGTTACAGAATCGTGATCGCACGAACGCGAAACGGAGGAAAAGCTCCGTGGCCTCTCATGGGAAACCATTGCCCTACGTGAAGCCTCTGGCTCAGCTTGGAGAGACCGGATTCTATTAATCGACGTAACAATTTCTAAGTCTCTCGAATCGCGACGTGGGTGTTTCCTCTCCCCCGCCCCGTTCGTCGAGCTAGCCCCTGTCTCGCTTGATCCCATCGCGCGCTCATTTTCGCGGCCGGCGAGAGTCTCACTTTTGACGACGCGACGCGCGCTTGAAAGTGTTTCGCAACGACGAGTGTTTTCCGGCCGTGATTATAGTGGTTGAGGGAAAGGATGCGGACGCACTTTTGCGAGCGCGGCGTTAGGTTTCGCGAGGATGATTAGTCCACGCTGTTTACCATATTAATTGCGCCTCGGCGCGGTCGGCCACATAGCCGGTAGCGACTTGCGTCGCGCGGTAAGATAAATAAGTCGCGTCTTTTTTCACCGATTATCCGGCATCCCGCGGGAGAGCGCTCGACGGGGTTATTAACTTCGATTAGTGTCAATTATTTCGTTGCGCCGTAATCACTTTCGAACACCGCGTGGACGAACTCGCCGCGAGAACGCACGTGAGAATCGCCGTCGACGTGCACGCTGGCAAACACGCGCGTAAATCTAAGATCTCGCTGCCAAAGTGCATTAACATTTAACGCGCATTTCGAAGGTAATAAAATAAATCCGACGGGACCTAGGTGCGCGCGATCTTTGCGCGGAGATGCGATCGCAGGCTGGTCCCTGGTAGTGCACGAGTTACGTAAAAGTCTACAGAGTAAATATATATATGTAAATAGCGCCGCTGACCGCGCTAATGGACGTCGAGTGGGAAGGAATTGTCTACTAAATAAAGAACAATTGACATTTCAGCGAATCCGTCAGCCTCGATGTCTCCGCGAATACATTAAGGCACTAATGCCCGATTTCTTCGTACCTCTCGATAACTATTTTTCCGATAGAACGTCTATACATTTTTATTTAACTTTAAATATAAACCCAGATTGATATATAAGTGAAAAAACCGGTCTTAAACAATTTATATTTGCCGCTGTTTTGGGAATTCCTCGCGGATAAAAAATATATATATACTAGATGAAATTATGCGCGCGCTATGCGGACTCCGAGAGTTCGTGCAGGCGCGGACGTTTTTTGCCGCACGAGGAAGTAAAGTAAGAAACGTAATAAGACAGCCGTTCCCACTAGGATCATCGACCACAGTCCTAAGTGCATCCCCTGGCATTCCGCGTCCTTGATACGTGACAAAGAAGACAACTCCGAAGCCCGCGCCGGCAGTCAATCTATTGTCCATCGGCAACAGGTTGCAAACGGCCCCGGCAAAAGAATCCGCCAGACACGCTTTTAATTCGTGCAAAGTCGATCATTGTGCGGAGGAAGCCGGCGACCACCCGAGGGAGACCAAGAAAAATGCGACGCGAGAAAAAGCCCGATCGTAAGATTTCTTTCACGGCGGGGAAATTCAAGGAGAAAATAAATACACTTTAATTGTAAAAATGTGCGGATTCTTTTTTTTTTTTTTTTTTTTTTTTCCGTTGCAAAAATTATGAAGAATTAGTATACTTTAATAAAATTTATACGAGTAATTATCAACGCGTCTTTTGTCAATAAATCCCGTACCAATGTTTTACCCGCCTCTTCTTTTAATCGTTTCTATATTTAATCCCAAGTCTCGTGGAAGAGGATGCACTTCTGCAGCCTTTCTATATTCGGCCCTATAGGGAGTCTAAGGAGCGTATTTTACGATCGAATCGATTATCCACGGAGCTGCACGTGGGCAACATCAACAACGTACGTATGTCAAGCGTGCAGTGTCAAGGTCCTCCGCGAGCTGGAATTGTACGCGGATTTAGTTACGGCCCGTTGTTACGAGCAACGAACGCAATCGCGCCTCTTCACGCAATACTTCATCGAGACATTAGTTATCTAATTTGCCCGCCCAAAAAAAAAATTATATTAATTTCAATATAGCGTGCCTATATATTTCGCTCAAAAATATCCGCTCGACGCGTTTATGTAAAAATTAAACACGAAGAAGTAAAGAAGAATTCAAAGCCAGTCGGGAGGAAACGAAATCAGATTGTCTGCATGCAGAATTAAAAGCGGTGTAACTCCGACTCGTCTGCGTGAAATAATTTGCACAACTATTACGCTCTCCAGGGCTCTCATTACGCATACAAAAAAAAAAAAAAAAAAAAAAAAGAAAGAGAGAGAGAAAGAAAGAGAAGCTGAAACCGCGCACGGTGATTACTCTTGGGTCTCGTTCCCGCGACGACACAGCGATCGAAATATCGCGCTTGGCTTTTTCAGCACAATTTAGCGATAATGCCCGCCTTCGACGCGCCGTGTCCGCTTGGAGCATTTCTGATCGCGGCGTTTTTCTACGCCGCGGCGTAAGGAGAGTATTTTACGATCGAATCGATTATCCACGGGGCTGCACGTGGGGAACTTGAGCGGCGTACGTGTGTCGGGGACGGGCGAGAGCGAGTGCCAAGGTCTTTCCATGGGCCCGGAGCTGACGGACGGATTTAGTTACGGGCCGTTGTTGCAGCCGCGCCACAATGCAACGCCGTTCCGCGCAACGGCCGTCGGCCGGAGGCTGCGCGTCGTCAGGTAGCGCGCGGCCGCGGGGATAAAGAGCCACGGGTGCCTTCCGATTAGGACTTCTGACACGGCCGTATAAACAGGCGATTCATTTCTTTCGTGCGCGCCGCGCGGCTTTTCCCGGGAATCCCGCGGCTCCGACCGGCAATTAATTAACCGCGCCGCCCGACGTAAATGAATTTTGTACAAGCGACGCTAAGTAATTGGACGCGTTCGGGGAGAAGCTAAAGAACAAGTCTTTTCATCTCGAAAACGTCCCCTTTCCCCCTCCTCCCCCCTTTCGAGATCGCAGCACCTTTAATAAAAGAATTTTGTCGAAAAGAAAGTCGAACTTCCGACTCGTAATAAAAATGACAAGGGCTTAGAGCACCTCTTGCGCATTCAGATAAATATACGCGCGGCGCAGAAATCTTTATTAGAGAGCCGCGATTTCCTGCGCGAGATGCAAAGGAAAGAGATGCGATACGAAAGTGTGGTAATGAGGGATCGTTCGCGAGCGCTCGATAACAAACTAGGAATTTCAAGCTCGCTCATCGATCATGTGGCGGTTTCACTGGATTTCGTTCAGTCTGGTTCGCAACGAAACCGGTACAGCCTGCGGCTCATCGCAGCGCGGGAAAGAGGAAGATTGCGCGAAGCTGCGTGAAACGGAAGAATAAAGAAGCGGCCCGAGCTATCCGCGACGATACCGCGGGTCTATCTCCTCTCGCTACTGAGGGAAAAAAAATAAAAAATTAAAAAAAATAAATAAATAAATGAATAATAAGTCGTTTAATTTCCATTTTGCATTTAACGGCCGCACGACATCCTTCAATCTGTCTAATAACTCTCGCGGCGAACCGCAAAATTGCCATTTATAAATAACTAATCAATTCCTGGGGAATGATAAAGCGCGATGATAAATAGTGTCCTGCGAATCGTAAAAATGAGTAAATGACCGACCGCGGCTGCATTTCTTATTGAGACTTTATGTTACGTGGACATGCGATGCGCGTGATTAACAGCTGTTCGGCGAGCCGACGCCGTTTTCGGTACCGCGAGGCGGTCACGTCGGATGTTCGGACACCCGCGAGTTCGGCCCATGCCTAGGGCGATGAAGATATTTATCGTTACCGCGTACATACGCATGTCCGAGGACAATGGACCGCCGAAAGGAACGCGGCGGGGACGAGCGCGCCCGCGAAACGTCGCCGGGGACTTTCGAGGGAGTTTTGCGAGGCGAGAGAAAAAGAGGCGTTCTGCAAAATAAATATCGCGGGACAGTCCGAGAGCTTTCTTTCGGAACTTCTCTCGCGGATGCTGCCGTACTTCTTGCCCGCCGCGTAATCGCAAAGATGAGTAATCGCTTCCTCCGGACGCGGAGCCGTACGGCGGCCCCGCTCGCTGTCGAGCAGCTGCGACTCCCGCGTGCTTTTTCGGTTCGAGTAAGTCTCTTCTCTCTGCGATTCCCGGTGGGACAATCATCGCCGAAAATCGTCCCTTTGATACTTCTCGCGCGCCAATTTCTCAATTAAAATTAAAATAGTCCCGTTCGTGATACACGGTCTTATTAAACGCGATATTTTCGGAAGGATTAACATTAAAGTACAGCTCAATTAATTTTTATTTATTAATTATGCACTCTATTAGGCAAATTTATTTAATTAACGTGAACCGCGGGATCGCGCTCTCCTCGCGGACGTTAATCCGCGCGGGTACTGTTAGGCCAATAAACATATATTTAGTATCGAGATTTTTCTACGTCGCATCTAGGAGCAGTTTCCTCTCTTCTTCCCTTTAACGGTGGTGCATTCGTTACGGTACCGCGGTGTTTTGCGCACTCCTATATGACTCGTAAGTATACGGTTTATGTGTTACGTACGGGCGGGACGTCGACGCCCTTGAACAATAAACCGTGCCCTTTTTTCCTCCCGCTTCCGCCGCCCGTGCCCCCCGGTCTTCCACGCCGCTCTTTGTTATCCGCGAGGCGAGGGAGTTTCGTTTTACGATCCGCGAAATTCCCGAGAGAGGAAAAAAAAGAAAAAACAAATTCGCCCGTATCGAAATTAAAACCGAATTCACCGTTAGTCCTTTCGGGCGCCGCCGAATGCAAAGCTTATCAGCGTTGTTCCATCGCAGCCGCGTAATTCGTCGTTACGAGTTTACCGTTTGCGGATTCTGCCGGATATTGCCGTATCCGGTGTTTAAAAACCCCGTAAGATGATTAGCGAACCCTCGATTAATCAATCGTTATCGGTTATCCCACGCGTGAGAAAGGCGGACCGACGATTTATCGTGCCCGATTCACGACGACGTCGCGATTTGAGGCAATCGCGAGGGGGCGAAAAAGAAAAAGAAAAAAAAAAAAGGGGTTCATTACGCGTTAATTAGTCGGACGTACGCTGACATAATGTCTCTGTTTACAAGGGGAAGGATGCGCGAAAAAAATGCGGGCAAGAAAAGCCACTTCTCAGCCGTGCCATTTCGAAACGCCGGCAGTACCGCGCCGTTTCCGTGGGACCGCGATCGCCGCTCGCGCGTTGTTTCCGCGGCAGCAAAAATCCCGCGGCGAGAAAGAACGGAGGGGGCGTCTTCCGCGTCGGAAGAGGATTAATATATTCTCGGTGTAATTTTCAATATTTCAGCGGCCGGGATCGGCGCGGATGCATTAATCTCGGGTCGGCGCATTGTTGCCCCGAGGCGTCGGCGGGGCCAGAGACCCCCAACTTCTAGGCGTACCGCGACTTTTCCGAGCCGCTAAGCAGCCCTACGCGCGGCCCGGGATGATCGATTCGCCAAAAGGGAAAAAGAAAAAAAAAAAACCCACCCGCATTACTCATGCCGGTGCGCGTCGGTGGCGGTCAGCGGTGAACGTGTGTGCGTGCGTACAATGCGCGAGTACGGAGTGCAGTTCCGGGCAAAGGTGCATCGACCCCCACCTGTCCCCTTGGCTCGCCGCTCGGGGATTTTAATTGCGTACCCTCGGCGTTTTTCTAACGCCGCGGCGGTAGGAAGCGAAATACAATCGCGAAAGGGCAAAGCCGCGTCGACGCCGGCGCTGCACGGCGCGTCCCGTATCATTGAGCGCAGCAGCGGTGACTTAACAATTAATTTCTCGAGCAAGGAAAATTTCTCTTTAATCGCCAAACGACTCGCCGTCTCGAATTGATGGGAAGAAATATCAAAAGATGACCGAGGAAAGAGACGTACGTCTCGAAGAAAATGTCGAACGCGACGATCGACGCATCCAGCGACCCGTAGAGAGAAACATAATTATCCGAGTAAATTAATAATTTCGTAATTACAACAAATATTATTGCGAAGTTTCCTGGTAAAATCTTAAAGCGCCAATCAATCCAATTACCTCCCTACGATAACGAATCTTGGTGCTACCTACCTCCTTCGATTATTAAATCTGAGGACTAATCGATGGCAATTAAACACGTATACGCAATGCGTGAGCGTTTTTGGAACGCTTGAGCAAGTGTTAGATTTTCTTATTAGGTTAAATGGGCTATTAGACGCACGAGGGCTAATTCGGCGACGGCTTTGCGTTACGGCGTGATGCAACGCGAACGATCCAACAGACGGCAGGAAGAGAGCATTACCATCTAGAAATAAGCGCGATAATCAGCATGGCAGGATGCTTAGAAAATAACGGGGCACTAATGAGACGCGCGGAGAGTCCCTTCTTGCCCGCATGAGCCGTGAATATGTGGGCCGCGTCTATGTGCATGCAATTTACTCTTTCTCTCTTTCTCGCCTTTCTTTCCCGTCGCTTCTTCTTGTTTTCCCTCGTTTACATATACGTGCACGACACATCCGATTTGTTCCGAATCACTCGCGGCCGCGGCGCTTCTCGCGTGGCTGTTCGCACTTCCGCGCGAGTCCCGTCGAATAATGAAGTTATGTATACGCGAGAGCACTGTCTAACGCGGCATTACCATCCCAGAATGAACGAGCTAGCAAGAACGAGTTCGTATCGCGAGGCGCGATCTTGGCAAGGCCGTTGCGTGCTTTATTCGGAAATTTTTATCCTGGGAAAGTCGCTAAATTGTTCCGCGCCGCTTTACCGTTGCGGCCGATCGTCCAATTAGCGCCTCACGGTAGCCCGCATTTTTCACGCGCGGAAACAAATTAGCGTCACGACGAGGTCGTATTCAATCGCCGCAAAGTTTTCTTCTTCAAGTTTTAATACTTGTTTAAGTAATTTGTAAAATTATAATAATTATTTCTGTCGATAAAAAATTAAAAAAAAATTAAAAAAAAATATAAAGAATGCAGCAGAAAATGTATCATTTATTGAAAGATACGTCGCGTAACGGTAGCGGAGTCGTCGCGAATTGTGTAAGGTGATTCTTCCCGACCGCTACCACTAATGGCTATCTCTGTGACGCCGCGGACCGATTGTCCACGGTATTTCTCGGACATCTCGAACATGCAACAATAAAGTGACGCGCGGCCCGTTCGAGCGGAACAAAACTAATTTATGTAATTTATGTGCTGGGACGGAAAAACGTCCCGAGGTTGGAAACGTGAGTTTTCGACCAGCCGCCGTATCTCTCTCTGCTTTATTGCCGCGGAAGAAGCGCCTTGTAGCGGCGATCGCTCACCTGGGATCTCCTTAGCGGCGCAAAAACGCCGACTAACGCGCATCGATTGGTCACCAGGCGACAACGCGGTTACATCGCGACTTAACAGCAATACGGTGTCTGAACTCGGTAGCGCGATTCCCTCCCTCCCCCCCCCCAACCCCTCTTCATCCCCGGACTACTCTTTTCTTTCCGTTCCCTTTCACCTTTTCCCGGCGTAAGGTAGTTACTTAGCCGAGGTACGCCGATCCCCGAAGGGACCTCTTTCTTGCGCGTCTTCACCGCCGTCTGCATTCGGGCCTAGAGAATTCCGCAATCATTTCAGACGCCAACCGGCCTTCCCTCTCTCGCTCTCGCTTAATACGCGGTGCATGCGAGACGCCTCCTGTACGGGGACGATACATCACGGGGCTTCACGTAACGTAGAATACACGTAGAATATCAGGTGTGTTGGGGGTCACGTTCGCACGAAGACGAGCATACTTGATTCGCTAATTCTAATTAATATTAATGCCGCGGAGGGACTCTCGCCGCGCCGGCGTCAATGACGCCGCGCGCCGCGAAATTTCAGCGCGGAGGCATCGACCTCCAACTCGCGGGAGAAGCGCTGTAATTAACACCGACCCCGGCCGCGGTCTGTCGATCTTCCCGGCTTAATCGAAAGGCCTTTTCCTCCCGAACAAATAAATCCTTCTTTCCCCCCCCCTCCCCTCCCCACGTGCGATGCGCCCGGCGAGATGTAAATGCAAAATCGCGCAAAAAGAAGCGCGTTTTCTTTGACCCGACGCCGTGCGAAGTACCGTTGAAAGTTTCCGCCCGTAATTAACGAGATACCGGGAAACGCGATACGCTTTGAAAGATTGATTGTTAGGGACTCTCCTTCGCGAGCGAAGCGAGAAACGAGCGTGGCCAGGTAGGCTATTACAACGTGACATTTGTTAATTTACGTAAGATCCCAACGGTAACGGCCGTCCTGTACAGTCGTATAGCTGCCGTTTCCACGGTGACATATCGATCGGCATTTCCGGTGGTGGCTCACCGCGCCGACGGTGACGTTATTTATTTCTAAACGTAACGGAATGAACGAAACCGGGGGAGGGAGGACGCTGCCTGAAATATCCGCTGCGAAGCATTTCGATTGTTTGCACGTTGCTCGAACGTTTTCAGTGCCGTTCTCCGTTTTAAACGAGCGAGAGGGCCTAGCCGCCGCGATTGTTTCGTCATGCGGCATACCGCGGGATTGCGTGACGAGGGGATTTAAGTCGCATTCGCGTCCGCCGGTCGATTTACAATTAATATCGACGACCTCTCTCCCGCGGCGGGTCGCAAGGAACGTTCGTTTAACCGCTCGGTCCGTTATGCGGAACGGGCAGAACGTGACAGCGTCACTCACCGTCAGCGGGCTGCCGATCAGGCCGCGAGTCGCGCGCTACCTCCGGGTCGGTCACGGAGCCGGATGGCATCGGGAGGATTTTCACACGGGCTACTGTGCCACTGAAAGACGCGGCGCGAGTAAATTACATAATTGTACCTCGGTAGGCGCGGATCCGCGCGACGAAGACCGCGCGCACGTCCGCGGCGTTTAAAATACCAAACGTGCCCCTTTTTTTTTTCTTTTCTTTTTTTTTTAAACGGGCGGCGTTTGAGATTCCACCGCGCCGTCATTAACATACTTTTATACGCCGGCTTTAATTAATTTCTTTTTCTTCCCCGCCGAGCCGAAGCATCCACGAAAGAACGAAAATGTCGGATTTGAGAAAAATACCTGGCGCTTTTAATTCGATCTACGTTCCCCCGTGGCAGAGAGCCCTACGATTTATCTCACGCTTAATTGCACGCGCAATTTAAATGGATTCCACCGAAAAGGTGGAAGTGGCTTGGTTGCATTCATCGCGACCGGTATGTGACCGAAGTCGAGTGGGATCGCGAGACTGATCTACCTGAAATCGCGTCTCGAACGGCCAGGTTCTTGACGTCTCCTATGAATCATCGATTAACATAAAAAGATAAAATCCTTTCAGATACGTCTGTCGGAGAAGATTTCGACGGCACTTCAGCCTGAATCTCATGAATGAGCCATCGCAAAAAACAATTTCCTGTCATTAAGTCATAATAAAGTACTCAAAAAATCAAGAGGCGTGTAGATTCGCAGGAAATGAAAAGTATTTTAATTGATCAGTTATCAATATGAAAAAAAAAATTGCTTTCAATTTTGTTCTTTTATATTATCGTCGATTATGAATTACGAGAATTTTTAGTTAATATCGCATTGAATCGAATGGCAAAATATCGTCAATTTATTTTATTCCCTTCTTAAATCATTACGATCGATTAAAGATAACGCGAGAGCCTCGACATCTAAATGGCAAACTTCCAGCTTAACGTCACGATTGATAGCGCTATCCGCGGAACGGACCGTGTATCCGTACATCACCGGTCGTCATAGGCGAGACACGAGCCGCCGTCTCTAAATCCCTGGCAAAGGTTTCGCAAGATTAACGCGACGGAATCGTTCGCCGGAAATATCAGGGGAGAAGCGTGTCGGGTCGCGAGAGTCGGGTTAGAAATATTCAGCGGGACAAGCGGAACAAAGCGAGGAGGAGAGCCGGCAGGTACGAGAGACGAAGTACGGGCGGAGGCCGCGCGAAAACCGCGACGAAGGCGGGTGTCATCTCGGGGTGTAGACACAACGCGTATTAATGTGCACCGAGACGCGAAAGGACGACGTAGCAGGCCTACAGGTATAGGATGACACTTGGCAGGGACCCTCGATCGCCTCGGTCAAGCATCATCTCGTCTCCCCGCGCCACCTCGGACGCCCTTCTCCTCGCCCTCACGTCACTCTGCCCCCGCCAGTCATCGGGGGCCCCCCGACCGAGAAGGGTACCGTCGACCGGACTCGGGGTCCCTCGTGAGCCTTCGCCGACGCTCGGTTCGCGCTCGCTTCGACCTTGAACGAGCCCTGTATGGTCTATGCCACTGACACGGACCAAGGACGGGGAGGCCCCACGGTTGGGTACCGACGTGCTGTTGTCCCGAAACGCGGTCGTGGAACTCCGGAGCGGCGCGCTGGAAAGTGTTCGAGCCCGATGGCAAACTCTTTTTCGTGCTCCGTGCCTTCCCTTCACGCCTGCCATTGGCGTAGGGTGGCCGGAAAGTACGAATGTACCTTTAATTTGCTAGCTCCGTGGAAGCGCGGCGGACTGTCCGAAGGGCTTATCCGAAGTAAATGCTTTTATGTAACAGCCTATCTTCTCGGTATCGCTGATAAACTTATTAACCGCTGATTACATTTTTTTTTTACTTTTAAACTAAGAAATTTAATAACTGAATAAATAAATACTTTATCTAATAATCCATCTTTAAAAAAATATTAAATTTAAAGTGCATTGCCAACGGAAGACTTTAGTATCAATCTAATCTATCTGTATGTTAGTTTCAACCAAATTAATACATTTATTACGCAAGGGCTTTTTTTTTGCTTTTGCAAAGGCTCATTAAAACAAAAATAATAACTTGTATGTTAAGAGAAGTATATTATCTCTAGCAGTCATAGTCGTGAATGCCGGGATGTAGAAGCGAACTGGGAGAATGCAATACGAAGCGGATCATCCTGAACGCACGCTGCATGAATAATAAAAAGGGCGCGGGGGATTTCGAGCGGGCACGGTGCTCGAAAGCGCGGAATTCTCGTAGCGAAATGCATTTAATAGAAAAGAATAGCAATCTCGGATTTTCTGCCGCAAGAGGTTAGCCTTGGGATGGACTCTAGAATGCGCGGTGCCGTCGATTCCGCGGGGCGAGGGAGACGGGAGAAGAGGCTGAAATTCAATATAGTCGCGGGCAACGAGTTTACACAACGTGAGAACGCGAGTGCAAATAATAAAACGTGCGAGCCGCTTCGCGGGCAGTAGCCCGACACATGCTCACGGTTCCCAACCATTTCCGTTAAACGCGCGAAAAAAAAAATTGCCCTTTATCCATCGCGATCCTACCGCGACATATTTTCGCGGCTCGCGGCCGCTTCGCTCGCGAATGCAACGGGATTTATTCCGACCGCGCGACGGTCCCGGTTTGCGCGCGGATTAATCCCGACGGCTCCCCTTGACTTCTCTATGAGAAAACCGAAATATCGCCGCGATGCCACCTCGTGCCTTCTCTCACGGGGACGCCAATCGACGGGAGTACGTGTAAGCGCGGAGCCGCGGACGCGCGAGGTAAGGCGCAGCTACGGAGTAGCAATGATAGAGTGCCGTGGTACTGGTATCGGCGTGGGTACAGGGTATAAGTACAAGCGCCGGTAACGCCGCAGTTGTGCCTGCAGTCGCGGATCGTTTCGAGGCACTGCCGTTGCGTGCGATGCATCCTGGTTATTGCGCGGGGGTCAGGGATCGTGTCGAGAGGCCAAGAAAGACGGTACTCCCGCGGCCGATCTCTTGATGGGATCCGCGATGCAGATCGGCTAATGCAACGCGAAAACGCGAAATCGACGATGGGCGCCGGCTCTCCTGGGTCCTATTCCGTTCGCGTTAATTTTTTTTCCACTCGATAATGACGTGAGAAATTAAAAAAAAATTTCTTTTTTAAACAAGATTAATTAGTATTACGTCGAGTTGACGTTTTTTTTCGTAAATTCGGCAGGGACGTTCGGAAGCGAGAAACGCAACGTTCGCGTAATCGTCAAGGATACCGTATTTAGCGACACTTGGTGATACGCAAATTTTTTCGCCACGCCTATGGCAAGAGCCAAAGCGCCGTCTGCACCAAACCACCGGAGCTACTCTCACCGGGTCCAGGCGGGACCATCTCGTGTCCACGTACGAAAAAAAAAAAAAAAATGCCCGCGAGAGAAGAGGAGGGTTGGGCGTTGGCCCTAAACCTAACAAAATACTCGTTCGTCTCGTAGAACGAGGAGGCATAATACGTCTTGTGAGCCGCGAACCTTTTTCGTTCCTCCCATATCCTGCTTTCCGTCCGCATTATCTTCCACTCGCATAGCACAAGGACGGACGGCCCGCTGTTTGAAATACAGTCATCACGCGTATCGTTTATAATAACACATCATTCACATTGAAAACGATAGAAATCACGAGAATGCGATCTCTCATTTCAAGTACAATTTATCCGCTCGCGGAAGTGCTTGGTCATATTTTTTTTTTCTTTTTTATATCATCGTTTCAATCATCGTATATTGTTTGAAATAAACCATTTATAAATATATAATTATCGTTTCAAAGAAGGAAGCGTTATTCATACTTGACTAAAAAATTTAACTGATCCAAGGATCCGAAATAATATTCAAGATACGTCGCGATCATTTTATATATTAAATTTATGCAAATTCGAAAACCTTTGTTGATCGACGCGTTAACCGCTCTGTCGAGAAGGATTCCTCGAAACATCAGATGCATGCAGATGAACGTAAGCCGCTCTCGAATGTCGGCGCAAAGAAGAAAAGAGAGGGGAAAAGAAGGATCGCGATTCACCTTTGGAGACTTTTTTCCGTCAGTGCAGCAACCCCGAAGGTCCCTTCGCCTGCGCGTTTTCGCCTCGACGCGGTTCTTAAGGATCCACGACGACGGAAAGGGGCACGAAGGGAGCAGAGCCGGAGCGACGAGACCGGCCTGGAGTGAAATTTCGCTCGAATAAGTACACCTGACAGAACCCTTTCCGTGGAAAGGAGCGCCGCGCGCGCCTCATCCTTTAACAACGAGAGACAACCGGGCTTCTTAACATGACACCTTGACGTTACGAGAATAATTATCTTGATTAAGAAATACCGGACTCGTAACATGTAATAAGAGTAAAAACTCACGAGGCCGAGAAGGGCCCTCTTCTTGCGTCAGCTGGCCGTTTGTGCAAACGAAGATCGACTCATTATAAAGCCCGCGCGCGCTAGAGCAACGTAACCGCGATGCTGGAGCCGCTAAGCCGTGCATACATCGCGCGCGGGCTCCGGCAAACACGTTTCTACAATGTAAGACGCGAACGTATCAGCGGATACGCCGCAAACACGGGGCGCGTATGTGCGCACGTGAATTCAGCCGCACCGTCGGCGCGGCGCATCAAAGAGGGATTTGCGTACGGCGTAAGCCGGAGGTACAGGCCGGCCTGTTATCGCCGATGTAATTGTAAAGGGAATAACTCCGCGCCGGCGAGGCGGCAAGACGGGGAGCTCGCGAAATTCGAGTGCGAGCCTGCGGGCGCCGATCCGAGATAGCGACTCGGAGGCGCGAAAAGCATAATCACCGGAGCCGGCCCGATATTTTCATTTCGAGGCGAGTGATTAACGAGTCCTATCCTCCAAAATCTTTTTCCGCCACTCTCTTTTGATGCCTTCGAAATTAAATCGTTGCGGAGAGAACGCTTAAAGATATTATTTATGGTAATTATATACGCATCGTAATTATTATGCAAAGGGTAACTTCTCCGTTGTAAGGGTGTTTATTCGAGACTCGAATTTAGAAGAGAGTACCGAATCGCACGACGTCACCGACGTGTCGAACTAGAGGAGCAACGGGGTAATCATTATAATCAAAACGCACGCCAGGCTCTCGCAATCGATGAAGTCATCAATTCGCGAAAGTATTCCAAGTGTTGTATTCCCACCCGTCAGTCTAACGAGGTGGCTCGGTCCGCTCGTTTCGCCGCTTGCGTGCCACGAGAAAATTCAACCGTGGCCGCACGGAGCCCGCGCCCGGCCAGAGTCGTCCCGCGGCTACGAGCGAAAGAAAAAAAAAGAAAAAAAAAGTTCAAAAAAAAAAAGGGAAAAAAAAGCGCGACGCCACGTATGGCTCATACGCGGGAATCGCGCAAGGTCGAAATATCCCGTGCGCGCATCCTGCCTTTTTCCGCGCGGTTCGCGGTAGAACCGCAGGAATCCCTTGAAGAAATCAGAAACAACGACGGAGACGGAGACGAAGCCGCGATACGAGGGCGCAAGGGAGAGAGGGAGAGGTTAGGAAAAAGACCCGCTCATCAGAAGCAATAATACGAGAGAGCTTGAGTAATAGCAAGGGTACAACATTGTACGCTTCTAGCAGCTTGTAATCGGAATGGAAATGCGAGATGCTGCGGACGGGGGATACCCCCGCTTTAAAACGAGGACCGGAATTCCTGAGCAAGGGCGGCCCGGCTTCGCCTCGGCTCGTCGTAATTAATATTATTTCACGACAACGTCCGCTGCCCTCGGGCCCTTTCCCTCTCCCTCCCCCCTTTCACCCCCTACACCCGTGCCTTATAATATCGACTGTACCACGCCGCAATAGATTTGAGTTACGAGCGCCTCGTGCAGATCAAATAAAACATAGTCGGCGTGCAAGACGAGAGGAAATCTTGGGCAGCGACGCGTCCCGCCGGGAATTAAGATGTCGCGATTAATTTCGCGCGAGTATATTAAATTCGTGCTGATAAAATTGTTTCAAAAAAATTTTTTTTTTTTTTTCCACGCGTGACACGCCTGAAGGTTCGCGGAGATGATCGTGGAGCACGCATGT
This sequence comes from Cardiocondyla obscurior, assembly GCF_019399895.1. NCBI lineage: Eukaryota > Metazoa > Arthropoda > Insecta > Hymenoptera > Formicidae > Cardiocondyla > Cardiocondyla obscurior. The sequence goes on from NC_091876.1 coordinate 1,803,685, forward strand.
GCGTTATCACGCATAACTCATACGTGATCAACTCGAATTGAATTAAATTAAATGAAGTAATTATGTATGCAGAAATAAAGAAGCTTTTGGAAATAATATATTTTACGTTTAATAACGTTTGAATTATTATCACCTATGTCCTACGTCCTACGATAGCCTTATAAAAATTGTTTTTATTCAAATTTATGTTACGCTCGATTGATGTGCCTTGATTCACGGAATACAATTTTTTTTTTTTTCTCTCGTTTCTCTTCCATCTTTACAGCCTGCAGAAATGAGTCCGAATGTAAAAAACTTGAATATCGCAAGAGATCTCGGTATAAAACTAGTTAATGACTTACGATTGGCTTGATTTTATTAATATTTACGACTGGCAATGTCGCGGCACCGGTATTACTTCATAACGACGAGTGCAACGCCTTCTTATTTTTAATTTGCGCAACGCGTCACCACCGCCGATGTCAATACCGCGTAACGTTTTCATTAACGACACGCACGCAAGGGACGGATGCTCGTCGGTCGCATTATAATTCGACACAGCTACTTCGAAAAAATTAATGGATTAAAATTAATGTGATAAATTAATTTTCTTTCTCCAGCTGCGCGCGACTGTTCAATAAATATAATATCGGATTCGCTAGATTTGGGTTAAGTGTCTCGTGTAACAATGAAGAAGTAAAATCGTGGGGCGGCATTAAAAAAAAAAAATAAAAAAATAGCCACGCGCAAATTAAGGCGACGATTTCTCCCAGTTGGATTAGATTCATTTGTAAAGAATTTTTATTATCTATATCACCGGTAACGGGCACGAGGCGAGGGATTACGAAGACCGTAACGAGATATCGGCGCCGTGCCGCGACGCTTCGGCTTTGTGCGGGTTTATAATCAGAATGCAAATACAGAGCCCGGGGACGTATCGACTTCCGCCTGACAGTTAAACCGTTAAAGGCGCGCCTAATTGGCGCGATCTCTCAATTACGGTAGGCCCTTTGAACGCGACCGGCTTCTATTTCACGTTCTGCAACCGCGGGCTCTCTGCGTTCTCGCGCTCGAAAAATAACGTAATTTCTTTTTCATGTAATTTTAATTAAGATTTTAATTGATTAAATTCTTAATTTTTCTTTTTAGAACCGCTGTTGCTTTAATAAAAAAAAATTTAATTATTAGCAAAAAAAAAAAACATACGCGATCGTTTATAATAACTACTGGTCAAGGGACGGCGCACAATTTTCAAGTGAGTTGTAGCTTTCCTTCTAAATCATTCTGCTTCGTCATTTTTCTTTCTCGCCGAGCCTTTATTATACGAGATTGCGTGACTGTCAGAGAGCGTGGCATCTATACACGCCGCGATTAGCATCCCACTTGCGATTTCTACGCGGTATCTTTCGCATAGATACTTTGACTCGCCAAGCCCGCTCTATTTTTTTTTTTTTTTTTTCTAAATCGCCGTTGAAATCCGCGAAGAATCACCGAAAGTAGCGCGCTGCTGGTACGTGCTCTTTTTCCTCCGTTCACGTGCGACTCGATCAATCAGTCGTGCAAGAACCCGCGCTCGTTTCCGCGGAAACACGCCTTTCGAAATGCTTTGCGCCGTGGCACAATTTAAACGTTCTCGTCTCGTTTTGCCGCGTAATTTAGAATCTAATTAAGAATCGCTTCGGTGTTGCGTGTGCGCGCACACGCACAATTTTATGCATGCCCGCGCGTACGCGTGCGGGGCCGAACGAGAGAGGAGCATAAATCTCGCGTGGAACGAGCATTAACTGCGAAACCGCTCCCCGAGAGAGATTGTAATTATAATACGCGAACGAGAGGTGCTCACGCTCGGTGCGCGTTTCGCTCGCTTGTTGACTTTGGATTCGCGGCCGGCACCGCGGCGGAGAGAGGAGAAAAATGCACGCGTGACGATAATGTCGATGCGACAGATCACGAGGCGGCCGTTTTCGCGATTCGCGTCTCTCGTGTTCGACACGACGTATCATTTTATTATCGAGGAGCAAAACGCGAACGTTGAATGTCGCAGGCGTAATGAATCTATCGGCGCACCGCGATTAACGATCCTCTCGACGAATTAAACGGCTGAAATTTATGTAACGCGAAAGAATTCCTTATTTACTGGCGACCGCGCAATGGTACGTAACGCGTCGCTTGCAACATCCGCTTGCAACGGACAGTTTGGCAATCTTCGCACGGTAATCGTAAATTTTGCCCAATCTGGGACTTTGGACGTCACGCGTCTTTTTTTTTTTTTTTCTTTTCTCTCTCTTTCTTTTTTTTTTTACCACGCGTAAATAATCGTAAATAACTCGGAAACCGACAGCTGCTCCGAAGATTAATCTCGAGCGTGAATCGCAAAAAGAGAAAATGAAATCGGACGTGTGCGATCACGCGATCCAGCCGGTTGCATTTCGCATTCGTCGCGTGAACGGCGGCGTCGCACTTTTTCTCGTGGAAAAACCGGGACCGAAATGAGGGAGACGGAAAAGCATCGCGTCGCGCAAGCAGATGCGCTCGTCGTATCGCGAAAACGGAGGACGTCAACTAGCCTTCAGTTATCCCCGGCGCTCGGGCGACTCTCCCTGAATTCCGCGCAGCTAATTTGAATAATTTCCTAGTTTACAGGACGAGCACGGCCGGATCTGGCGTCGTATCTAGCACGTAAACGCCACCGCGGTCTCATCCGTCTGGCGGCTCGCGAGTCTTTTACACGGCATTTCGTCACGTTAGCGGAAATTAAAATTCCCTGCACGGCGAACAACGGCGACGGGGAAAACATTGTTTTCGTCACACTCGATCTCGCGTGTCTTCTCTCTCGCACTCCCCGCTCTTTTCCTCACCCCGTTTCGCGCGACTCCGAGATTTATGAGCGTAATGACATCGTACATCAGTCGGAAGCGAGGCCTCTGAGCGAAACTTGATTAACCCATTACGCTGCGTTATATGGAGCAGCTACTTCATAATCGCGCGAGATGAAGAGAGCCGATAAGTCGAATATCATGAGAGTATCATGACGGTCAGCCTCGCCGTTACGTTAAACTCCTGGAAACGTATTGCCCGTGGCATATTACCGTAATATCCTACGTAGCCTACCGCCATTGATGTGTAGAATCATCTCAGATTGGATGTATTATTTGACTTTAAATTTAACGTAACACTTTTCTCGAAATATAAAACGGTAATTAAGTGTTAAAAAAAAAAAAAAAAAAAAATTAATATTATAGGTAAGTAAAAATGATCATGACACGCATGACACCGCGGGATATTAAATTATTTCTTTAAAAAATATTAATTCTAGAATTATAATTTGTTGATTATACTTTGTTAAAATATCTTTCTCTATAAATTTTGTGTAAAAAGAAAAAAAAAAAAAAAAGAGATAAAAATGCGGTCTCAGATTTCTCCGGATGATGCGCCAAGCCGCGACAATGAATCTCCGCGAGCGAAATAATTCTGGCGATTGTACGGCTGTGAAATAATTCATTCGGCGTTTCCGCAACGGGCGGATCGTGTGTGCCGCGGCGTGCAGCATTGCGGGCTGATATCTCTCGTCTCTCGTGGGTACTGTGCGCGCGAACCCTGACCGTACGTGGCGGATAACGTATGGGCTTTCGTGGATTTTCCTGTTTCTGCCGGCGGAGATAAGGAAGGAAACAGGAAACGACGGCGCCGAGGACGTTGCACGTGAGGTACATGCCCGATGAAAGCGAGCCGTTTTATCGCGGCGCGAAGGGAAATGAGTCGTTAAAGCGGCGATCATTTTTCAGGTCCCGTCCCCACCGGCGGCGTCGCCGCTCGACTTCGTTTGATCGTCGTCGCGTCCGTCTCGAATGTGACAATCCGCGGAGAGACGAGATTACGGGCGCTACACCGTCGACGTTTTAATTATCTCAAATATTGATACGATTAAGACGCGTTCCTCGCGGTTTCGCAAACGAGCCCTCGTGCAGTGATAAGATAGCCACGCCGTCTGTTTCCGTCCGACGAAGCGAGCGCGTCGCGGGAACGTCTCGCGATGCGTATTCCGGTGCGTGTACGCGCCGGAGGAACGAGCCCACGGTGCGTATAGCCACATCCGTACGCGGGTGTACGTACGTACATCGGGAATAGCCGCGGGTAGCGAAGAGAGAGAGCGAGAGGGAGGATCGACCGGCGACGCGCTCGGTAAGCTACGACGAAGGTTATCTCACGGCGCAGATCTAAACGTTTTACCGTATACGTAACTACCACCACGCTCTCGCATCGGAGTACATTGTCATTTTATGGACAGATAGGCCCGCCTCGCTTCTCGCGCCCAACGAGCAGCGACGAGCAGACGCGTACAATTTACGCGTCTAATTGCGCCGCTATCAATTTCGCTCGCCAAGTGAGACATTAAGTCGCGATTCCCTAACGAGGCCGTCGCGCGCGCTTCTTTCCTATATTTTTCCCTTTTTTTTCTATTTTTTATTCTTGCTACCCTACTCGCGAGAAATTTTCCTACAAATCGTGCGCGGAAAAATACAAAAACGATAATTGTAAAATAATTTGTATAACGCTCTTCCCGATATCTTCTTCCGATCTTAATTCATATATACACCAACTACTTTTTTTTTTTTTTTTTTTTTTTTTTATGTTGTTTCAATCACGGCCTCTTGGATCGAAGATTACGTTTGTAAATCAACAGAAGAAATAGAAGGTTAGCTATCAGACGGAGCCGTAATAGTATCCCATAAACCGACAATTAGCGCGGACGATTTCGACTCGCGATGTTCTTTAGCTCGTTTAGAAAACTCACAAATTAGCTGATTACATAGCCGTCTCGGGCCACGCTTTAATTATCGATGACTCGCGAGACGAGCCGTCGTTCAGACTCACGACACGGCCGACCGATACTGTTCGCGATGCTTCTCGCCCGCGGGCTGAGCCGCGGCGAGGCGTTTTCGGCCCGCGAAAAATCCCGTTACGAGGTGGCCATGCGAATTCGCGCGCCAAGGCCTCAAACGTTCAGTCACCGGCGTTGGTTTCGAAGGTCCGATCGCGGCCGTTAGCATAACACATGACGTAAGAAAGAGGGACGAGACGCGGGAACGGGTCGTAAAGAGTAGACAAACCGTACGCGCGTACGCTGTAAGATTTAATTACATCGTTGCGGGGAAGAGTGATCGCTGGAACTAGCGGTGTCACGCCTTTTAATCCGCGGACACCTCGGTTATTACTTCCCGCGGCTTTTTAAACTTGTCACCGCCAGCCGGCGGGCGTAAATAACGCGACTTTCTCCGTTCCGCCGCATTTACCGGCTACCTCTCCAACCCGAGCGTTCCATTACTGCATTATTTATTAACGGCGATCTTAACGCACGCACCCCGCGCGAGATCGCCCCCGTGACGCTCCTCCTCATCACGCATGATATACCCGGCTACGCGAGATTTCCCTCTCGACGCTGAAACCCACGGGCGGAAAGTTTTACGTTACGTTTCCCCAGAAAAAAAAAAAAAAAAATTATTACAATAAATATTTACCCTCCGCGCGAGAATTCAGCTTATCGTTGATACTCGTGACCGATTTCGTTATCTCGTATTCGATGATATACCTCTCTAAACGACATGAGTGCTAATGGATTATCGGAAAGCCGATAATATATTAAATCAAAGTATTCGTCTTATCAATTTTCGAGACATCGGAGTTTCATTTGCGCGTTGAGTAACGGTAAGGCGAGCGGAGGATAGCTGCATTATCTGCGAGCGCTGATTAGGTGTCGTAACAGAATGACTGACACACTTTGCGCTAACACGTGCCGTCCATTACGCCGCTATCGCTGCCGCGGCGCTGCGTTCCGCCGGGGATAAAAATCGGAAAATAATTGGACAAAGGCGATCGCACGCGCCACGTTTTCATAATCCAACCAGGAAAGCGTCGAGAGCTAATTTCTCGCCGGAGATGACAGGCGGGAAGTGAGCGAGCACCAGCCGAGGACTGCCGGTGAAGTTTAGCGAAAGTGCTGTTAAATAACGCGTTCCTTTGTCGCTTTTTGTTGCAGAAATTTGCGCGAGAAAAGGCGGGCCGTTAATTTTGAGAAAATAGCACGGTGTCTAATTGTACACGTCGTCACGGTAATTCCAGACAGTCTCTTTAATGAATTTCTAGAGAAAGGGAACTGTCGTAAAAGAAAAGAAAAAAAAAAGAAAAAAAAAATACGAAGCGAAAGGAACTGCAAGACGAGCATCCTTCACCTCTTTCCGCACTTGGAACGAAAGTTCAAAGTATTTTAATTGGACACTTACTTATTTTAAAAATGATGAATAAACCCGTGGAATGCAATTATTATCATGCGAAAGGAATACTAATTCGAGATGAGTCCTAGGCGGATAAGATAACGCCAGTCCTGCGTTAATTCGTACCCTGCTATACGATTTGACGATATCAATTTTCATGCAGAACCGAGGTGTGTTTTTCGAGCCGAGTGTATCTCGCGAGATACGGACGGCGCGGAGGAGCGAATCCCGAGCCCGAGACAGTTCGTACCCTCCTTTCGTTCTGCTTCACGCACTCCCGCGTGGAGGGCAAGGGCGGCGGCACCGAGCGTGGAGGAGGCCGGAGGAAGGACACGAGAGCGCACGCAGGACGGGGAGAGATTCGTCGGAGGAGCACCCGACCTCCACCTTGGTCGCCACGCATCGTATAATTCGCGTTCGGGGAAGAGAGGCTCGCTTCAGCGCTCGCCGCTGCTTTGCATTTTACACACCGGCCGTCGAGATTTGGTCGTTAGATCCACCACCGTTCCGGCCCTCCTCCCACCGGACGCGCGCGGCCACCGTCCTCCTCCGGGAGCGTTGCGAGTCACGTTCCTCATGAATAGCTCTCGAATTAGCGCGACGTGTCTTTTAGAATTTTCGATTCAGCTCGCGTTGTATTAACGGCGAAAATCAACTCTTGCGCTATACTAAATTTTTTTTTTTTTTTCTAATAGTTATAGTGGATAATGTAAAGCACTAAGAAATTAAAATGTATAAAAATTATAATAAAAGTTTGAATGGAAAATAGTCTTTGTTTTCTTACTTTTCCTCTATTTTCCTTCTAGCTTGCACTTTTTCCTGCCTTCGGAAAAGGAATGCCTTCCCCTCTAATCCCCCCCGTTGCGCTATATACCCGCGTAGGACTTTTACTACACGCACGACGCATTCGTAAGTCTCGCGCAACAAAAACGCATCGGCCCTGAAAGTGCGTCAAACTCGGTGCACCGCGGAGCTCGTATGCCACGCGTGGAAAAACCTCGGTGTTTCCGTCGATATAAAGTGTTGCAACGAGAATAGTTGTCGAGCGAGAACATTTTTCTGTACCTTTTTTTTTTCCCTGGCGAGTCTTTCTAGTTAAATAAAATCAGCAAGATACACGTCGCGTAAATCTTTGAAAAATTCTGAGAATTTAATTACAATTTAAAAAATTCCTTTTTTTTTTTTTTCGATCGCGTTGTATCAATTCCAGTATAAATTTAAGTTTTAATTAACGGTACGCCGTAATTCCGCGGTCAGTTGATACATAAAAATTTTAATCCGAGGGACGAAAAAGGCGCAGGAAATGCATGATCATTACACGCGTCCGATAATTGTTATTCCGCAAGACGAAATGTAATGAGATGCGAGATAATGTACCGTAATAAGCGCGCAATCATTCCTCTCATTACCTCTCCGCGCGTATTCCACGGCAGAAACTGCGACGCTATGACGCGGGCGATTATCTAACGTCTCGTCTAAAGGAAAATCTCCAGGTGGGTAACCCACTAAACTACAAGAGAGACGGGCATGCAATAAGGACAATGGACTCCGAGAGTTTATACTCCGCGGCGCGACTCGCGCAGGCAATCGCATTGCGGAGAAAGCTAGTCTCACCTACAGGACTAATCCACCTCCACCCCCGCCTCACTCCCGCCGACCTCTCCGTTGCTCACCTGGACCATCTTACTTCCATCGAGAGTCTACTAACTGTTGTCGCAATCGGCCGAGCTCGCAAATGTCGCGTCGCGAGATGAAGCGGAATTGCAAGAGAGAACATTAAGAACAAGTTTCTCCGAAGAGATGCAGATGTCAACAGAAAAAAAAATATAAAAAAAAAAAGAGAGCAAAAGAGAAAGAGAGGAGATACATGCGGGCGAATTATGACATCCCTCTTTATCGATGGCATTGGCAAATTTGCAAAAGTAATAGTTCAGAATTGTTAAAGAAAATAATTTTATAAATTGTTTCTCTGTTAAATAAATAATTAGAGATAAATAACATCTCTGAATAATTTATAACCGCGAATTATTTCTGAGATTCCTACATTTTTGTAAGACTAATTTTTCCGCAGCGTTCTCTTGGAATTTAAAAAATCCATACGCGCGTGATCGTTCTTTCTTAGTCGCGGCCTTATCTGCGATCAAGAGACGGAAAGTTAAATTAAAGTTAAATTAAAGTTCAAGTTCCAAGACAACGATAAATCTACCATAAGTTCATTATTACTCCTAACCCAACTTCTACGCCAAGCTCCATATATTCTCGTTTCATTTCTCCTGCTTCGTGTCAGGCCGAGCGAGTCGCGCGGGCACGGCGGATTATGTTTCATGTAAATAATATTGCGCGAGATCAGTCACTCTCCCGGCGCGGAGGATTCCGGATCGAGTGCACCCGGCCGATTCAATGCAAACGTCTGCATTAGTTGACCGACATTTCACGAGCGCAATAGGCACGGAATGAATTGAGAAAACCGAGAGAAACCATCAGCCAATTGTCTCCGTGAGAAATTAACACCTTGTTGAAATTTCAATACAACTCGGACTTTCTTCTCTCAGCTGAATTAAAATAATCCCAAAAAAGATTTTTAGCGCATAACGTTAAATAAAAAAAAAAAAAAAAATATTAAATAAAAATAAAATTTTTTTGTAACTTTTTAATATTGTATTTAAAAAACAAAAAAAAATTTTTTTTTACAATGCGGCATAATCTCACGCGTTTCATCATTCATGAGAAATTTTTTTCTTCATTATCAGAATAGTTATCTCGAGTAAAACTAGCACAGGAGAAAAGTTTAAGCGTACCGTAAAGCGTTAATCGTTATGATAAAGTATCGCGAGGCAAAGAAGGCGCCGTGCGATCCGCGCGGATACGCCGCAAACGTACTCGGCAAAACTATTTGTGTCACTGTGCTCGTAAGCGCGCTAGCTGTCGCGAGGGCCGCCGTTATATTCGTCGATAAAGCACCCCGATAAAACCCGCGATAAAACGCAGGGTCGTTACTCGCCCACTCCGACCTCGCACTTGCGCGACCAATTAGCCATCGGCCGACGGCGGCGGCGGGTCTCGTTCGCTTAGAAACAAGAAATCAAAAGCAAGGCTACCGTCCTGCCGCGGCGATAAACGCGCGAGAATTCCCGCCGCGCACCGTGCCGAATCGCGGCACGTAAATACGAGGAGGCGCACCGTTTCTCGCCGACTTCCTCGGCGCGCCTCGAAACGCAAGTAGAAAAGAGACAGATCTCCCGAAGTACCACTTCTCACGCGGAAGCGCCTTGAATTAGCGAGACTTTCTTGTCGCCGAATGCCCCCCCGCCGTCGTCGAGCCGATTCTACCGCGGATCCGTAGATCCTCGCTCGCAAATTCACACGGAGATCCTCCGTCGTCGAATTAACGATTTCCACGAGCGGGAGAAAACAGGATTCCGAAGCGCGCAGAGAAAAAAAAAAAGAAAAAAGAAATCTTTCGCTTAATTAGGGGAATGGTGTCGGCCTCAGAGCGAGCGAAAACCGCTGGTGGACTCGCGATGCTATAAAGGGACGCCATAAGGCCGCGGCTTTACACGATATTAAACTCGTACGCGGCGAGAGGAAGATTTCTCGGTTATTAACTCTGCACCGTGCGCACAATGCGATTAACAAACTAACAAGGAGACTGTGTCAATCGTATACAGAATTAAGTCGTCTTTTTATTTTTTGTGCGCAAATTTAGAAACGCTCCGCGCGATTAAAATTTAACTTTATCGGCTTGATTCTCGCTTCGTTTTATTTAACCGCGATTCCTTAAATATATTCCACATCGAGGAAAAGTGAATTAAAAAAATTTTAATTCGGTTAAAAGCTGATAAATTATTCACTGTGAATTCTTTTTTTTTTTATCACAGTATCACATCGTAATTATATTAATTCAATATTGATATTTCATCAAGGTAGACGCGGTAAGTAGCGGAGCGCGGAAACAGTGTCTAACGTTCATTAGTACAAATTTACTTTTCGCTAAGCGAGGTTTATCTAGCTACACGAATCCCGGTAAGTCAATATTAGATTCCAGATAAGCGTGAACGTAATGTCGAGTTTATCGCGGTTACGCTGCAGCGAAGCTGCTGCAACAATATGTACAGAGCTACGTTGCTATGTGAAATCATTATTATTCTTATTATTATTAGTATTTTAATTTCTCGACGAAGATCAGGGGAAGCCAGAAAAAAAATAACTCGCTAGATAACTTTAACGCCAATTACAGATTCGGTGAAGATACGCCGCCAGGAAAATCGTTTCGCGCAACTAAATTTTCATAATTAATATTAGAAACGGTCGGCCGCGGTTCGTTTATCGCGTTTCCTCGCCCTCTGAACGCGATGCATCGCGAGCGGGGAGTACGAAATGCGTCTCGCAAACTTGTCGCCGCTCGCGGATCATTAGCACGATTTGCGCACGACTCGGGCGATTTTAATCGCGACGGGATTCGTTATCGCCGGCAGAAACGGATGTTGATCCGACAATTTATCGCGTAATCCGAGGCAAAACGTAATCCGCGTCGCTATCTTTCTCTCTTTCTCTCTCTCTCTCTTTATCTCGTTTTTATCTTCGTAATTTTCGTGCCTCTTTCTCTGACCGTCCCCGGCGCGAATTTGCTCGCCCGCTAATTTCACGGCGAGTAATTTAATTAGTCAGAAAGATACTATTTCGCATCATCCTCGGAATCTAGCTGCCGCGAGCGCCGACCGGTGCAATTAGCTGATTTCTTTTCGCGGACGACCACCATAGCGCCAGCGGCGTGAAGATCGCCGGATAGATTCGGTCCTTCGCGGCGAAGAGCGTCTCGATATGTCGTCCGATAACGCAAATGTTTAAACGAATAACAGACAATAATTCACGTGGGGAAAAAAGGGGTTATCTCGTCGAATCTATACTAGCCGCGTTTGACGGCGTGTACAATAGGCGCGCACGAAACGCGAACGTGTACGTGCCCGCGTAACTCGATTGAAACATATCGAGCAGACCTGAATGATTAATAAGAAACTGAACCGCGTACGACGTGCGCCAAGTATAATGCATAATTAATAACGGCGTGCTCTTGCTCAAGATGACGCGCGCGCGCGCGATAGGTAAACGGTTAACGATCAGAAGTCATCGATCTGCAAACGTCGGGGGCCGCGTTGTCGGCTTCGGACGCAGCCTCCTCCCGGAGCAATCTTCTTTACGCGCAACCACCGACGTGTCCCGTTACTCCCTAATGATTACGTTGCCTAACAATAATTAACAGCGCCCATCGGTCGCTCATTAGTCAGAGTAAGTATGCGGCCCGATATTCGGGTCGTTTTAATGCCGTGGTAGCGCGCTCACGGCGAGGAACACGCGCGATACGCGGGGTAATAAACGGAGCTCGCGAAAGCGCGGCTAAATACCGCGCGCCGCCAGGAGGATTAAAAAAAAAAAGTGCACGCGAGGAAGGCGAGGAAGGAGTGGCGCGCGATGTCATTCGACGTGTATTATAGCGGGATCTTTCCGTAATTTTTACGAACGCCGTCGAACGCGGATGCGATGTGAAACGAAATATTGTAATAACGCGAACCGTTAAATATTTAAGAAATTCCGTATACCGGGCTCGCTGTAGAAGTGAAATAGGTGAATTCGACCCGGCTCGGGCTCCGTACCTTTTTATCGCACGGCGCAGGTATACGGGATAAGATGCGGCGCACGTGTAGCCGCCTAGGATCAAAGAAATACTACCGAAAATGCCTCGCGTGATCGCGGACGAGTAACCGTACATCAAGGCGTGTGGGAAGGCTCTCGTAGAGGCGAGACAGAAAAGGTGAAAGGGGAGGAAGGCACGTACGTAACATCGACGCCACTGAAACGCTCGTCGTCACGGTGACCTTTTAAGGTGCCGAAGGGTGCCACCTTTCCCCTCCCGTGCAGCCCGCGGAGCAAAGAGCGTTCCAGGACGATAAGAGGCCCCCATCGCGTAACAATGCCGGTAGCTGTCGTTCGCGCTCTCGCGTACGGCTCCGCCGGCGCATCTACTCGCGGTAATGGGAGGGATTCTGTTTCCTGCCGCGGCAACAGATCGCGCATACTAAACCCCGTCGAAGCTACCGTTAGCATCTGTAGTAACTCGCCGGACAAACGGGCCTTTTCCCGGAGCCTTCTCTCGAGGCTCATTCTGAGCCGACACATAAATATCGGAACGCGCCACGGTGTCAGTGATGGAACCCGGGGATTTTTCTTTCTCCCGCTGAACGAGCGCGCGTTAGCCTCACGTACGACAGACGCGCCGAAGCGGCGGGCCTGAAGCTGTATTTACCGGCAATAAGCACGATCTCGTGGCGCATGCACTTTTGATTTATCTCACCACGCGAGCTTTCGAGCGTACCCTAATTCATCAAGCATCTGTTAACTTCCGCTGAACGGCACCTCTTCCCACTTTTTTACGCGACCGTGCGACTTATTTTTTTTTTTCAAATTATTTATCACCGACGATATTACCTTATTATCGATCTCAAGATTGAGACGCGGAATTAAAATTAAAAAAAAAAAAAAATAAAACAAAAAAAAAAAAATATACATGTCTACTTTTATGAAATAAATACTGCGGTATTTATTCAATCCGCAAATCAGTAACAAATTTGCTTTACACACCGGAGCCTTTCCAGATAAGAAAGTTTACACGCTTTATACACCTCCTTCCTTTCTCTTTCCTTTCTCGAACGAGCCTCACGTTCATTACTTCTGATCCCTTGCCGTAAACTTAACTCACGAGTCTTTCCGGTGCAAATTGCGCCCGAGATTGCATATCGACCGTTTAACCCCGCTAATTGCGCTAAACCGAATTTCAGGTGCATTAAATGCGAACGCACCGCGGACGGAAACGGCGCCTGCGAGATTATTCGCGCAGATACTTTTATCGCGCAGTTACGTCGGAAGTACAATAGCGCGAGATCGTTGCTCCAGTATCGCGTTAAACGCTCCAGGAATTATAAGATTGTATTGGGTATCGCGCGTACATCCTGGTAATCAGGTATCATGATAATCAGGCAAGAGGCTCCATTAACAAATGCTCGTAAGTTACCCTTCAAGTTCATATATCTAGAGGTGCGAGCAACTCATTAAAAAAAAAAAAAAAAAAAAAGAGTAAGGGAAAGAGCTAGGCCCGTTTATCAAATTACAGTCGGAAGCGCTGCGAGCGCGTAAGGTGATCAGAAAAGATCGGCGGCGTTATGTTCGCAGTAAATCTCGGCCCTTCGAGCCATTGTGTCGGCGAGATTACGTGGAATCTATCGTGTGTTATGCGGAGCGGCTGAATAGATAGATAAATGGATACCGTATAAGAATAGCCATAGTCTGGGACCACTAAGGGCCACACTACTGGCTCGCTTGAACAATGGGGGCCTCCTCACTATAATCGGAAGTAAGTCTTGTTAGCGTAATGCGTAACTGTACATAGTGAACGGCTAATTTTGCATTATATTCCATTACGTATCGACGGATTAAGGCCCTGGGATCCCGTAGATCTTCCGCCGGTTTTCCGCGAGGAAATTCACGGCGCCGAGCAATATTATATTCCATTAATTGGCCAATTAAACGACTCGTCGCCGTAAATTTTTTTTTTTTTTATATTGTATCACCGACGATAAATTGTTCCTTCGCATAAATTGTAACGTAAATTATTTTATCCGAGCGAGACGCGCATAAAAACTTTTTTTTTTTTTTTAGATAAACTAATAACTATAATTGTGATATCGTTTTTAATGGGGTGTCTGGTGGCTGAAGCTGCAACGATAAACAGACGTCGCGCGTGTGACACTTTCTCCGAGCTACGTGTAACCTGTTATTAAGATGCTGGAGCCGCATTTAAATCGAAAACGCATCGCGTGACACTTCTCACACGTTTGTCGGCGATAAATCCTCGGCGAGGCGTGTGTTAACACGGTGGAAGTAATTTCGCGCAGAAATGTCAGGGAGAAGGTCGGGAAGCGACTTGCAATATTTATCTCGACATAAATTGCTGAACGGTTTACATGCAGGCTCGTCATAAATATCGTGATGCGTATCTCGATACGCCCGCTCGTAACCGCGCCGGTGGAGTACGGTAGCCGCGAGAGCAATAATAGTCGTTTGTAATATTAGGAAGAACGCCGTCGAGACATTTGAAACGCGCGGATCTGGACGCGGCAGAAGGTAACCCGTACATAACGAAAAGCAACAGCTGTTCTGCTATACTTTGACTTATTTATGCGGAATTTCCGCGAAGCGCGAATTAACGTGTCTAGCCGGAAACTTTTACGTGGACTGACCCAAATTTTTCAACAATCAAATGCAAGAAAATATTAAGTTTATTAAAAAAAAAATTTTTTTTTAATTCTATGACCGTCTGGTTAAAGGCATATCGCGAAAAACACGTCCGCGAGAACATCTCGCCGCGAATCGTGCGTCTTGTGGAGCAGTCCTGGCATTTAAATGTTAGCTTTACCTGCCCAATGGTATTTTACCGTAGTACGAGAGGCATCACGCGCCGCTCGCCGTCGCTGTTCAATTTCGAAAGTTAAATGTCAATGAGCAAGCGTGCCTACACGCTTCAAGCTGCACCCGATAACATGCTCAAAACAATAAATCTCTTCCGAGGGCATAAAAAAAACACGGCGTGCAGAACATGTCGTCGCTTTTCCCGATGAGCTTAAAGCACACGTTAAGGTATCTTTGCGAGAAATATTCCTTATCGTTAACTATAATACGTACATTGATTATTTTCAATTTAACGTGATTTATTTTGCGGGCACGCATATTTTTAAGTCCGAGATTAAAATAAAGAGGGTAAACGAATATCGTTTTCGTTGCTTTTCGAGAACGAGTTTTCTACGTTTCGAACTGCGCCGCTCGAAAGTTCGAGCCACTCGGAATACCAGGTCAAGATCATCATACCTAAGTAGGTCCATCAAATCGTCGTCCAACCGTGGCGGCGATATTATTTCTAGGAAACGCTCGTCCCGTTTTCATTAAATCGCGACACGCTTCGTGATTCGTTTCGTCGACGATCGAGGAAAGCGATGGAGATCGCTTATCGTTCGCGCTTTATCCCTTTTACCGTATCCGTTTCGTTTGCGTTACGTAAACCCGGTGTAGAAAAGCAATCTCCCGCAGCCTTCGAAGAACACGTCTCGCACGTTAACAGCCGCGTCACACGATCGACGATATATCACCACGATGGTTTACATTTTTGCGTTTATACGTCAAGCAACGGCTCGAGTGACGTAAAGTGCGGCACAAAGCATACAACAGAGTGTCATAATTCCAACGTCACGCTAATTATTTTCGACCTGACAATTACCACGAGATAAAAAATGCTAATATAAAAGACTGTAATTATTTAATAAAATACTTCCAGTGGAAAAGAAAAAGAAGAAAAAAAAAAATACGCCCGTATTAATTACCGCAAAGCCATTAAATAAAAACAATTAATTATCGGAAAATATTACAGTATCGCGTATCTTTCCTGTGTCACGATTATCTGATTAATCCTACCTTATTACGTGCCACGCAAAAATGACGTTACCATAATTATCCTCCGTCCGTCAATCTTGGCGGGAGCAGAGAAGAGGAGGGGGGGGAGGGAGGGGGAGTGAAGCCGAAGAGAAGGAGACGGAAACTAGTTACGACGAGAGAGAGATGGGTCATCGACCAGTGGCGCGTATCAAACGGCAATAAAAAAGCAGCCCGTCGCGGTCTATTCGTAAGCGCGCGTCTCTAACGGACGAACGTCCTGCAAGTTGTCCCGACTTAAGGACAAACGTACTACTCCGCGTAAGGTCACCCGGGGCCTCCGCTCGATGCAACGTATACATTTCCGCGTTCACGCCGACCGGCAGACGCGGCGCGGCGCGGCGCGGCCAGTCACCGCGAGAACGTCGCCAGGTCGTAGGTCGAATATTCGATAGGCGAACGCCTGGTTAACGGTACACCACTTCGCCGGGTGCCTCCCAGAGGTTTTGACAATCCACGTCGCAGGCGATCGCGCCTGTAGCGCGCGGCATACCGCGGAGTCGCGCCGTCTCGCGGACGAGGAGCGGACGGCGACCGAGGAAAGGCGGGACGGAGAAAGAGAACGAAAAGAGAAAGACGAGAAAAAAATAGAGAGAAAGAGATAGAGAGAGAGCGCGATGAAAGATAAGGTGGGCGGCGGATGCTGTGAGGCAGAGACGAAGGGAGAACGAGGGAGAGGCGCGAGCAATCGGCATATATCCGCGGACTCGCGCGTCAGGCGTGTACATTAGAAATTCGAATAAATCGCTAATCGAGGGAATTTATTTCGCGTCAGCGACGCACATGCACGCGTTAACCTGTCGTACGTCCGTCATTTCCTCGGTGCACCGCAAAGCCGCGACTCGTCGTATTCCCATCGACGTTATACGGGTGCACCTTGACCACCAGCGAGCGTGGAGAACGTTACACGCGATAAGAAACCGCCATGTACGCCGATAGTAATTTCCGCAAGCCGCAGATGCGCGAAAAAAATTTCTTTTTTTTTTTTTAATCCGATAATGTGTTAATTAAGTAAATAATCTTGTTGAAAATACCAAGGATAAAATAATCACGTTCTGAGATAACTTTAAAAAAAATATAAAAAAATGCAACTAATTTTTTTGCGCGCTACTATAATGACAACAACGTTCGCATAATCTAGCCTGGCTAGGCGACGCGCTCGCGTCGCGTAGATCTATGTGATTCACGTGCATCCGTGCGGTGAATAAGATGCAGCGGGACCTACCGGTCACGAAATAAATTTATCTTTTCAAAGATACACACGGAATCTCGGCAATTTTACTCGAACGTATCTCTGTCCACGAGGCCTGCGGGTTTTTCATTGCGCCTTCGCGTTTCCGCATAGCTCGCCTTCGAATTATCCATCTTCTTTCTAATCAAGTGAAATTAATACGTCGAACGACAATGTAAAATAACTTACTCGGAGAGGAGTCGAGTTTGCGAAAATACGCGTTGAGCTCAGTCCGACGCGATAAAGATACAAAAGAATCAGTGACTACAGTGTTATGTCTCTTCGTCATTTCTTTCGGACGCTTGACGATCTTTAGACTTTAGATCTCTGATTGAATCAAGTAAACCTAATCCGACAATTTTTCTTTTTTTTTTTTTTAAATTACCTTCTCTTTCTTCAAATGAGACGGCAGTCTACTCGCGCACGTGCCCGTGCGGTTGTCGAGATGAGGAGAGATATCGGGGGAACGGGGAAAGAAGAAGCGGAGGTAAAAATGAAAAAGTCGCTGATGCCATGCGAGCGACGTGACCCCTCGTCGGTGACCCCGGACGAACCGGCCGACGACGACGAGGAAAGGGGAATGCCGGACCCCAGGCTACATTCACAGTTCGCCGAAAAAGGCATCGCGCACAACCGGCACGTCGATTGTGCCGATCGGTCAACAGACGTACGTAGCTCGAGTCCGAGAACCCGTCCTTTTCCGATCGCAGACAGGCGGAAGAATCGCCGGCTGATTCGATGCCGCGAGTAAAATTTGTCATGGGATCCTCGCGTCCGACGCTTCTTATAATTTAATCAGCCTATTTAAATCGCAGCTTCATTCATCTGACTGACGCGGTAATAAATTTTTTTTCTTTTTTTTTTTTTACAAAAAGTTAATCGATAATATTACTCTGTTAAAAAAAAATATATTTCTATTCCTAATTATTTATTTTACTTCTAAATTAATATAATTCTAAAATAAAAAAATAAAATAAAAAAAGGAATTGAATACTTTTATCTTCAAATATACCTACTGCAGAGTATTCGAATAAATTTCTACTACTATCTGTTGGTTTCTGCCCTATATTTCATCGAGAAATAAGCAAGAGCGAGAGCGAGAGGGAGAGGCGAGAGCAAACCACCGTCTCGTAATTTAGGCTTCAATTTGAACTTTAAAACGATCGCAGCTGGCTGGGTCGCGGGAAAAAGTCGCCTCGATCGGCATCGTCTAATGATCGATACGTTAATCGGCGACCCGGGCGAGCCTTGAATTATCGGAGAACTTTCTGGATACCGCCGGCTTTCCGTAACCAGTATAGAGCCTCCGCTCACCGAGTTTAAACCGAGTGCCTGTCAATGTTACCTGCCATTCAGACAAATTCCGACCATTAAGCGTCGAACGTTGTGTTGCAGTTATACGAACCCACTCCTAAAGCCCCGTGCTCCTAGCCGAAGAATATGATGTTCGACCGTAGATTGACCCTTACGGTACCTCCAACGTCAATGGTTTAATTACGATAGAGTCATTTCTTCGTCGCGGATTTTTTTATTTTTTCATTTTTTTAATTTCCTCTTTGCAAACGATACATTCCACCCCCCATAAAGGTCAAAGTTGCATTTAAAGGATGACGGACCGCCTGATGCACACACGGATGCACGTACACGAATTACCGATCATTCCATCGTTAACAATTCCGCTAATTAGACGATTAGAATCTTAACTGTGTAGATGATGGATATAGATTAACCGCTTTCCTAACGATTAACCGCTTCTTCGAACGCGGAACGCTTAAAATGAAGATCACGCCGAGGCAACGTCGGCGTGAAATCCCGTGGAGAAAACTGTAAAAGCGAGAAGTGTCCGCGATAATTTCGAAATCGTGACAATTCGTATCGGTATCGTGGAATAAAAATCGGTGAGCTAATTTTCGAATAATTTTTTCCGCTAACGCCGCGTGAGAATCGCTCCTCGCGAGATTGATCCATATCTTTGGTTTACGCCAGCGTCGATCTCGCGATCCCCGTGCCCTGGCTATCTCGGTCTCTGACTGAGCGAACCCGAGTCACTAACTCTACCGACTGTCAGTGTACCTGCCGGCCAGACAAATTCCGACCATTAAGCGTTCGAATGTCGCCATCGCCGTCGTCGTCGTCGTCGTCGTTGCTGTGAACCCGCTCCGAGGCCCCCGTGTGCCACGACTTCGCTGAAGGAATATAATGGTGGACCGTGGATTGACCCTTGCGGTACTCCCACCATCACCAAGGTAAAGCACCGCCATCACCTACGCCACACGAAGCACCGGTGCCGACGACACCGACTCGCACGACCACCGACTCGCCTGGCGAAGTCGAGAGAGACGCGCGCAACGCCTATGTAGTTTACTCCGAGGCCCGAGCTATACGTGCCGGGGTCATATTCTCATCGGCGATGCATGGCCGCCGGTACAGTCGACGGGAACAGTCGGCCAGCCGGCTGGCCCCGAAGGAGCGCGCGTCACGAGAAGAGAGAAAAAAGGGGAAAAAAAAAAAAGATCTGGCACACGGGGGTCAGCCGCGATTTTCAACGCTCGTAGTCCACGCCCGCCTTCGCGCGCAAGAAAAGCCCCGGAAACCCGATAAGCTGAACGATCCGAGTGCAGTCTACACGATAAAAAAAAAAAAAAAGTTCTGCCTTACTTCTCGTCCTGTCTAATACTCGCGCACAAAGAAATGTGCAAACTCGATTTAAATCGTTCTTACAAGTTGAGAAAATTTGGTTTAACGTGTTCTAAGGCTCGGTTTAAAAAAAAAAAAGCTTATGCGATTCATTACGATAAATGTGATGGACGATGCCACACGCAAAAGCTGTCAGAAATTATCCAATAAATAATATGTTCTTGCCATGTATTCCCACCCAAATTTTTTTTTTATTTTCTTTTTAAGCGATGATCCTGAGATGAACCGAGATAACTGCAAGATTGTGCGTTATCGATAAATCATAATCGGTAGGAACCTTGTCAAACTTGAAAGAAGGCCATAGGCGAAGGTTACGACGATCGCACGAATAATGACGGTACAAATTCACCGAAATGGATAGTCGATCTCTAAATCTTATATTCGCAAACGCACAATGTTATCAGACTTTATCGTTACGTCGAGTAATATATGACCGTATTTTAGCGAAGAGGATTATTGATTTGGCGATGCGATTGTCAAATGACAAGTATTAATTTTTACGTTTTTTTTTTAAGACGGTATTAGAAATTTTTTAATATATCTGACTGAATCAGATTTCGCAATATTTATGTAAATTTTTCCTATATTTCTTAAAAAAGAAGATAATGAAACACGTATGTGAATATTTCACTCCGGTTCATACGTGTAATAATTGTTACGCTTTGAAGGAGAAACAGCGAGATTTAAACGATTCGAGACAATCCGACAAAAAAAAAAAAAAAAAAAAAAAAAAAAAAAAAAACGGTTGAAATGACGTTAATCGAGCATAGATGACGACTGTGCTAAATAAAAAAAATACTAGTAATGGATTGACTTACCGATACGTTGTTGCTCTTTTTCTGAGACTCTGTGCGAAACTCTCCAGTCTCTGAAAAATAAAATAAAAACGATATTAGAATAATTAAATTACCTAAGATAATTCTATTTTAATTTTATCTCAACGATATATAAATTTTCATGTGCGAAAATTATATTTCCAAATATATTCGATTTTTAGATCGATATGAAAATGCAAAACGATAATCTTCCAAAAAATTATTTCTAAATAAAAATGTGCCATGTTCATTAAATGTTTAAGCGCTTAAAATTATATAATAAATAAAGCTCATTATTTTTTAGGAGAATATTTTTTAATGCAGAGTATTCCTTCGTAACGTCGCGTTTTCTGGTAAACATCGCTCCCTGCGTACGGAATCGCCGCATGCTTTCCAGCGCGTTATCGTTCCCGCATTACTAAGACGCTTTTGACAAAGATTGATTATGGATGGGCTCCCTGGTTACTTTTCTTCCGGATCGAGTTAGATCGGAGAGCGTAAGTGCGCCGTCGGATGACCTCGCGGATTCACGCGGACGCGCGAGAGTTTCTCAATCGACTCTCGGTACAACTGCTGGGTGACCGACAACAACGCAACACGCTCATCGCCGAGTATCGTTAACGAGCCGTTTACCTGTTACGCCTTAATTTATCCAACGACGGTCTGGCTGGTCATGACGATCAATCGTCGGAACTAAGTTTCTGCTTCGTTTGCGCCCTAGGAGGATCGTTAAACTGTCGTGTTCGTTCACGCAAGGCGACGTAATAATTTTAAGCCGCGCCGCGCCACTCAAAACCACTTTTAATGTCTAACGATCGTCTCACGCGCAAGGTCGCATAACTCATCGCGACGCCGTCTAAGTAACGCTCTCGGTACATGCATCGAAATTAGAAAAAAAAAAAAATAATAAAAATGTCGCGCGAGAACTGTTAAAAAAATCTTACTAGACTTCTCTCGAGATAAAAATGAAACGTTTCGTCACGTCGAATCGCTTTAGGAATCAGCCCGTACAAGTGCTAATGTCGCCTTGAAATCGAGACTGGCGCGATCTCTTTTTCCGACCGACGAAACGCAATCGCGAACGCGCGTGGAAAAAAAAACAAAAGAAAAGAAAAAACTTGGAGCGCGATCGCATTTCGCACGATTCTCCTGGAAACTAGGCTGTCTTGTGGAATCTGGACCGAGAGCGTTCACGGAGCCCGGCCGTGTTATCGGCGCATTATCCCGCCGCATCGACCGGCTACACACGGCCGGCGGTACACCCACATGGTAGCGTTGCACACGTCGATATGGTTTCAGTTACCTAATCGCGCTGGTGTTGCGCCGTGTCGACGGTTCTTATGGTGCCTCCCTCGCCAGACGCAGGACGGGACCAACGATGCGTGAACGCAAACTTTACTCGTTCCATTACATTTTCTCCTCGGATAATCCGGTATCGGGACCCGCCGGCGGACCCCTAGTCGCACGTATCCCAGAGTTTCTCAATCTCCGTCTCGTGCATTCCTCCAGCTACGGAACGCAACGGCATTTTTTTATTACGGCCGGCGCGATAGCGTCCTAAGTAAGGGCACGTAAAATCGTCGGTGCTATCCGCGGGAAGCCGCGAGCCACAGCGATCGGCGAAAAATACAGTGGTCGAAACGCCCGGCTGAGGATCACTGATACGTACGGCGCGAGACGTACACGAGCATTTTCGATAAGCCAGCCTTATCAACGAGCTTCGATCGCCTATCTTATTTATTGTATTTATCTACGGCGAGATATCGTCTCGCGATGCTTTTTCTCCCCTCCCTCGCCACCCCGGACTTAATCCGCGTGAGTCTTTTCCGACCGATTGAAACATCTCGAAATATTGAAACGCGCTTCTCGCCGGTCCGTCATTCGGAACGCTGCGGCGCTTATTGCCGAGAGGAAAAGCGATCAGCTCGGAAATATTCCGTATACGTAACGTACGGAGCTTGGACGGTAGCTTACGAGCGTATAACTACGAGCACGTAGTTACACTTAACTGTGGGGAGAGCTCGGCGCAGTTGCACGCGTATATGTGAGCGCCGCCTCGTGTAGAGAGGAGAGCCCTCCGCGCGAGCCACGACAGCGAACGTGTTCGCATATTAGTATAAGAAGGCGGACACGCGGGCAGGTCGCAATTTGTCCGAGTCTTTAAACGCGCGTTTCTATCCCGCAAAGCGCTTCGCCTTGGATTTTAGAGCTTACTCGCCGGCGTATCGAATCGGAGCGGGATTGAGAACACCTATCTCCCTCGCGATTTTTTTTAACGCAACATGTGAAATTTCTAACCATTTTGTAACGTAATATAAATGTAAAAAAAAAATTAATAATAATAATAAAGTCGCAAACTCTTAAAAAATTTTAACCTCGCATTATTCCTAATTGTTGCTCAATTGATTTTTACGCAACACTGTCCGAGTGTACTGTTACACGTTCCTTAGACATCGATGCGTTATTAATGTAAGCGATTAGTCATTTTCCGACCTTTCGATGCACCTCGAAATACGATTGCCATATTGTTGAGAACGAAAGAAAATGCCTTTGTCCTTCTCGCCGTTTCGCTCGCGCCCCGCATCGTGATCCCGCATGCCCTTATCGCGGCGGGCGCATTTCATCCCGCCACTATACTCATAAATGCTTATATAAATCAACAAGACTCACAATTAATATCGCGAGCTATACCGCGGCGAATAAAAAATCGAGCTGGCCTAGACACCGGCGCGATATTACTCCGCATTGTGGGACGATTTATTAGAATATACATCTCACGGAGCGTGACACTCGCGCTGTAAATTACCGTCGTCCGCAATTAATATCGGGCCTGAAAAATCCGTGGCGGAGATAAGGGGGAGGCTTCCCTGAACGAGGTCGCGGGAGTTGGGCTAATGCCCCAGCCGTCTGGCACCAGCTTGCATCAGATTTTCCTCTCGGGCCTCTCGCGAAAATCTTTATTATCGCGGCGCAATTTATGCGTCTGCCAATTACGCGGCGCGGCGCTTCGCGTACGCGGCGAATTGCCGATCACAATTAACCTTGGGCGTTAAAAATAGGACGATGCGCTAATCGCCCGAGTATCGAAGTCGCCCGCGAGTTTAATCCATTTGTAATTAAAATGCGGCAACGGCGAGCAGCGCTCGACTCGGAGCAAGGCGAGCGGGGACCGTCGATTCGCGCCGGGTTCTTCCACCCGATCCCCCGGTTCGGAAAACATTTCGCGCATCGACGTTTGCACGTCAGTCGGGACAAAATCACCTCCCGTTCCCGGCCGCGGAATGCCGTCAGGCGCGCTAAAGGCGCCCACCAACGAACCGTCCCGCGTTATAAATTAGGAAGGAAAAAAGCCCGACGCCGGCCGGCCCGGGGAGGCCGCGATCGCGATGAAGAACCGAGGAAGTTTAAATTCCGCAGGCGCTGTATATTACGCGCGCGTTTATAGGAACGAGAGAGTGGAGCAACATGACTTATAACCGAGTTACTCGCCACCGGTGATTTCCCATTATACGACCCGGTATCCGAGTCATCCTGCCTCCCCTTTCCCCCCTCCTACCTCCACCCCTTACCACCGCGAAAGGATTAAAGGTATCTCGAATGAGGCTGGGGCACACCACTTGCAACATTGAGACCGCGTCGTATCGCATCTGCGCCCGCGCGTACGATTCTCATTGCGTAGCGGCAATAAATATGCTGATTAAGCGGCAACGCGGGGTCGGTTAATTTGCAGTATATCAGTATCCAACAGCGCATTTTAATTGACCGTGAAGCATTATTGTGGGGAATAATCTATACGGCGCGGCTATTCAATAGTGATCGCGGCGCTGACAATCGACAGGAATAGGAGAAGACAGAAAGAGAGACGGCCGAAAAGAAAGGAAAAAGAAAAAAAAAAGCAAATCTTCGAACGAGCGGTCCCGCATTAACGCCGCAATTAATGACCACCTTCGCCGAGCAATTTTTACGAAACGACAACGATCACGGTTTCTCGCGGCATTTTTTATGCGCCGATTTTTTTCTCCTTTGTCGAACGTGCTTCTCTGTTAAGATTAAGGCGAGACTTTCGTTTCATTTATATGCTGTCATTAGCGCGAGCTTTATAAAACTGAAAAAGAGACGACACGCGATGCGAAGCCGGCGTAGCACGACTATATATTTATGTCACGCATTGCAAAATCGTTAAAAAAACTCGGATGCCACAAAAACAACGCCGATTCTTGATTACAATCTCGAAGTATAAAAAAAAATAATTAAAAAAAATGGCTTAAATTCAGCTACGAGCGTGAGATTTCTTCTCACAATACGCCTAGTCGATCGATAATTGCGAGGAGCAAAGAAAGGAGCGCTGAAAATCTATCGACACAAAATTTCCCCCCGGGACTAGACTGACATTACTTCGCGCTATGAATCTTCTTGTCGTCAAATCGACGCCACGCCGGGAGAGAGTAAGTCTTATCAAGATCCACGGACAATTCCGAGTTTTCACCGCGAAAGACTAAGTAAAAAAAAATATCCGCGGGCGGTGCCGCGCCTCGCGAGAGCCAAGCGTCCGCGTGTGACTCCGTGTTCGTTTTTCGCGAAGGGGATTCGAGCAGTTTCCGTGATTTAGACCCACGAAAGCCTAATCGCGTAGCAGCCGCTTGGATCGGTCAGCCGATCTCGCCGGGTTGCTCAACTTGTCTCGTAAGAGCATAACCTTTGGAGGGACGAATCGACCGGCGAGGAGAAGGATAAAAAGAGAAAGGGAGAAAAAAAAAAAAAAAGTTCGACGCGGAGAAGGGAAAGGGGGTACGCGCTCGCTCTCCCGTCCACCTAAACGCGACGGCGGGGCGGCGCGGGCGAGGCAGGCAACGAACTCGCAATTATCGTCGCGGATATATTCCCGCGTTATCCTTGCCGAGCCGCGTAGTCGTAACTTCGCGCCTGCACTCGGCCGCCGCGCAGATACGAGTTATGACGTTTTCTGCGGCGGCACTAAAGATTGCGCCGCGCGCATCGGCTCGCCCCTTTTCTCCTCGGCCTGTCCTGGACGGCCGCCCGCGCGCGCCCTTTAAAGGGCCCTTATCGCCCGGCGAAATCGGGCGACTATCCGCGTACTATCGTCCCAGGTGTTTACGAGTCGGCGAGGGCCCGCCGCGACGTGTCCGCCGATAGCGCGACTCGACACGCTGGTAATTGCCACGGTGGAATTGCCACCAGCATCACCGGCACCGAGCGATCTTCCTTTCTCTATCGCTCTCGGGAGGGACCGCGCGCGCCGGCGAGCGATAAGCCGCGAGACGCGAGTCGCCGAGGCTGGGACGCCCTTATAACTAATAACTATTACTTTTCAATAATTTCATCATCGCTGGACGTCGAAAGTTATCGTGTGATACGCACGTCGATATATTTTTACTTTCCTTCGAACGTATGCAGCCCGGCGGAATCTGCGTGCGCGTCGGTGATAAATACGACTACGGGCTATTGTTTTTGAAAATTATTCGAAAAAGAATTTAAATGACGGAGAAAGACGAGCCTCGCTAATTCAAGGTCTGCGTTTTATTCGGAACGTTAATGCGAAGCCGATGGCTGCGCCGGTCCAGCCGCCGTTTTTCTAGAGAGCCCCGCGTTTTCTCGGTAGCGATAAACGCTCGTCGGAACGCATCCGAAATAAAATCCTCACGGGAACGGATCGAATATAATTTCTTTTCGACTGTCGCAAGGAGATTCGAAATATATCAGTTTTGGCCGAGGGATCGTTCGGATAAAACGAATACAGGCAGAAATAATTAAGATAATCGATAAATTAAAAGACGAGCAAACCTTCATATAAAGAAACGCGCTAACGTCTAACTGATTTGTTCACAAAGTGAATTACTGGGGGACCCATTTAGCCCGGCTGGCCCTATAAACAAAATTAACATTCCGTCGAAGACCGGCTACGAAAAAGTAGTTGCATCCGCCGGCGGAATTCGACCCAGAACTTGTTACTTTGGACGTTCTTTGTACAAGTCCGCTAACAATCTAGCAAACAAAACCGACGAGCGTCTCGCGAATAAATGTATCAAATATTTCAACAAATTTTAAACACGGTGAAAAAAATTTACTTAATAATTTTAACGCTAATTAAGCACTGATTTTATTTCAAACGTAGCAGAATATATCGCGTAATAACGCATCGTGTATCCCATCAACAGATTCTCGGCGTCACCCTGAGCCCGCACGATGAAATATCGTGTACCGTTTTATTCGCGCAAAACTAAGTCGCTCTCGCACGTTTAAATAGCGTTAATTTAACGCGCTCGCGTGTGGCAATAACTCCAAAGAGAGTTAATAGCGCGAAATTCCGCGAGCTAAATCTTCCTTCTCGGATGTTATTAGTTACGTCGCGCCCGAACGCAACGTTCTTTCGTCATCGCCGCCGCGATTGCGACGAAGATAATTGCGCGCACCGAACGGAGGCGATACGGGGAAATGGACCAGGAGAAAGAGAAATCCGTTTATTATTTTAACTATCAGAGCCCAGGCTTTAGCGTATCGGCGACCCGAACGAGATTTCATCACGCGTCCACTTCGGCAAACGGCTCCGGCACACGAAAATTTCAGGCTTAAAGTAATTTATCGAAATTCGCAAACGTCGAAATGGCTTCAAGTATTTTGCGCGAAGTTAAACCAAAATTATTTCGCAAGTAAAACCGTCGGTTTTACAATCCGTGTAAAATTTTACATACTAGCCGGATTTTATTACATTATTTGTAAAGAAGAAGGCGGCCCGTCGAGAGTTTGAGAAGAGAAGTATTCGCATTTTTAGGCCAGCGGATAATGCAAATCCGATTTTCCGATGTCCTCGAATAGGGATTTGCCGATCGGTACGATCCTCTCGCATTAGCATATCTCCGCGGTGATAAAGGTCTAAACTAAACGCAGGCACACGCGGCGTGCAAACTGGCCGATAAATTAAATACGTTAATCGAACAGCGATGCAGTAAACGACTCGTAATCGACCGAGTGGCTTACCGATTTAACGCGCGAAGAATCGTAAGCCGGCTCTCTCGTCAAGGTAGAGCGTGTTAAGTCCCCGGTGGGAAAAGCACTCCCCTAATGCGAAGAACACGCCATGCCAATTATAATCAACATTTTTAATCACTTCATTCGTGAATATTAAGAGTCGTCACTTAACTCCGTGATCAGTTTTTAATAATTAAAAAGTACATAAAATATTTTTTTTTTTTTCTAGCTCTCACGCGTTCTTCTATTTTTGTGCTAAGCACAGCTAAACTTCGCTCGGTCACGTGGATAATTAATAATTAACAAACGTCACTGTCGTTCATCTTATCGCGAATAAATATTAAACTGCAAATGCGAATTTGTTGTAAAGATAAAGAGCATACGTTTCAATTTAATTCCCTGCGTTCCCAAGAATTTCCAGAATTTATAATCTTTATATAATGTTCGTAGTTATCTGAGAAATAGAAGGGTGCATTTTAAACTCGCACAAATATCCGCGGTATAAACGCTGCGTTCGCTAATGACCCGGGAATTTTTTTATCCGCTGGCTCCGGCGTTGACCTAGGCCACGAGAACGCTACGAACCGAGAAAATCGTCGGCACATTGTTAGCTGTAATGGCGGGTGCGCACGATACGAGGCTAAGCACCTGACTTCGTAATTTTGTAAAGGTTACGCGTTTTCTCCGCAATTTTATACTCCGCTCCGCGGCAAAAGTATTAATTTTCGACAATTTCGCTGTCCCTTCTCCCGGCGCGATGATTGGACGTGTCGGTATTTCGCGGTAAAATCGCGCAGTGCGTCCGCGACTGCCGCCGGTCACCGTGTAGAAATCCCAGGACAATTACGCGCCACACAAGGAACCCTTTATCCTACCGCATTTTTTTTTTCCCTTTTTATTTTTTCTCTTAGCTGAATGTATGGCGCCAAAAACGAAACGCGCGCGTGTGTATGGATCTTAGACCTATCCCTGTATTTCGTTCGAGGGTAGACGAATTAATGAAGGCGCAGGATTAAAACGACTATACGATCGAGACTGTTGCATTCTTTGTAGACCTATGCAAATCATGGTCGTCCTTTTCGAAGGACCGACCGCAGGAACATGAAATGCAGACTGCGCGGAGGAAAAAGGAAAAAAAAGAGCGAAGATAAAAATAGGGGTCTGCACGTAGAAATGAAGCAGTTCCGCGAATTAATCTAAGGAACGGGTCGCTACGAACGGCATTCATTCAATTAGACGGCGGTGCGGAATCAAGCCTTTGTCAGATAATCACAACCTTATGTCGCGGTGACGATGACAGCAGGGTGCGGCCGAAAAGGCGCACCCTGGCCGCGTATATATATACATATATATATAAGTGTGCCCGTGTGTGCGGACGTATCCGCCGTCACTATGAATAGGAAAAGAACGACGTGGAGAGATCCGCGGAGAACGACAGAAGAACGATACGACGCGGAAGAATCGAGGGTTGGGCCGTCGCGTTGCACATTGGGAAATACGTTCTCGGAGAGAAGAGGCAGAGATAGCCGCCGAGATGGATAGAACAAAGGAGAAATGTGTCGGGAGTGACAACGGGTGTCGCAACGCCGGCTACTAAAACCCCATTGTGCTCGTCGAGACCGCGTGCTTAATTATGATTTGAATTTATCGATCGCCGATCTTTCGTCAGAGCCGTCAAAATCGGACGTGATCTCCTGCGCTTTTCGAACGTTGAAACAACACCTTGACGTCTCACTCCGCGCTGCCCGTCCTTATCTATTCTTACGCCGCGGTCGATACTATTTTTCATTGACGCCGCAGACTCGACGACGGGGAAAACATCGATACGTTTTACCAATGCAAATACGGAAGCGAACGAAAGGAAAAGGTTAAACGTCTCACTCGATTCGAACCAGGTTTAAGATGTAACAGCGCATCGGCTCGGCTCTCTGCATTTATTCGTCGGCGCGCACATTCATACGGGACGCGGTGAAGCATAGTTTGTCGGTCAGCGTATGCATTCATCGACATATTCGCGTCACAATTTCTCTGCACCGTGGCGGAACTTTCTCGCATGCACCGCGACTAAAGAGGTTGGCGATTCTAATTCCCGTCGGTATTATGCATACCGCCATCGGCGGCGGATCTATCTATATGTATTTAACATGACGGCGAAGGGGGAAAGAAAAGAAAAAAAAAAGCGCTACGACCGCGCGCTCTCGGTATTGTTGCGCTCGATTGTAAATTAAAATATCGCACGTGTAATTGGCCGCACGGTAAAACCGTGACCGTGTTTCCTCTGGAAAAAGTGCTACTGTCTTGAAAAACTGTTCGCACATATGGAGCAGATACGCGGGGGCTCTTGTCTGGAAAAAATATGTAGGAGTGCGCCGCAGATAGTTATCGCACCGCGGTGAATTATTCGCGAGGCGCTGGATATCTGATCTCTCTTTTAATTTAAAAGTGGAGCGACGTGAATACGGCGAAGCCGCCGCGGAGGAGCGACCCGTGCGCTAAATTCGCGCCACGCCATCGTACGTGACCGCACGCGGAGTGATAAAAATCGCTCGCGAAATCGCAAGGGGCCCTAAGTCGAAACTGCCGCGATCAGAATTCGCGATCGGCGAAAGTTAATTGATTCGCGTGCGCTAGGTTTGAGGACGAGGTCTATGGAGAAACTTAGAGGACGGTCCCTTAAATCGCAACGCGAGCCTCGTAATTTATGTCCGACGATCACGAACCCAGAGGCACAATGTCGGTGGTATATTCGAGTCGGTTTGCATACCGATAGTTCGGTCCCCCCTTTCAAGAGCCACGCAACGAATACCAATCCTATATTCTCGGCATGAGAACGGCGATATGCGTTTCTCGTCGCGTATCGATAACTTGTCGTTGATCGTTGCCTGATACAACTTCCGTTACCTCCTTATCGCGAGCGAGAAATCTTAAAATTTTATTAATGAAACCGTCATTGGCAAAGGATTAAGTATCCGAGGTTCTTTTTCAGGCGCAACGGCTTCTTCGAAAAGCGGGCGGCACTTCGTGCAACGAATGGCAATCCTACGCGCGTGCAATATAACAAAGGCTCGACTTTCCCGTCACGTATCGATAATACTTTGTCAAATCATACTTCCTCTTCCTCCTTCGATGCATATATTTGCAATACAAACATGCATGCACACTTAACAGCTGCATGCATTGCACTTCATGTAGACGCGAATTTTTTTTTCTTTTTAATTTCTCTATTGTCCCCTCGACTCGTATTATTATTCAAGCGAGAATAAAGAAATGTTAAATTGAATCCTATTATTTTAAATATCGTCCTTATCTTTCAACACAGATTTTAAATAAAAGCCATCCTCATTTATTTCTAATATTATTTTGCGTGTTTTGGCGATTTTTTTCAAACGGTAATTATAACAAATTTATATAATTAGATGTAGTAGGGCTTAGTTGAATGGACTTGGAGTGATGGATTATTATACAACAAGTCGATGTATATGAAGTCATTTTGCTCTCAATATTAATAGACATGCTCCCGAGAAGGGAAGGTACGGCGAAGGAAGTGCATGGAAAAGCGACCTCGGAGCTGTCGATCGACCGCTAAGAAGGTCTCCTTCTTTTTCTCCCTCCTCTCTCCTCTTTCTCTGTTTCTCGCCGGTCACGCAGTTGCGCGAAGACACGAACATCGCCGTATAAGCTTTTGCGCAAGAGGCATAATTATGGCCGAAGAGGAAGCGAAGCCGAGTGCGTTAGCACACGTAGGACGAACGTTGAACGATGAACTTGACACTGCACGTGCGAGAGAGAAGAAGAAAGACGGAGAGAGAGAGGTAGGAAAAGGGTGTGCACGAGCGAGAGCAGCGGAGAGAAAAGAAAGAGAAAGGAAGACCGCGAGGCCTGCAGCCTCACGAACGCCTACCTATTTCTATCTTGCCTTTTTCATCCTCGGAGAAACAAATGACGTCCATAAGTCTATCGATCCCCCTAGATTACCCTTCTTAATTTCCCTTTTTCAGGTCAAGATAGAAACGCGGATGCGTTTAAGTAGACAGTTGTTTCTCAACTCTAATCGCCTAAGTGGAGTCAGACGCATCGCGCGGACAATATATGCACTGTTATCACTCCCAGCCGCAGTTTTCTTTACGCCTATCGTTATAATTATCGTAATACATATTCCATTGCGTCGTGATAATACTTCGTAATTAATTTATTCCTATCAAGTTCATAAAGTAATATATATCCGCTTTAAATTTTTTTAATTCGCTTTCAATCGATTGATAATCTTTTTTCATATTTTAATGCAACGTGAGACCGTAAGTTAAAATAAAACGAAACGATAAACCGAAAAGACGCGAATATCCTCCGAGATGGCGATTAAATATCAATGGATAGCAGGGAATATTTTGCAAAATAGCTCGCGTAGTTGCGAGCATGACAGTGAAAGCAGTGGAGTAACCGCTAAGTCCATCACTGGTAATGCGCGAATCCAGTACGGTGAATAAGCATGCGTACCTCACTGACACATTAAGATCACGAATCAAGATAGAGGCTGTACTCAGCCTAAGTCATAAAAGATACTTTGCTCCACTCATTCGTTCCACGTTAGCAAGCCGCATGAAGATCTCCTTGTCTGTCCCGCGTTATTATTTTTCTAATGCCGCTATATCTATTACGCTCCCCTACGCGCGGAAAATTCTTTAGCCGAGGTGTATTAAGCCTATGACGTAAATAAATATGCGAGCCACGTAGATTAATATTATTTTTAGAAGCCCGTGCAATTTTTATTACAATTGCAATACGGTCGCGTTTATGCCGACGTTTTACGAGACAAAAAAACCATTTCCCGATTAATCGCCGGCGGCTCTTCGTCTCCGCGGTTCAGAGTTCGTTTCCAATTAATTGCACCGTTGTAAAAAGCGAAACGCAACGATCGAATTAAAGAGTCAAACGAACGCTGGGAGAGCGGCTGGGGGTTTTCACGAGTTTTACGAGTATCACGATGCATCGTGCATCAAATGCAGGCGAGTCGCTACGAAACAGGCTCTCGAGGGCCCGAAGAGTCATAAAAGCAACGTGTATACACACGCGCGCTCGGGGTGCATCGTTAGTCGTTCGTTCCAGATTCAGCGAGCCGGGATTACCCACTTCCTTCTTTCTCCTCCAGCCCGTGGAAAGAAACCGTATAATAGCGCCGGGCAAAATAAACACGGGAGAGGCAGAGAGGGCCCCCGAGGAGGCGACCGAGTCGTGAACGAGTTTTACGAATGTCGTAACTCTCCGTTACTCAACCGCCGGGGTGCCGCATCGATAGACGATAATACAAAGATTGCCGGTTTTAAACAATAACGACACGCTGAATCCGACAGTCGTAACGCGGACCTGAGACTTTACGTTCGTAGCGAAAACACGGCGTTACGTAAACCCGTGCTCTCGCCGGGTGCAGCTTTTCTTTTACTGCCACGAAAAATATCAGTCCCCTCGCGAAAATTTCACCTACTCGTCTCGCGTTCTCACGGCAGAAAATTAAGCCTTAATACATTTTTTTATCTTTATCGTTTATAAATAGCAATAAAAAGATAGGACGATATGTTAACGTTAAAAAAGCCAAAAAACTTCCTACCATAATTTTTAGAAGCAACATGTTGCTTGAAACACCCTGTAGATATTTTTTTAATTTATAAATTTTTTTCCCCCGGAAGAATGTATTTTAATAAATATGCGTTAATTAAATTCCAATAAAAATTTCGAACGTGAGTTAACTATAGGGTACCGTATTGCGTGCTTCCTCTCTAAAGAGCCAACGAGGGCAATTACGTTGCGCCAGGATTACAGAGAAGTGCGTGACCCACTGACTACACCTTTCGATATAATTTAATGACAGAATTTTCCCTCCCCGTCTGTTTCCTTAAACTTTGTATTGCGAGCTTTACAATTACATTCAGTTAATTAAGGCGCATTTGTCTTACGTTTTAATATTTAATGCTCGTTCTTTCAAATTAAAAATATTAATATTCCATAATATTACATCTAGCTTTTCGTTAAATTTATTCATGTCGCGAGCGGTGCGATTCAGCGACTGGGGAACGCGGTGCAAATTCACGGGGAAAACGCGTGCGTGACCGCGGCCGGATGTATTTTCTCGCAAGTTGCCCTTTCAGAGGAAGCTGAAAAGTGTGCAAAATATCGAGGCTAAAGCGGCAGCATTCTTGCACGAAAATCGCGGCGAGCGTGACGAAAAAAATGCATCGTACAGTCCCGATCGATCGATCGGCCTAATTAATATATTGTTAACTTTCCGTCGACTCGATCCTGAATGCGTCGATGCACCTAACGCGGAGTTGGCCTTCCGTTCGCCGGCAATTACACATTTCGCTAAATGGTGCATTTTGTAAACGCGATATGTGCATATAATATAGACGCGCGGCCAATGTAATTTGCCACCTGCACGAGAGTCAGCGGAATGGCAACAAGTCCCAACGCGACGCTTTGCAAAAGATACGCAATATCGTTTTACGCTACTTTCTTCTGTCGCGACGTTAGCGGATCCCGGTGGATAAACGGACTCGCGAGAAGTGGTATCCCGCGCTATGTAATTTTTTGTGCGTGATAGTTGGCTATTTACCGAGTAAATGTTTCTTCAAGTACGGAATACTTAACCGCTTAAATAGAATGTAAGAAATATTTGCGAAGCGGAGACTGCATAATTTCGCAGCATGCAAGAATGCTCATTGCGTAGACCTTAAAAATACTAATCGTTTCTGAATGTTGACTCGACACAGGGTCGAGTATATATATATATTTTTTTTTTTCTTGGCGCGGATTACAATGCGCGAGATAGAAATTATGGCTAAAAAAATTTGACGTTGCGATTAAATGTGTATATGAAAAAAAAAAGTAGATAAATAAAATAAAAGATGTTCTCGGCGTACCGTGAAATAAAAAATTATCGCGCGGAATCAGAAACGGAAGATTCTTCGGTTACATCGCGTTCTAAAAATAAAAGGTATCATGTGGAAAATAATTCCTATAAAAACACGCGGGGATATAAATTACAGCCGACATTCCTCACCGGCGTCGCTTACAAATCCGTTTTCGATCGGCTGATTGATCGACGTACGTCCGATCGCTGATAAGACCGATCGTCAAAGGATGCAACGTCTTACCTACGAGTGTCTAAAAATACCGATCATTATTAATCGGCGGTTCGACATTGCGGCCAGCGCGCAAACAACGGATTTCTCGCGATGGGGAATGAAGAAAGAGGAAACCTATGAGCCGAGGCGAAGGGAAGAAAAGAAGATGATCTCACCCGGCAAAAAATGGCGCACGCGGTCCTCCCCCCCCCTCTGACCCCGTCCCGCTCCTCTCCGGCGCAATTACATCGGCGTTACATGCCTGATCGGGTTTAACGATTGCGCGTCAAATTATCTAAGTAAGAAAAAGGGGCGCTTCTCTCTCGGCTTTGCTTTTCGCTCTCTCCTCTCTCCACCCACTTGCGCCGACAGAAAATTCCGCGGTTCGCTGATCCTGGGTCCGCGGCGAAGATTAACGAACGTGCCGTGCTTCTATCTTTCTTTCTCGCGCGGATTTGGAGGCCGGCGGTTACATCTAAGTAATTTGCGACGAGATTAACTCCCTCCCGTACAGCCAAAAAGAGAAAATACCTCTGCCTTGCGGTAATACGGTGTCCGAGGCCAATTACGTTTCCCTTTAACCGCAGGACGCTTTAATCACCGATTCGTTTTACTCGCGTTTCTATTTTCACGTCACACCCACGACATTCAATTCGCGCGGTGGAAATTAACAAGCGGGGGGGAGCCTTCGCCGCGCGGCGCGGCCCTTTCGCGGGACAATCTAATTACTATCGACGAACGCGAGTAATGGGACCCGCGCGATTCACGGAGACGCGGAGTTTATAAGTAATTGTCGGTACGGGAAAACGAGTATCATCACGTTCAATGCCACGCGGCTGGCCCGCCGTCGCTCGCGCGCGTCTTGTAATTTTATTCGCGGTAGAATGCAATTCCCGATGACGCCAACGACGAGGCGACCTTCGAGGATACGCATCCTTCTTTCTTTCGCGATTCGTCCCCCGTCCCTCTGCCCTACGTCCCTCGTCCATCTCCGTCTCCATCTCCATTTCGTTCTCCCGGCGCGCTATCGCGTAACAGTAACTCGCTTAAGCGTGCAATTTGTACTCGTCGAGATATAGATGATGCAGCGATGAAGAAAGCGTTATTTTTCCAATTAAAACGCCGCTGTTTGCCACATAGACGAAGACGCGGGCAGAGATAGAGAGAGAGAGAGAAAGAGAGAAGCGCCCGCGCTTGTAAATGCATTCGCCGCGAAGAAAAGTACCGTAACGAAGCGTCAAGGTTGCGCTTGTACGATACGGCTGATCGGATCGTGTTTGCGTAATTTTACTTCGGCCGCAGTTAGTGGCGGCGAGTTTCTGCCTTTCGCGCGTTACGCTACTACTCGCATTGTTCGCCGAGCACCGCGAGGAAAGACGACGTATGCCAATGCAGAAAGAAAAATACGCGATGAACTTCGGAAGATACAAGGGCTCTCGCGAGTATCGAATCACTGCTGATAAAATCTGTTTTTTTCTCTCTTTTCTTTTTTCTTTCTTTTTCGGCCAATTAAATTGCACGGCCGCCACGTTTTCGGCCGTAATTAAATTGGTCCCCGCTTTCGGCGGGGATCGAAAAAGGGACGAAGCGATCGATCGCGTATAACGAGCTTAATTAATTTTAACACTCCCGTCGTGTATCGCGCCCGATCGCGGTCTCACGTTAATCGGATTATTCGTCGCAATAAAATCTGCATAAATCCTACGTCGCCGGACGCGTTTACCGCATTTCTACCAATTAAGCTTACAAAATCACTCAAGTGCCTACGCTAAGTAAGCCGGGATTTGCTCGTTTTTCGCGCACGCAATTGCGGCAACGTTTATTAGATGGATAAGCAGTGGCGATCAATCTCGCTCCTCGGACTACGGGCTTAATTAATTTTAACCTCAGACGCGTACACGCTACTGTTTGTAAATTATTATTATCAAGCGCTCGATATTTGCAATAAAGTTTCCGTAAATCCGGTGCTAATTGTGTATCAATTACAGTACGATTCAGTCAATTAAATAATCGTAAATACAGTCGTGGTCGAACTAATCTACTTGTCGCTTCGGATTTTTTTTTTTTTATCAGCGAATATTCTATGTAGCTTCTATGAAATATTTACACGATGAAAAAAATTACGTATAAACTGCCAACTAGAATAATGTAAAAATATGTTTTTTTTTAATTTATATATCGTAATGACTGTGACTTTCTCTCGATTACAAATATCAAAATAAAATTTATCAATATCTTTCGCGCTTTCGTTGAAACGCACGAGGCATGCGTGCACTTCGAATTCGCGGCGTCGATACCGTCAATTACCAGACGTAGATACATAAATCGACTCCCGGTGCAACGCTTCCACGTTGCACTGCGAACGAGGACTGAAATAGGCGACCGGTGAAACTAGTTTTTACCGTAAATCCACGGTGCACTGTATAGTCGGAAAAGTTATCGTCCGGCAACGAAACAAAGTAGGCGACCTTCGGTGACAAAGGGATATCGCTGGAATAAGGATAAACTGGTTCCGGCCGCGACTTTTTTATTTTTTTATTTTTGTAGAAGTTCGACCATACCATATTACGAAATCACGTTCGTTTCGTCTTCTATTTTATAACGTGCCACGTCGAATGTTTCATCTCCCGCTGCGCGCTTACGAGAAATTATTTCTTTCTCTT
Source organism: Cardiocondyla obscurior (assembly GCF_019399895.1). Lineage (NCBI taxonomy): Eukaryota > Metazoa > Arthropoda > Insecta > Hymenoptera > Formicidae > Cardiocondyla > Cardiocondyla obscurior. Next base: position 1,840,978 of record NC_091876.1, read on the forward strand.
ATTGCAGTTCGCTCCGTGGAATTTTTAAATTCCCGATCGTTGTATTAATATCCGTCAATCTTTCTATTGTTTCTACGTATTATTTAAAAGACTCTTATCTAATGTATAATATATCAATAAAAATTAAATTTAAAAGAGAATTATTTATTAATTTTTTTTAAGTTACCCAACGCTTTCCCTTACATTATTAATTGCTCCGTAATAATTAAGAAACGATTAATCAGCTATGTTTTCTACATAAAATTTTTAAGACCCTTTCATTTAATTATTAATGCGAAGACTCGGGGCGAGTTGAATCTCGCAAGGCGAGACATGTAGGAAGTGATGCTGCTGGCCGCGAAATAACTCGTGGATGCGTTCTCGAAATACATTCGATACCGTCGTCGTTATCTCGCGAGGGGGGCTCGCGTCAAATACGCGCCTATCCCGTCCAGCCGCGACGTGCGTAGACGTGCAAAGAATGGCGTGCGCTCGGACGCATACAGATACACGGGGATGTGCCTGTCGTGGCAAAAAGGCGGGAGGCAATCACGACCAGGCCCGAATATGGGCGAGTAAGGTCAGGGTGCGAACGCAGCCGAGAACGAGGAATGCCATTACGCGCGTTTCGAAGTCGCTGTCACGGTCCGGTCGCCCGTTTCTCGCCTGCCCACCCTCTCGCCCCCGTCGAGCAATGCACCGAGGAACGTGCGCGAAAAATTCGTCCATTCGTGGACACTCGAACGTCACAAAAAGTCCGATCTTTCCGACGTTCGTTTCGCTACAAGAAGCTAAAAAAAAGTGCGCTCGCGCCACCACGCTGCCGTTCGTTAAGTACAATTTTAGTGCACGAGTCCCTTATATTTTACGATAAATTGCGCACGCATTTGCATTTCGTGCAGTTTACCATTGCCATTTAGGATAGTATTAACAATAAATTATATGAATGAATACCCGAGAGTACTTCGCCGGAAACGAGGCTGTTCCTCGAGCCTACTCGTGACTGACCGAAACGGGCAACCCGACAGATCCGGCGGATTATAGACGAGTGTTTTTATTTCTCCACGTGTTACGTAAGTGTTTCGAAAGTACCCCGGAAGATGGACCGGGCCCATTGTGCATTGTTACCGTCTCGCGTTTCGAGATTTCACGGGGTTGCAGCATCGTGGGCCGCTAAAATCACGTCTTCGATTATCCGCCCTTCAGCCGTATCTACGTCTTTTTAATTCGCGTACCGAGTTTATCGTTAAATCGACGTCGAACGTTTTGACGACCGGGAAGGATCGCGGGGCAGCTGACTCTGCCACCGTGGTACACGTGGCCCGGGAGCATGAGGAGCAACCGCGAGAGGTTGGCGCGTTTCGACCGAAATGCAACGACGGGCTAAGCCGCGCGCTCGCTCGCTCGGTGTGCATTGCAATGCGATGCAGGCAGCATAAAGCAAGCTGCCATACATGGGGCGACCGTCAGCCGACTCCGGGTTACAGCAGGACCAGCTCTCGGCTTCGAGCGTCGAAGGAAGACGGAACGAGACCGCGGGGCGAGGCAAGGGAAGCACGGCAGAAACGGAAAAGGACGTCAAGACGACGGCCGCGGCGCGAAAGAAAGAGACAGCGGGAAACGACGAAGGGAGGGCGGCGGAGGAAGGGCGACCGTAAACCGTGTTATCCGCGCGCGCGCCTATGTGTGTGTATGTGTGTGTACGCGGGCAGCACGAGATTGTGCTCGCGGAGAGCCAGGCTTCCTCTCCCCGTCGAGATAAACCTGGACTCTCTCGCTCCTCACGAACGGAACCGCATGAAAAGATCTCGCCAGAGGTCCTCGACACCCTCCCCCGTTAAAAGTGCATCTTCGTAAAGTACGATAACGCTTTTCGACGCTCAGAAATGACCGAAAACTATAATTCTAATAAATAAAAAAAAAATAAAAAAAACTGCATGCTATAAAAAAAATATTCGTCTTAATTCAACGGCAGTCCACGGACCTCACATCTTCTAAGTTTACAGCGTAAACGCGATTTATCAGTTTCCAAATTTATTCTGATTCAGAAAACGCGTGTGTGCAAAAGAGCCTTCTCACGACAGGCGACGTATAATAAGAATCCTAAGCGGGATTATCGATCAAAGGGGGCGATCACGCGCGCGTGTTGCACCGCAATCGACATTTAATGCGCGATTAATTAAACTGAAATCAGATACATACTAACAAACTCAGACGTGGCGAAACGCGCCTGGTCGATTATTAGCCGTCAATTAAAATCAATTAGGAGCATCCGCCACGAAAGTGCGAAACCCTACCGAAGGCCGTCGCTTCGTTCGCTCGAAAAAAAATTGATTTCACCCAAGCCGATTACAATCCCAACGTGCTTAAAAGTTTCCGACAGAGATAGAAAAAGGTAGATAAAAAGAGAAAAAGAAAAAGGGCCCCCTTCCCCCCAAGGGGGGGAGGAAGCAAACGTTTAATAGCCCGCACGGTGAGTCTTGCGCACGTAACGGCCGTCCCGTTACGTTCCCTATCGTCCATTAAATCGCAATTAATTAAATACGAAAATTATTCATCTCGGCCGCGCGCGTTACACGCGAGCCCGGACCGCGCGGCGCGCGGCACCGCATAGGTAGGTATGCAAACACATCCGCGCGCCATTCACACGACAACGGGGCTAGCGCGAAGAGAAGGTGCCGATGATTAATTCCAGGCGCAACGTTCCCCGACGTCGTTACGCGCGTCGTGCTCCTCTACGCTCGTACCGGAGATCGAATTCCCCTAACCTTGTAAAGCGGAGGCTTACACGCCGTTACACATATCGCCGAAGGTGTCGAAGGCGCGCGCTGAACACCTACACGCGACGGATTAGACAGCCGCACACGTGTCGGAGACGAGCCCTCCCCTTCCCCCCCTCCCTCCCGCGTTTCACCCCGCGGTTCTCTATCTCGCGATCTATTTTCCTACGCCTCGGCGCACCCTCCGCACCACGGGCGTTTGTTCTTTATAAATTGAAAGAGCCGTACGAGCCCGCGTATCTCAATTAATATATAATTAGTCGGTGAATACGTCTCTTTTAATAGATAAGAAGCGCGTTTAACTGATCGCTCGCTTTAATTTCTACGTCATAATTGCTCCTTTAACTGGTCGCATTTCGTATTTCTATTTATATAGAGAAACCCGTTCGCGAGAGCCGGGATTCCCCCGGTGCCTTTTCCATATCAGATATGTTTCACGTGGATAATACGAGCCGCGCTCAAGTAGGCGAACCGCGAGAATGTCATCGCGGCCTTGACATTTTACGCTCGCGCGGACGCGCGAGTGCGCCCAGCGGAATTTTCAGCTCGCGCCCCGGTTCGGTTTTCGTGACAGACGGCCCCTCTGGGAGTGCGGGGAGCAGCCGCGTATTAATTACGTTATAAATTAATGTAGTAGCAGACGCATTATCCCAGATGTAAACAGTGCGTGCGATTAATTGAGCCGAGTAATTAGCTAGGTGGCTAATTAAAAAGACATTCAATTATTATGTCAATTACCGACGTCGCGTGGATCCGTATTGTATACATAATTTCGAGTAATTACGTCCGAGTAACATTTCTAGACTTGTTTCATAAAATTTAGACCACGGAAAGTGTATCTCTTAGTCACCGCGGTATCTTCGGTAATTATCTCGATTCTTTTCTTTTACCTTTTTATTAAACCGCTCATTTTCTTTTCTTCACGGTGCACGTTATAAATACGCGGCGCATTCTTTTCTTATGTCTTTGGCATTAATATCACGAGTGCAATAGAAACTTCTCAAAGTAGATATACGGCATTACAAATGCATAAGAGTCCTGGCGTTAATGGCTATAATTAGATGGAAGAGTCCATTTCGCGTATCAATGAGACGAACATTGAACTCCATGTAATTATCCAGCTATCGTCCTCTCGTTGAACTCGTAGTATAAATAGCCGCGTGTGTCAGCGTTGCAAAATTACGCGCCGTACGGGCTCATTGAAAGGGAATGTCGTTACCGTTCGTTTTTTATTACAAATTTTCAATCGAGGGAGCGCAGTACGAACCGGGCTTTTAAATACGGCCGATATTGCAGAAAATAATGTGAGCGCACGACAAAGGCGTATTATTTCGAAGTAGCATTAACAAAATAATAAGAAATTAACGTCGACTTATCCAGCAGATGTGTCTTCAATTTATAATCATTTATAAAATAAATGCATAATATCTTAACTAATTTACTTCTAAAATAAGAATTTATGCAGACACATGCAGATACACGTTGTAAATTTTTGTTTCATCTCGTATTAATAAAATTATTTTATACGTATAACTTTTATCTGAATTAAACCCGAATAAATTATAAAATAAAATTTTCTTATTATTTTTTTTTTTTTTTTCCTTTTTTTCTTAATTTTACGTCGGCAAATTATCGATGATAATTTGTCGACATAACGTTAGAAGGACAGGCAAGAATATCCAACTTATTCCTTAAGTACTGAGTACCAAGCGGCGCGTTCAAAACGCCTCCGCGAGAGAATACAAAGAAGCATTTCGCGAAGGGGGAAGATGCTCGTATCCGCGCGAGACGCCTCATAAGAAGCAATCTCTTACGCGAGGCCAAGAAATCGCCTGCTCACTTTTCTACATTCTACGAATAAAATGATAAGCCGACGATATATCGTCTACGTTATATTCTCTCGCAGCACACATCTCCGCGACTTTTTCTGCGATCCGTGCGCGAAGAACGAAGGGAGGAAAAAAAAAAAAGAAAGACAGAGAGAAAGAGAGAGAGAGAGACGAAGGGGAGAAGAGGGAGAGAACCCTTCCCGGTAAGACGATGATCGGTCGTCGCAGCCTTGAAACCTGTCTCCTCGGGCCTGGCAAGTGCACGAGCAAGGGGTCCTCGATTTACACGGCGCCAGACCAAGATCAACGCGGAGAAATGCGTGCGCCGCGCGGCACGTTCTTTTTATTAATGACGGGATAGCCACCTCGACGAAGGTCGCGCCTGCCGATGATCTACATTAAATGACGATGATCCCCCCGACAGCGTAATAAGCGGACGGAAAAATTCGTGACGTTTGAGTGATATTAAACCTCTAGCTATGTAATGGCGCGCGGGATAGACGGCGGGGGGAAAATTTATTCCCCGAGAAAGGCTCTGTGCGAGAAGACGAAGAGCACCAGCTCGATTACGTAATATTAAAGACATGAAAATTGAGACGTGGGACAAAAAGAGGAGAGAAAGCGCAACGCGTTCCCGGACGTCACAATAAAATCGGATATTTCCTTCTTTTTTTTTTTTTTTTTTTTTTTTTTTTTTTGCTGTGGTTTTGAAACGCCACGTCCGCCTCGTGGAGGGACTTCTCGTGAATTTTCGAGTTTGCACTTTGATGACCCCCTCGAGTAAGTCTTGCGAAATGAAGCGTGCGTTTTTCGCGTGCAACGCGCCGCCGTATGCGGCCGACGCCAAGCGATTCTTTCGCGTTCCCGTCATATATTGCCCCGACGTTGGCCAACGGATACGGCCGCCGTAGGTCGGGGCGACAAAAGTCGGTCGATCCAGTTGGACACACACACGCACGCGATCTTATTGTTATTTATGAGCCGCGATATAAGGTATTAAGTAACGCTACTTTCACTGTCGCCTACACGGCCGTTAAATTCCTGCCGGAGCCGCGGCTGCGAGCGGTTCCGCTCGCGAAACGACAAAGCAAGCGCGCTGCGCGACCCGCTCTGGGGGTCGAAAATTAATGAGAAACCCGCCGATACGACGCGATCGATCGTGCCGTGCGAACCGCGCCTGGCGAGAGAGAGAGACCGCGATCCGATCGTATCTCTTCCGCGAAATTGAGATATTATAATCCGACAGCCCGGCGGCGGCGTTCACGCACGTGAATTTGCACGTGGTTATGAGCGACTCCGTTTTCCACCGCGGCTAATAAATCGCGCCGAACGAATAGTCGTCGTAAATATCACCCAACGAGGTATCGAATAAACACACAATTACCGAGCGTAAAACTTAGGTGCCGAGTGCGTAAAGACCGCGGCGAAATTAAACTTCCCTCCGTATCGACCGTCTTTAATAGCGACCGTATGAGAAAAGAATCGAGCGATAAAAGCGATTACGCGCGAACGTGTCTATGCCTTCGCTTCCGCCTTTTCGCTAATTGTATATTGATTTCTCATCCTAACGTTCGTATCGAGCGTATTTCTTCGCGGTTCAAGTTTCAGAAAAGATAACGTAATTATTTTGGCTTCTTAATATTTTATTTAAATAAGACTAATTAAAAAAAATATATATATTTAACAAATTTAGGAAATAAATTTCAGCCTTAAAATCGATCGTGGATCGTTACTTGATAACGTATGGGCATCGTAATGAACCGGCCACATTCCGAGGGCAACTCGGGGAAGAGGAGGCGAGGATTCACGGCCACGATAACCCGAGACCGACAATAGGTAGCCTTGAATTTAGCAGAGCGGAAACTACGCCTATGCTCCCTCCCAGCCTCTCTAATTACTTTCTCCGCGGCGGTCTATCGCCAAGATCTGGGCGAATATGGGCGCGAAACTATCCGGCTGCACTGCGAACGTACCGTGCATGACGTAATAGTAACCTACTTCCGCCCGGTGTTCATTCATGTGCTATGAAAGAAGCGACGAGGGGAAAAGAGGAAAGAAGTCGGCACATCTGTGGTACCTCCCTTTCTTCTCCTCTTTTCTCTACGTGCCTCCGCGTCCTGGACACGCACGTTTGTCGGCGTATCGCGGTTATCGCTTTATCTACCTTCCCCCAAAACAACCCAATTTACGAGCGAACCGAGAATTGAATCTGGATTCCAATTACGCGAACTCACGGAAACGGTCTCTACGTTCCGCGTACACGACAACTCGTCAATCGATGCACGAGCTATCATCGGTCGAGCAGACCTAGGAACAAAAAAAAAAAACCCAACCGTCTATTCGAGTCATATCGACTTCCATCCGCACGCAAAGTCCAATTTCGATAAAACGAGACTTATTCGCTTGCGCGAAAGCTCAAATGAAATATCCGCTCGCGAAGGGAGACAGAACCGGCGAGAGTGAAATCGCGCCGAGATTGATCGGCGAATTCCTCGGTTTTCTCTGCACCTTAAGTAATACCGATGATTATGCATATAAGAGCCATTCTCCACGGATAATTTCGTAGTCCCAGTCCTACATAAATTGCGAGAGCGCGACCGCGCTGCGTGCAGCAAAACGCCCCGGCGTGAATGCATCCATGCGTGCGCGCGTGCACAGTAAAAGTCGATATAGTTACCCGCGGACGAGACGGCCGCAGCCTCGGAGGAAGCGCGCGCGAGATGCCTGGACCATTTGCACGGCCGGATCGCGCGCACGATCGTTTCTGTTCCGCACGTAAGACAGACCTGCCTAACGATCGACACTAATGGCCTGCAGAGGAGGGTATTAAACTTAATATCGCGTGGGAGGCGAGGCTCACTTTTGTCGGCGTGGAGAACGCGGCCGGGGCGATTTCGCATGGACGAGACGAGACGCGCGGCGCGTCTATCCGCGTTGATGCACCCACGGGACGACGGGCAACACCGATTTTCATCGGAAATCTCAAAAATTCGTCCTACTCAAATAACCGATCTATTATCCTGTTGAAATTATTTACATAGCGGAAGCGTTGGACGCGAGAAGAAATTAAGAAATCGAAACGCCAAAATTAATCTATAGAATAAATAATTATCGCGCGGTCTATGAATTAAAATCGTACTGGCGTCAATCACCACGAAGATGTTTTATATTATTTAAACGGCGAGAAAACAATCGTAGGCGTCGGGTCGCGACAAATACCGGCCGTTCTCGCAGAACGAGACTGACGTTTCTCGGCAAGTAGAGCGTCGCTCGCCACGAGCCTAAGTGATCGACGATATTCCACGGTCGTCGCGCCGAGTCACGCTGAATCCACCGCGCGTCGCCAAGAGGAGAAGCCAGGTTGCAGCCGACATATCGGAAGTGGAAAATAAACGAGCCATTTTTGCCATTTCATTGGACGTCATTTCGCCGGGCACGCTCGAGCGCGCAGCGCCGCGATAACGTCGCGATCTCTACGAACGCATGGACGGCTTGATTTTTTTTTTTTTATCGCGGGACGAGTCTCAGCGTTCAGCATCTCCCTCGCTTTAAAGTGGAAAAAAAAATCCCGAAAATCGCTCTTGCATTTTCCGCAGCGCCTAATCTGACGGAATCCCGTCCGGAACTAATTTTTTTTTATCGCCGCAATAGCGGAATCGCATTTGCTCGCCTGTATTTGTTTGTACCGAGAGACACGCGGACTTCGCGCAGAAAATTATGATAATGAAAAAGGCGTGGTTGCGTGGAAGGAGGGTGAATAATGTTCGCGATACTCGAAGAGAGAGAGAGAGAGAGAAAGAGCTCGGCGCAACGACTTAACGCACCGCTACGCAATATTGCAATGTGCGCTCGTTTACAGCTGTCAATCTCGCTCGCAGCAATGTTATTAAATCCATTTACGTACGGCGTATAAATGTACACGCGGCAGACAGGGCGCTTCACGGACCTCTCTCGCCCGAGTCGGACGCGCAATCGAAACATCTTGATTATTGACCGCAGAAACGATCGGCGAGCGCGCCTTGATCCGTGACGTTCAGCGCGCGGCAAATAATTAGCGTAATCAAAAGTTCGTTAGCAAAAATCGCCGTAGGTGGCTGTTAACGTTATCGCGAAGCGCCTAAAGTAAAACGCGAAAAAAATTAAAATACACCCTGCCGCGCATTGGCCTTGTTATTACTTAATGGAAGATTTACCGACGGGCTTCTGACGAGTTAAGTGTTCTAGCGAACGAAAGAAAAAAACACGATTGCGAATATTAACGTAATAATGTAATAAAAATGTTGTGTTCTACTAATTGAGAGATTAATGTACTTCTTATCATTCGCTTCCGTTCTTTTTTAATGAAATTCTTTTTTATATAAATATAATTGGATAACTCGTTAAAAAGATAAACTTTCCGATCTGCATTCTTCCGCTTGTCAGCTCCGAACGTTCGTTTTATTTAAACAACCCTGTCTGCACGTCCGCGTAAAGAAATCTGTCGAAATCGTGACGCGACATGCGAATATCATGTACGCGTGCATGCTAACATGCCAGAAAGAAGATATTTAAATACCGCGAAGCATGTTTTTGTAAATCATGTTGTTGGTCGTTGATGGATAATCCGGTTGCATGTCCGACGTGTCGAAACATACGCTCGATAAAAAGCTATTAATTACGCAAGCGAGACACGCGTGTACGTGTAGAATTTAAGGACACCGAACTGGTTCAAAAAAAAAAAAGAAAAAAAAAAGAAAAAAAGAAATCGAGTAAAAATCATTGACGATACTACACGCGGCACGCATGAGTCATTTTCTACATTACACAGGCCGCGCGATAGTCGAGCAACGCGGTGAACTACGGCCGCGTTATCTGATCCATTCATCTGGGGCAATTCATTTGGCGGCGAAGGCCTAGCCGAAAGAACGACAATCCGTCGCGCAGACTTCGCCGCGCCGCGTTGCAGAAATCGCGGGGATCGAGGTGAAAAAGGAGATTTCGCAACGCGGTTAATTGCACGCGTGCATGGGAAAAAAAAAACGCCGATTATTAGCTCGCTATTCTGCGATGATGATTTATGGGCGCGTATTGGCTATGGAAACCATTAGCGTCGAGATTACGCGAGCCGCGGAAAAGGTCCCGGCGGCGCGGAGAATCGGCCCCGTACACGGTATAATGATTTTACGGATAAATAGATTGCAGGCTCTAAATTGACCCTGAATGACGCTGATTAAGGCACCATTGGATCCACAAGCGCGCGTGATAGGTCGCTGATCAACCGGTTGACCGTAAGATTTCCGGTCGAACCGGGTGAAAGTATGTCACATTCGTTACAATATGAGAGATCTCGACCGGCTGCGAAAACATTTAAATCTCTAGACCATGAATATCTGTGTCAGTGGCTTAGAGGGAACGTTTTAGCTACGTTCGTGTCCTCGAATAAAATTATTCCGGCCGTTATTAGTATTCTGCGTATCGCACGGAGTTTCTTTTCTCGAGAAAAGTGTTATTAAAAATTCTTGACTAATTTTATTTAAAATCCTATCTATTAAAAAATATATCGATATCATTAATGTCGCGTTCTGTTCTACGTTTTCTTTTTCTCTCTCTCTCTCTCTTTTTTTTTAATTTTATTTATAATATCGCGTGGAAATACGACGTTTTGTACTTGGGGCATTCTATCGGTACTTATCGATACATTCATCTCTGACATACGAGACTTTTCGAGCCGTTTATCTTCGTCGTAAAACGTCAAGCGAGACAAATGCGATTCGCAGGAGTCCTTTGTTCGTCGCTTTTCCAAGAAGCTCGCGGGCGGGATCTAAAGGCTCCTCCACCCCCGTGTCGCAGATCAAGAAGATCCATTAGATTATTTCCGATCGGGATCCTGCCGACCTTCCCTGCGGCTGAAATAGGACCTTCGTCTCTCCTACGTGTCCTTTTCTGCTCTCGCGAGAGCAGAAAAGGCCTACAACGTTTTCTACCTCGGGCGTTCGCTCATAATCAACAAATCGTAGCCGCGGATGTTCTATTCGCCTCGATTGAGGCTAATTTGTAGCATAATAGAAGGAGAGGATCGCTGCTAACCTGCACCCTTCGCGGCAAATTGGTTCCTTTAGTTTCTAAGAAGTGGAAGGTTACATCTTCGAGGGCAAACCGGATCGCGCCACATATATATCGTGCCGCGGTAAGAGCTCGCTAGATTAAGCCAGCCGTTTCTCTGAACCACCAGCGGCTAAATTAGTGAACGATGTACCGTTCCGATCGTCTCTTTTTTTTTTTTAACACCGGCGTGAACATCGAAAATCGAATACAAAATGATAATGAGAATAAACGGGACTCGTGATCGAATTAGAATATATTAATTTTTAATATAAATCTAGAAATCAACTTGATAGAAAAAAAAAAAAATATCTCAAACACCTACCTACCACCTACCTACCTATTCATTCTCCCCTCCAAAAGCATTTTTTTTAATAAAGAATATCAACCAAAATTAAAATACGAATCAATGATATTAAAAAAAAAAAAAGAAGCATCAGGATAAAACGAACGAGAGATCGTGGAACATTTTTTCGAGGGATCGTAATAGCTTGTTAATGTAAATGTATGTACACTGCATTACACGACTAGCGCACGCGAATTAATTTCACCGTGGTATAATAATAGCCGGCTGCACTTGGTAATCACACGCGTACGGGTAGCTAAAAGTACGAGCATATACTACGCGATTCGCCTGGCGTATTTATGCGCTCGCTGCGGAACGTGGGTATTATTCGCGAAGGTCGTCCCACGAAGGCTGCACTGTGTCAAACGGGTAGAATTGCCCGGCGAACGACGTGAAAATGAAACGGGGGCAAGACACGCGCGTAGCCTTATCCTCCTTCGAACTAAAAAAGAATGCGTCTATTGTGTTTTCGCGGAATCCTGAGCTTTGTGGAACATCCACGAAAAAGAAGAAAAAAAAATCGTACCATTGTCTCGTTTCATTAATTGACCCAAATTTTGAAAATTATTCCATGAAACATTTTCGAATAATACTCGTCGATTTTAAACGCAGATTTTTTTTTACTAAAGCTGCGATAAAAAAAAAAAAAAAAAAAAAAAAAATATATATAAGAATTCTCTTTTCTCGGAATCCTATTGTTACGTACCGGGGGATGCTCCAAAGCGGGGTGGAGAGAAAGGTCGGAAACGGTGCGCATAAAGGCGCACATACGGCCGCGTACGGAAAGAAGGGGACGACTGCACGCATTTTAAGTACACGCGGTGTTTCTCGGTAACGGAGCAATGAAAAAATACCGGGCGGACCTGTGTGTGTGCTGCGCGCGTTTCCCGAGGCATATAACAACCATAATAGGAAGGTAGAAGAGCCTTATCCCCAGAACCAGGTTACGTTTGCCCCGTTGTTATGCCGGATGGTTTCAACCACCGTGTCTGGGTGATCCGCGGGTATCTGGGTGAGACCGCGAAGGAGATAAAAGCGGAGTACGCGGGGCAAGGTAGGCCGAACGAGAGGGAACGAGATAATGAGAACGGCGGACGGAGGGCAGGGGGCAAGAGCGCGCAAAGCCGAAGAAGAAGAAAAGAGGCAAGTAACACAAGGTGCACGTCGAACAGATGCAACTAATACCCGTGGCTTTGAGGAAACGGAACAACCCGGGGGAGCTCGTGCGTGTCGAGCGACTTCGAAATGGAAAAGCGGCCTCTCGAGCACGGACAATTCCGCGTTCAACGAAAGTGCGCGATGTAAGACATTTCCATCGCCGTTATTCCGATTGATTTTGTTGCCCGATTACAGAACGTCCGTCTCGTACGCGCGGCGCATGTGGAGCGCGTAATAATAATGATAAGAAATATCCGTGAGCGCTGCAGTGTCTGCACGGCTAGACGACTTCCGCGGAAACCCGTCGTTGTACTCTCGAACCGACCAAGTTCGGTAACGCGAAACTCGTTTCAGATGAAAGTTCAGGGTGACGTGCGTTGCGTGAAATCTAGCGCGATTTAATTTTACTCGCTCAAAAGTCGGCTTTGAGGCGGCGCAAGTTAAAACGCGTAATGTCCTTCTCTCTTTTTAATTAAAACGTACGCCTATCGGGCAAGGTTCTTACGTATTTCCAGATTTTAATTGTGAGATTCATAAATACGCCGATATACGAAAATATCTCCGTGTTTATTAAAAAAAAAAAAAATATAAAAAAAATAAAAAAACGTTGGGTAATACCAATTTTCTTGGTTTGAAATAAATGCTAATACACATCTGCGTCAGCGTGCTATCAAGGTACCGTCTCTTGGATTTATTATGCGAAGACAGGCTACCGCACCTGCAGCTGGCACTTATGGCCACGCGGATACGCTCTCTCCTCGCGCGACATGGCAGGTGCACGCTCTAGAGTAATATCTAATCCGCGTTAACGACGACCGAGTTTCGCACGGTTAAAGTCTTAAGCGGCTTCCGACCCGGTTATTAAACCTCACATCCTGCGTAACGATTTCTCTCGTTGCAGGAGATACGTCCGTGTCGCGCTTTCGCGTCAAGTGATCCGATTTCAAATAAAAACAATATCGCATTCATCGCCGGGGATGTCCATTATAGCGCAACGGAAACGGAAACAATTTCATTATCGTAATAACATCGTTACATAATAATAATAATAGGCAGGTAGCCGCAATAAATCATTCGTTCGTATATTCTAACTTTGCTAACAAAACGACCGGCACCGGCTAAGTGACTGAAATAATTTCCTATTTATTATTAAGTATTTAATTGATCGCAAATAATCCAAGTTCTCGCAAACGTGAAAACGACGGAACCGGCGAGCACTCTTCGCGGTTCGCTTAGGCTACGGATTTAAACGATCGAAAAAAAATTGTCGAGTAAAATTGTTGCCCGTGCTCGAGGAATATTATTAGCGAGCGCAAGGGAACGCGGATCGAGGAACGTTTATTAAAAGACGCGGAAAGCGTTTATTAAACGGAGCGAATTCGACCGAGCTGACACCGTTAGTTGATAAAAACTGTGAGAGCTGAATATAACCGAGATACGATATCATCTATTAGAGAAGATGCTAACTGGGACCGACCACGCCCCGCGGCTAATCGCTACCTCGAGTAACATCCCGGAATATTAATTAAGCACGTGATTAATAATAAGGGAAGAACGAGGGTTGGTTAAGCGCAGATAAAAGTAGCGCCGGGCACCGCGCGACTAGGCGCCACAGTTATCGTAATTATTGTAATTGGTATTTACGAGGGCCATGGAAACTCACTCCTTATTCCCTTCCTCGAGATCGCCGGACCGGAGAGGCGACTCGATCTTCCGGTTCTACGATCAAAAGTAGATGCAAAAGCTCCGGGGCGAGCAGGTAGACGAGCTGGTCTCTAGCCTCTCTACCCCGATACGTTCAACCAAGAGCGAAGGCGAAGGGAGAGGCGGGGGGAGTGGAGGCGAAGAGAAAGATCCCTCTTAATATTTTAATAATACTCCTCGATTAAACGGGAATCATTAGACGGGCTACCGTAGACATCGCGCGGAGATACGCGAACCTGGGCACGGCGACGTATCAATCGCATATGGAAATTGACGAGCTATTAACGGAACTCGGGTGGAACTGGCGCCGGCCTGAGTAAATCTTGCACCCAACGCGTTATATTTAAGCCGGTATTTATATACAAAATATTTATGTCGCGCTATAATTAAACATTCCGCTGCGCAAGCGAAAGTCGGTGGCGAAAAATCAAGAATTAATTTCACGTGTGAAGTTAACCTTCCGCTAACGATCGTAAAAAGTATCGGCCGTCTCACAAGAAACGATCTATAAATATTTCCATTGTAATCAGATTCCAATTAAACGCTCGTTAAGATATAACAAACATATCTGTTAATTAAATATCGATAAGGGGATTGATTTCTGCGGTAATCGGATTTCGAAATAGAACGCGTAATAACTTTATCGCAACCCTCCGATGGCATTATTAATAAATACATTCCACGACGCTTCCCGATAATTTATCTGTTAATTGCAAAACTAACATCGCGGATGATCAAATAGGATATTTCATAGCAAGGCTCATAAAACTAACATCAATTAATAATATCGATTAATAAGAGAGATTATTCACCCGCGCTTCCTCCTGTTGACAATCTATGTCGCGACTTATCTATTTACGTAAATCAAGCAGATTTCTCAAGAATATTTCGAAACGACAGCTTGACAGCTGCCGATCAAACGCTAGAAAGATTAGAATCAAGAAGACGAAGATTAAAAAGATAAATTCCCGTGTCACTTTGCGGAGAGTCTCGCAAACTTGTTCCGTTGCAGTAAAAATAGATAAAAAAAAAAAAAATATTGTATCTTATCTCACGTACCATGATTTAAATACGTATTTCTATTTGGCTGAAAAATTTATTTTCCCGTCAGTAAGTTGTTACTTCTTTATCGCATTATTATGTATACCTGTGTACACGTTTTGTTTTACCGTTTGAAAAGAATTACGCCGCGCGGTTGCAATAGAAAGGAATTAATCTACCGTATCTCTCGTCACGTTTATCACTCTCGCCGATAACGCTTTAACGCAACGAAGCCAGGACCGCGCTCGAATAAGTCGTGCGCAAACAATAGGTTGCGCACTTCCGCGATTTACGTTTTGTTCGAAATGCATTCTCGCCGCCGCGGGCTGACGTTGCAGCTGAAGCTGAAATTAAAGCCGGTCAAGAACACCGTTCGCGGAGGCCTCCGCTCGAGACCCGGACCCTCTGGCTGTTCGCATTTTTCTCGCCGGCACAGATTTAATAATTCCCGAGAACAAATAGACGTTAGCGTAATGGATTATCAACGGAGGGGAAAGTCTCCCTTGATACTCGGATCGATTCGCAAATTGAAATACAAAACGATCCGTTTAATTCACGTTCGATATTCGCCTCCTCGACGGCCGAGGTTGGGGAACGCCGCCGCCCCGATACTCGGAGGCAGGAGTAAATTAATGTAAACTCAACGACAAGCACTCGCGTTCAATTCACGTTTAGATATGGCGTTATTTATTAGAATAATCGCGATCATTAGCCAGTCAAGGCAAGGCCCATCTCTTACGAGATCCCCTTTTCGATTTCCCCTAACTCAAATATCACAAATTTTATAATCCATTTGTAACTTATCAGTTCATATACGTAATATCGAGGGGGAAGGGAGGAGGAATACCGCGTGCGTAGGAATTGCAGCAAACGTCTGCAGATAACCGAGGCACATGACAGTATATTCTCGCGCGGATTTTCCTGCAAATTGCGGTTATAGCACTCGACAATTATACGCTACATGCGATAGCTCGTTCGGCTAAGAGCGAGAGCGAGCAGAAAAGGAGCCTAATTACCCGGCCTCTGGTAGCTCCTTTACGAGGCTCTACATCTTATCGCATAATATACCGACAATGTTCGCGATACCGTCGACTCTCCGCGCGGGCTAGTGTAGATGCCCGCGTAATTCGGTCCTAACGCGTGCTCTCGTTATCGCTTTTATCATTCAACAAGTACGCTGGCAGACGCATTGGAATCCGCGGCAAATGCAACGGACCTACACCGAGTGCGTGCAAATATCCGGCGAAACATCGAAAATCATCCGCACTACGCTCTCATTACTATCTACGGACAAAATAATAATACCGACCGATTGATTAACGTCTGTTTTCGAGCTGCAGATCACATTTATCGCTAGGCAATTTTTTTTTTTTTTTTTCTCGATAATTAATTAGATAATTGCGTACCTTAAAACGGCGGAATATTATACGAGATTAATTTTATTAAGTCGAATTAAAATCGATGTTAATACTGTTACGAGTCTAGGAATATATTTAGTTGGTTTTTTTCTTTTTTTTTTAATTTTATTATCGCAATAAAACGCAGTCCAGCCTATCACGCGTAATTTTCCACAAAGTTGCAGTCTATTTAATTTTCATTGACTCCCATCGGGACACGAGGCAACGCTTCCGGATCCTATTCCTTAGAAAGAAGGCGACCTCGATCCGCGAAAAGAAACGTTTCATCACTCTCGCCGGATACGCTAAACGACGGCGCGGCGGCGGCGGGAACGCGCGAAAAAAATACCGTACGATAACGGAACGTTCGGGGATCGGGCGCGAGGCGGAATCGGCGCATCGCGGGATGCGTCACGCGGCCGTGGGAGAGGCAAACGGCTGGGGAACGATCATAATTAATGAGCTCGCGTAATTTCTAACACGCGGCCTCGTTAGCATGCTCTCGTTCGCAAACGGTAAAGCGTGCGGCTCCGCCAAGGACCACGCGCCGAGATGCGCGCGCGAGCGACGCATTCTCCCTAACAATGTTTGTTATAGCAGACGTACGTCGAGGAATGTGCGCATTATATCATTACGCACTATTACCCATTACATACCTCGTTACACCGTATATATCGTATATTATCCTAGATACGCCGGAGGAAAAAGTAAGAACTCTCCTCTCTTTCTCGCTCGCTCGCTCTGTGTGCCACTGATGAGACCCTTGGACCATTATCATGCACGTCCGCGCGGCGGGCCGTGAGCGCGTGTGCGTGCACGCGCGTCCGCGGCACCGTACGCGCACACGCGCGTAATACTTGGCGCGGGCTATCTAATTGTATAGTAAATAACCTTCGTAAATTACGCATATAATGCTTAATGCCGTCGTGCGGCCGCGCGCGGTATTGTGCGGCGTGCCTATCGCGTTATGACATTCAATTGCGACGTGTCAGGCAATCACGGCCGCCTTACAGACTCCGACACTTTATGGCGCGCGGCGATATTGCACGCCGTGGCGCGTAGTCACCCGCCGGCTGGGAAAAATCGGGGGAGATAAAAAAAAAAAAAAAAAAAGATAAGACGGGGGGAGGATCGCCGACGAGTCGTCGCCGATAAATCGAGTTAATTCGCGCGAGAATAACTCCGAATTAATGAACGTTACCGTCGGGACCGCGACGCCGATGGCGCGTAATTGTTTTATATTTATCGCGGCCGAGACGAGCAACGAGCTTTGACCGCGGCGACGGATAATTAACGAGAGATATAAAACCGTCGGCGATATTTTTTTTCTCGCCCCACGCTAATGACCGCTCTATTCCGCGCTCTTCTCCGCGTATCCGGCAAGAGAGGGAAGAAAAAAAAAAATTAATTCGCGCTTTTATTTATCTCGTAATTGGCGGTAACATAAAGTCGTTTATCTGATCGATATTTCCGGCGCATGATTTATTCATGAGATCGAGAATAGCGTTGAAAACAGATTTTTAGTCAATTCCAATACAAAAAAAAAAAAAAAAAACATTGATGTGGTAGATTTAATTTCCGTATATTTTATTTTATTTCAAGAAAAAAAAATACGATTTTTCGAAAAAATGTAATTTTCACGGCGATAAAAATCGACTCGTTTCGCCTTGCGAGTATTCATTTACCTTGGATCCGACCTCTACATACGGTGAGCAGGGAGGACAATGTCTGGCCTGCACTTTCTCCATAGTCGGATAAACCCGGAACAATGCTACCGCGGGCGTGAATCGCGCGCGATTGCGTAAACCCGCACGAAATCCTTTCCCGGTAACATTGACTTTTTCAAATATAATTGGTGCTCGCGTGCCCTGATTACTAATCACCGCGGTGAACGTGACACACATTCGATTTTAGTTACGGCGTGACGATTCGCGCATTCGGAGTACAATGCCCGCGGATCGAAGCTACAAAAGAGCTTTCTGTGTAAAATCACGTATACTATATGCAGCTCCACCTAATGCAGAGCGAGCGGCGAGAAAGATAATGCCTCGTTCAGGAAACGATCGTCGAGCACGTCGAATAATAATTTGAAATTAACAGTAAACGTATTAGAAAGATAAAAATGTAAGTGTAAATTATATCGTCCGCGTGAAAGAATTTTTACTGAACGGTGCAACGAAATAAAGGCATTTGCGTTTTATTTTATACACGCGATAAATTCGCATCTCGAGCCATAAACATTTTGATGAAGAAATGTAAAACTTGTAATTTTTGCAAGGGACCACTTTAGATAGAGAGATATCGAGCTTCCTTTATGGTACGCGTATTATACATGTGCCTGTGCATTAAAGTCGTTATCTTGGATATTTTTATCGAAGAGGAAATTGACCTTGCCATAACAAACGCGTTATGCAAATTGGAATGCTTCGCCATAAACTCACTTCAACTTCGGTACATTATTGCGTTGTCGAATACCAGAACATACGCGTAAAGAAAAAAAAAAAATAACTCGGGCAGACGTAGGTTTGCGCACGGCAGAGTTCGCGATACAAACGTTAATATTATAACTTTAATCGATTATTATAAACGTTATCTAGTGCGTGCCTAAATAAATTAATTTCCAAAACGAATGTTATCTAGTGCGTACCTAAATAAATTAATTTCCAAAACGAACGTTATCTACGTACATATATTAGCGATATATTTGCAGGAGCGCGAGACTGCTGAAACAAACGAACGTTCGTGATCGCGATAAGTCGAGCAAGAGCAAGGACTGGCGCTGCAATTATGATACGCGGCAATCGAAGGACCATTGTGTACGAATACAAAACTGCGCTTACTTGTCTGGTTTATCCAGCGGTCGGTGACGATCGTGAACCACGGCGGTGGACGGCGGGACTGGTCGCGCGTGGCACGTCCGTTTGTAAATAAATTAATTCGTGCGTTTTTCCCACTGGTAACAACTCCACACTGCGGCACTGTGTACTACCGCGTCTCGCGAGCACCCGAAGGGAGAGACCGGGAGACCGGGATACATCGATTTCGGAGGACCTCGCGCGCGGACGGTACGCGGGGACGGCGTGTCGCGGCGGTCCGGGACGCGAGGCAAAGAGGGCGGAAAGAGGCCACGTAAAACAGGGGGGAAAGAAAGGGGAGAAAGAGAGAAAGACGGAGACAGAAAGAGCGGCTCTGCTCTGACACAGACCACCGACCAGCTTCACTCCGGAACTGACGCGATACTGGCCCTCCACCTCACGATCCGCAATCTAACCGGCTCCATTCGCTCGGTCGTTTTCGCTGACGTTCGGCTCGCCGCTCACTCCTCTCCTCTTTTCTCTACTCTTCTCTCCACCTCTGTTCCCCTATCTGAGTACACGGGCACCCAGAACGTGTGCGTGTGCGTGTGCGTGCGCGCGCGTGCGTACGGTCGTAGTACGTCAAGGTAACGTGTGTGTTCGAAGGTACGGATACGCCTACGCAATTTGGCCCCGTGGACGATAATGAAGAACTCGCCCGTTCTTTACGCGCCGATAAAACTATTCCTGCTCGAAACGAGTCCCTACGAGGTGCCGGAAACCCACAAGTTATACAGAAAACCGATCAAGATCCTAAACCGACCAGGTTAAACCTTTGTTTCCGATTCAGCAAAAAAATTCGACGAGATTTAATTAATAGTTGATATACCTAGCAAGATTGGCAATTCACACCGATGAGAAAATGGCAACTATCACACGGGATTTATGAATTTGACTAGAACTATGCTCACGCTTCGCGTGCGTTATTTTTTGGAAGGTTATTTTAATTTATAATCGACGACGTGATATCGAGTTAAGAGACCCGATTACAACATGTGAAATAAGATTTTTGCAACTTACCGATCTGCAATGAGCAACAGCGGAGTTGTTGAATTCAGGCGGTGGCTGAAACATAAAATAACAATATTAATGTAGACATGTTGAAAATAAATAGTTAATGATTAAACAAAAAAAATTATGCGGATGTATTTAATTTTTTAATAATTCTTTAAGTTGATCCTTACCTATGAGTTGCTCCGCTGAGGCAGGATACCCATCCTGGGCCTGCTCCTCCTCTCAGATGGGACGTGACGAGCCATCCTTCCGCGCACAAGTAACTCGCGAACGCGTCCGGGTGAAGCTACAATCGCGAAAATTACTTAATAAATTTTTCGACACTCCCGAATTAAAGAGAATCGTAAAAAAACGCCCGGTAACTATCGGCAGCCCCGAACGACCGACGAACCGGCTGCAGTTCGTATAATTTCGAATCGGCGTGCGGCACTGAGCGATGCGACGCAGCGGAGTTTCTCTTGACCTGAAACAAAAAAATAAAACAATTATTTAATAGATATAAAATTTAATTAAATGAAAAAATTAAGAAACGTTATTAAAAATCCAAAGAAAAAATTGATATATACCCATGGGTTGCTCCGCCGGGGCAGGATACCCTTCCTGGGCCTCCTCCTCCTCTCAGGATGTCCTCGGGATGTCGGGTCGGTCCTCCTTCGATGGCAGAGTATTATCTGAAACAGTAAAAATTGCATTGAATATTACGTTCTGTTCAATATCTTACTGAGCGTGTATTGTGTGCTGTACCGCGCGCGTGTTTTCGTTCTAGGTGACCGGACGAATACAACAGCGCCAGCACATCTAGTCCGTCCCACTCCCCGCGCTCCCCGCGCCCAGCCGCACTGAGACGTTTTTACGAATAAAATTAAATAGCGCGACGAACGATCACTCGAAAAAATATACTTTATTAATATTCGTTGCTGTGCTTACCTTTATCGGGACTTCATTCGAGTCGTCCTCGATCTCGGCAAGAAACTGGACGGCGTGAAGCAAGATCCAAAGTCACATTGATCCTTCGGCTCGATCCTCGTCGGCGAAAGCCTGTGCCAAGCGGCCAACGAGACGGGGCTGCGATGTGAGACTCTCCCCGCGCCTTGTCGTCCTCGAGTTCCACCAAAATCACGTGCACGAGACGGGACGAGAATCTCGGTCGCGACGTAGAAGGCGGGCGAGGTGCAGGCCTCATGCTCTCAAATACGATCTGGAATTTAGGCTTCTGTAAGATCCTTGATCGCGAACAATGTAGATTCGATGCTCGCGTATCGTCGCCCGACTGCGAATACGCGAAACTATCACGGCACAGTAATGAACGTGACGATTTACCTTTACCTGACCGGACGTGTGTCGGTAACTGGGCAACGGCGGTGTCCCGTGCAAGACACGGCGCTTCATAGAGCCCTCAGGGTGAGGCAAGACATAGGTACACGATGATATGCGTCGAGAGTACACCCGGAGATGCCTAGACGTCTTCGTCTCGAGCAGCAACGTGTTCCATGTGCCTGGCGTACCATGCGTCTGAGTCGCGTAGACCCCGTGCGATCAGGCGATCGATAGAACGCTCTGATTGGTCCGCGCCTAGGGTCACCCATCTCTTTTTAGGGACCAGCAATTTTTTGACGCTTAACCTGGACTATGGTCGCGGGGGGAAGGAGGGAGGAGAGGAGGGGAAGGGGGGCGGGGG
This sequence comes from Cardiocondyla obscurior, assembly GCF_019399895.1. Lineage (NCBI taxonomy): Eukaryota > Metazoa > Arthropoda > Insecta > Hymenoptera > Formicidae > Cardiocondyla > Cardiocondyla obscurior. The sequence goes on from NC_091876.1 coordinate 1,862,840, forward strand.
CCGCACCGTCTTTGCATGAATATGTTAATTAAATTTTTTTTTTTTTTAATTATTTTTTTAAATAAAATAATAATAAACTCGCGTAGCGCATTATATTGCGCACATTACGGAATTATACAGCATTACGGGCTACTCCGACGCTAAGTACGATATTCAAGGATATAATAGAATGCGGAGGAACATAGGGGCCTACGCTAATGTCCGTAAAACTGCTACAATGAGGGCTGAATACGCATGACGGGCAAAAATATGTATATAAAGCAATCCACTCTTCTAATAATTTCACGTCTCTCGATAATAATCCCATCAGATATCGCTTAACAATTTTACAAAAATTTTCAGATAACTTTTCAATAAATAAGAAGTATTAAAATATTTTTCAATATTAAATAACACCAATTAATTTAATTTAATTTGTCAATTACGTTATTTCATTAAAAAAAAAAATTAATCGACAAACGAGGAATATTATCTTAAATTAAAATATATAATAAAAGAATTGCCGCGTCAGCGTGTTTAATTTTAATTCTCTTCGGCGAAGGATTAATAAATTAATGCAACGATCAGGAACGAAGACAACGAGAGTGTCGGCAGTAAAAAGCGGAAGTTACGGAGGTACGATTACCTCACACGGTGTGACATGTCTCGCGAGGAATCGGGCCGCGGAATTTTCTGCGTTGATGATCCGCGCGAACGTGAGATAATTATGGAAATGAATTTCGATCGTTACGAGGGCGTAGATCTCGGCTCTCTACCATGACACGGCCTGGCCTCGACGGCGATAATCCTCGCCCCAGCACCATAATTTTCCTCACAATTTTCGTGCCTGCGTGTAAATATCCAACGGTACGTTACTACGAAACGCGATACGACGTGCCGCGCCGATCATCCCGAAGGCGAAACGCCCAGTCGCGTTTTTTGCACCCACATTCTGACAAAAGTCGAGCCTCCGCGGTATTGTGAAGGCAACGTTTCCAAGTTCGCTCGAATTCATACGTCTTGCGTTTTTTTATTTTTTTTTTTTTAATTATTTAAATTGTTAAAAAACCATTGCAGCGAATTATCCTATCACTCAACTACTACCGTCGACGCACAAGGCTCTTAACGCTTGACTACTCCTGAAATTAGTCTCGCGACGAAGGATTCTATTCAAGGATCGCAAATAAGAGTCGCGAGAGTGCCGACGATATTTTTCGCGAGAAGAAAGAGGAAGAACGAGTTATCTCGCGCGGAAGGAACGAAAGGGCGATGGATAAGAAATTGAGCAAGGACGCCGGACGAGAATTGGACGGGCCACCGATTCCGGGCCTGTTCGCGAGCCACGTACATACGACTCGTATTTAACGGCATTACGCGCCCGCGCGGTCACGATTCATGCATAATTTATCTGAAGGCACGGTGAAAAATAGTTTTGACCCCAAGGGCCAGACCGGGAAAGGCGTTTGTCCGCCACGCACTCGGCTGCTATTACGTGCTCGCCGTCCGCATAGAAAGCGGCTGCCTTCGCCGCGTTACGTGCGAGGGTGCGCTGCACTGGACCGAGGCTGAGTAGCCCGATTGGTTGGTGAAGCCGCGGTTAGAACTGTTCCCGGTGTTAATGGCATTGCCTGTCCGATGTCTCGGTGCTCGCGACCGACGAACTCGCGTGTACCCGCTCGACACGAACGCCGCGCGATTTATAAAAGTCACACGCGCCGCGTATGTCCGGATGCATCAATCAATGGATCAGTAAACGCGAGAAGTCAGGGAAATTTACCCGCGAAGCCTAGGTCTCATAATTCGTGATAAAGAAAAAAAAAGGGGTACCTTCGTTGAATTTAAAGCGACGAAACCGTTTCCTTGATCAAGTCATTTCCTATTTTATTTTAATATTATTCGGCGTAAATATATCGCTAAGTACTATTTTCTCGTTATTAATGCGCGTGTGTGCCGCGCCGCGATCTTTAAGATGTAACGTTATAATTTTAAATAGTTCCGCGTAATCCGGCAGTATCCTCGATAGAATCTTCTCAAGCCGTGTTATCACCTGCCATAGGAACTTGGCACCGCTCGCTTCAATGGCTTCTTAACGCCGTGCAACGCTATGGAGAAACCTGTTTGTCATGTATCTCGCTCTTCGGGATATATTAACAGCGTTCTATCGCTCACGCGCAATGTCTGGTACCCAAAGGAAACCGTGTTTCTTGCTCTCTTTCGCTTACGTTGCGTCGACAATGAAACTTCCCGTCTCACCGTATAAAATATACAACTTATTACGAAACCGTCGTGAAAAATCTAAGCAACGCGCGCAACAACGCCACCGTGTATTACCTACCGTTTTAACTAGCAATATTCCAAAGCGTTGCAATAAAATATTTTCTAAACATGTATTCATCATTATAGAATAAAATATATTTTCGTAAAAAAATTATTTCTGCCTCGAATTGTTATTTTAAAATAAAATCCAACCACTCTCCCTTTCCAATTATTTAATTAATAAAAATAAAAGTATGAAAATACATATCCTATTCGGAAATCTTCAACGACGTAGATGTAAAAAAAAAAAAAACGGACATGTTAATAATTCAAGATTAAAATCTCGGTTCAAAGTCTCGCGTTTTGAGCGTGTTGCCGAGGAGAACCATAGCTCTCGCCCGTAATATATTAGCGTGGATACGCGTGTAAGCTGGTGCGTAATGCTTAGCTTAGTAGCGTCCTGGCAAGCATCGACACTGCCATATACTCGTTACCGCTGACACTCTCGCTGCTCGTCCGTAGCAGCAGCCGGTATATCCAGTCCCGCATAATTTTAACCGCAAGATATACGGAGTTTACCCCGGGGTCAAAGTACGCGCGCGTCCGAGTCGTGGGACCTAGGCGATATCGTTCCGTCGGCTCGCCGGCGGTTTTCAGAATAAAAGCCGGGGATACGCGAACAAGTGATAGATGACCGCTCGCGACCGCACCGGTCGCTGAACGACTTAATTTTGCACACCTAACAATTTGTCACAATAGAGTACTCGCCTATCATCGATGGAATTTAAATCGGCGACTACGGTTGTTCGATTAAGGATTTATCCCTATAACGAGGCCAACGATTTCGGTGCTAACGCATGAATTTATCTCAATGAATTCTATAATTAAAATATTAATAAAGTCCATTGCACTTAATTACGATCTAACGCAAAAGTTAGAAAAAAAAAAAAAACGGAGTCTATTGATATTGAATTTTTTAAATAATAATTGGAATAAATTCACCGTCCTATCAATCCTATTATTTTTTCCCCTCCGTCAAAATAGACATTTGTAGTATACCTGATACGCCTGTTATTACTAATTATAGAGTTCGACAGAAATTACGTTCCGGAAGCAAGCGCATCTCGGAGCTTGTACTCTTCGCGCGTTTAATATTTCTCGGACGCGCGTGATACCGTCGAGTCACTGGTTTCGCGGAAGGACGCTGTTCTCCGTCATCGAGTGGACAACGTCGTCGAAAATTAAATTTCCTGCGTGATGTGGACGTGTGCGCGCAGGAGGGAAAAGAACTGGACCCCCGCGGAAAGAGAGCATCTCGAACAAGACGGAACACGGTCGCCGTCTCACGTTTTCACGTAGCTCGACGGCCGCCTCGTAATTCCGCGGAAGACGTACCGCCTCTACGCCCGTGACGTAAGACCGGTTACACGGGCGGACACGAAAAAGATGAGCGATCGTGTAACGGAGCGCACGATGAGTCTGCGGACGCGGATTTTTCCCGGCAGCGCGCCTGCACTCCGGCTCGGCCTCGGAAACGAAATGGGAACACGTACGTGTCGATAATAATTATTTCTCGCTACTCGATTGCGACCGGAGGTGGTTACGTCGACGTTGGAGAAGCGTATCTTCCGTAGAAGCCATTCGTTATAATTATACGTGTGTTATCTATTATACAGATCTCGGCCGGAGTCAAAACAAAGCAGCACGGGCTAGATCGTACTCGCGGCTGAGCTTAAATTTATATTTAATGAAATAAAAGCGATTAAGCTCACAATTCAAATAATTGTCTAAAATAATATGAAATATACGGGAAAAATTAATTTAAATGGAGTCGGCCGCTCTTGACTTCCTCGGGGACTTAATTTACTAATCTTTTCTTTTTTTTTTTTTTTTACGACTACATAAAACGATCCCGTATTGTTATAAAAATGAGAACAGAAAATATGCCACGTAGAATGACCGTAGCTAATGGTTCTTATGGCTATTAGTTACTAATTACTGCGAAGATCGGAGTAACACGCGAATCGAGACGGCGAACAACAAGCAAATCCGTTGATAATATTAGCATCGAATAAAATATCGATAATTAAAAAGTACAGGCGTTTATTTCAATTTAATACCGCGGCCTCCCGATAATACGCGCACGGCGCCTTTCGCGAGACTGTTTGTTGCGCGAACGGCGAAATAAAGTCTACCGTGCGCGGTGTGCACAGATTTATTTAATTAAGTACGCTTAAGTGCCTCGTAAAAACCAGCTTTCCTCGGCGACCGGCCCGGCGGATTTTTCTCGCGTCCTCGCATCGCCTCGGGCGGCGTGAGCGTGGCTCCTGTCCTTTACTGCATCGAAAGGGACGGCACTTCCTAGCAAAAACTATTCCGCGCAAAACACGCGACTCGCGCCTATCCGTTAAATAAAATAACCGCGATCTCGCGTAGAACCGAAGGGGAAAAGGCAGGGGTAACTTTGGCGGCTCAATGAGCAGCGAGAGTTCAATCACAGTTAATTACAAACGGTCCCGAGATGTTCCTTCCTACAACCGACCGTCTATTGGGAAGTGACGGCAATGACGGATTCGCGTTACGACTTGGCGGATCTCTAATTACCGTGCGCGATATTAGCTATCGCCGACATGAATCACCGCTATCAATGAAATAGAACGGGCGCGCCTATCGACCGTCTGAAAAATTATGAGAATGTTAATAACTTCTCGCGGTTACTTAACCACGTGCGCGCCTCGCGAAGGCAGAATTGACTCCCAATCGAAAGTGTTTGTATTAAACACGCGCGCGGGATCGTCAACGTCAGAGCCTGAACGCTAGATTAATTAGCAATGACAGGCGCGGCTTCGCGTAGCATTAGAATGCTATTTTAGCGCGCGAAGGAAAGGCTAGACGATTTAATCACTCGTGAAAATTAATTGTGAGGTACTCACCACAGAAATAGTACTCCGCTGTTGTCCGATGCCTTCCTGGCTGCCTTCCTTTCCCATTATTCATCCCTCGTTGTCGTCCGATGCCATCCTGGCTTTCTTCGCATAAAAATATTACTCTGCTGTTGTCGGATGCCTTCATAGCTGCCTTCCACTCCTTCTCCTCGTCCCTCGTTTATCGTCTGATGTCTTCTCGTCCCGTGTTGCTTTTTTGTTGCCGTCCGATTATATTATACTGATAAAAAAGATAAAAAAAAATTTTTTAATGTCGACAACTCTCACAATAGACATTCAGATAAATTAAATTCAATATTAAAATTAATTATACGGTACTTACCATAAAAATATTACTCTGCTGTTGTCGGATGCCTTCCTGGCTGCCTTCCACTCCCTCTCCTCCTCTCCCATTTATCGTTTGATGTCTTCTCGTCCCGTGTTGCTTTTCTGTCGCCGTCCGATTATATTATACTGATAAAAAAGAAAAAAAAATTAAAAATATGTCGTCAACTCTCACAATGGACATTCAGATAAATGCAGTTCAATTTTAAAATTAATTGTAAGGTACTTACCATAAAAATATTACTCTGCTGTTGTCGGATGCCTTCCTGGCTGCCTTCCACTCCCTCTCCTCCTCCCCCGTTTATCGTCTGATGTCTTCTCGTCCCGTATTGCTGTTCTGTTGCCGTCCGATTATATTATACTGATGAAAAAGGTAAAAAATTAAAAATATGTCGTCAACTCTCACGATGGACATTCCGATAGAAGGCCGAACGAGAAGATCGAGAGAGGAGGAAGTTACGTACGCCAGTCGCAAGAAATATCTGTCTTTCAGTGTACGTAACCCTAAGAGGCAGAGGCAAGGGACGAGAGAACGGAGGGAAATCAGTCATCGGCAATCCGGCCGGCGCGGTACATACATGCGGCACATGTGAAATCTTACGCACACATTACTACAACCTTATCAGCCTCACGCACCTCGTGCTGACGTACTCCATCGTCTTCGCGAGTGAAATAACGCGACATAGGCGAAACGTACAATTTTCGGGAGTCGGTGGTTAGTCGTAAGTGCCATCTCGGGTGACATAAAGTTCGATATTGATAATCAGATATTTCTTACCTCCGCCCGTTTGTCCCCGCATGTCCCCGCATGAGCATCGACCTCGCGTTATTCGTACGACGATGCGGCAGCTCGGAAGATCCATATTAGTTGCAAATTCGCAAATTGAACGCGTCCCGTCGTTGCTCGCCGTTCGCCAAGTATCGCCTTCGAACACAAAATGGTCGTCGGTTGCGCGCCAATTCTGCGGCGCGGCGCTGTCGATAACCGCGCTGGATACAACAGGGCAATTCATTGCCCGGTAACAGACGCAGAAATCTACCTTGTCGCTACGCGTAAAAAATGCCTGTTGAAAGAACAATTCCATGAGACAGGCGTGTCGTTGAATAAATAATCATATCGATGTATCCCATAATTTCCTTAATTATATACGCTCATTCGTTTCTTCGCGCGTTTAACAATTATGTGGCGTCATCTAAACGAAAAGCATCGCCATCAGATTAACGAAGATTAAAAAATATCCAGCCGATAAATCTCCCGATAATTACTCGAACAAATAAATACCTCGAATTATCGATTCTTTTTTACAAGCTATTTTACGAAATCATTTATTATCGATGACAAATACGACGAAGCCGAAGCTCTCTCGCTCTGAAAACGTAGTCGGTACAATTGCTTCACGTAGCATCTTCGCAAATTTTCTCGTATATTTTTACGTACCTTGGAAAACGAATTGGAAGACAAAGTTTCGAATAGCAGATGCAGGACTGTCGACTTTCGTATTTTTCATCGATTTCTACGCTGACCGCGAGCTGAGACGGGATCGCGACAACCGCAAGTGTAAAGTTATGTTGTGGCGATGGTCTTTTGTTCTTTGCGGCTACACGACGTCCACGTACGATTCATACGGTGGGCAGGAAATAATGCGACATGGACGGTATATAATATTTTCGCACTTGCCATGTCGAAAGATCGTAAAAGCAGGAATTGTCTGTGCCCATGCGAGGTTAACCATAAAACTGTGTAACCGCACTAAATTACCTTTCAGTCGTTCAAATTATTATTATTTATAATCTAACATTTATTCGCTTTCGGCTCCTTAAGAAAACTGGTCGTAATTTATCAAACCGGAAGCTTTGAAAGTTTCAGTACAATATAATATTCTTAATGACGTTAAATCGAGTCATAATTAATAAAGAAGTTCTTTGATTGCTGTTGAATTAAATTAATTAATGCATATAACGTTAGCATACGTTACCTCAGTATAATGTGTATCTAATCATACACGAAGCGATTAGATGTCCCATATTAGGCACCGGCCGCGAAGACGGTCCAGTTTAAAGTGCGGGAGAACTATAAAAATACTACATAGAAACAGATCGCGTTAAACTTAAAACACGTACAAAAATTAGAGAGAGACAGCATGCTCTCAAGAGCTCCTTTATCTCTCTTACGCAGACATTAAATTTCAAGTGCGCATTTCCGCCTTCTGGGCGGCGTGCCGTTAGATGTCGGTGGCGTCGCCGTCGCAAAGTTGGCCGACAAAAGTCCGCTGATCTTCCTGGTCAGCATCCGGCTAGCTGGCTGGCCCTTCACGCGATGATTAGATTAATTAGATTGTACGGTTAAGCTAGTATTTGTAGGGATCGACTGAATTAAACACTTGTTGTTATGGCTTCCTTGGTCGCGGATTACGGGACCTCCTCTGGCTCGGACGGCGAGATGGACGATGACGTTTCGGACAACACGTAAGTTTCGGCCGTTTACGTAAAAAAAAAAAAAAAAGCTGCCGCAGATCGCTTGCCGATCATTCTCGGCCTGTTCGTTTTTTCTTTTTACACCGATCCCGCGGTAGTTTGATCCTTCGCGATGTCACCGCAAACTCACCGCGACGCGGAGACCCCGCGAGGAATCCGTCGAGTTCGACGACGTCGTGTAAACGCAAAGCTAATAATTTCGGATTAAAACAGACAGTCGTATTCCTACTACATCAATACCATTAATGACGTTAAAGAAAAAAGGGAAATACATACGTTTTGCAAGGCATTTGTTTAAGTTCAACAACTGGTATATACACGCAGAATGGAGCTTGTTCTTTGTAATCTGATATTGCCTCACCGTTAGCTTTAAGGGTACGGAGCAGGTGGAGTCCGAAATGGAAGACGAGGAGGAAGAGAGTAATAAAGAGGATAATGACGGACACGTGAGAATTACTGAAACAGCAGCTTCCAAAGAAAAGCTTCCATTGCCAACGCCAGATTTTAACAGCACGCCTACCTTACTGAAGACTTCTGTATTTCTGAATCCATTTGTTGAGGCAGAACGGGCAAAGAGCGCGATTCTAGAGAAGCATGTTAAAATGACGCCTACGCTGGACGACACGAAAATGATAAACGGTCGTAAGATATGCTGGAATTATCGAAAAGGTCGCTGCCGCTTTGGTCACAATTGCACTTTTGCCCACGACTCCGATTTACATCGTAGCGCAGCAGAGCTCGAGGCCCTACGGACTCCGCAAGAGACATTGGTTTGTCAAACTCGGTATAATGGACAGCAGCAGCAACAGCAACAAATGCTGTCGCCCATAAATGATGACGAGAACGAAGTAGATCAGGAGAATAATCAGACGGCGAACAGAAAGCGTAAGAAAAGACCTGGTCTGTGCCAACTGTTGCTTCCAAGTAAGAAAGTCTATAAGCAGTTCAAAGCACAACAGCAGCAGCAGCAAACCAAAACCAGATGAATATTATTTTTTCATTTGGCACGATAGTGAATTTGTCTTCTAACCGAGTTGTTATATGTTCTACAAATTGGATGGTACATATAACGAGTAATTTTCTCGTGCAACATTGAGCTTTCCACGTTTAGCATTAAAGAGATCTTGCTGAAGCTTTTAATGGATGAAAACTGAAAAAAAAAATGTTAAAAAAATATATATTATAAATTAGAAATTGCAAAAGAAATAGAAAAGAATCAGTGTGATAATTGTAATCTCTCTCTCTCGATTATGAGAATCAAGTTTGAAATATCTTTATTGACAAAGTGGAAGCCATTAGCGTGTATAGCGATGAGACTAACCGAGATCATGTTTAAGGTTTAGATTAGTATTATTTAATTAAAGAATTGCGTGAATAAAATCAGTATAGGTATATAAAAAGAGAAATAAAAATTCCGATTTATGCTTCCAATGCAAACATGTACGATGTATAGTATAGTATAGGTACTTTATTTGAGAAACTTATATAAAATCGCAAAAAAAAAATAATAAAATAAAAAACTACGTAATAAATAAAACGCACACAAAAAGAACGCGTGTGGAAGAAGCCTTTTTAACATTCGTCTTTTGTAATGCAACGATCATGTAATACATAATATCTTCTCGTTATTTTAATTTATCATTACTAACCATTTGATAATACAGTTTACTCGTGAGAATATTATATTGCACGATAGAATCCGGACACTGTATTGTATTGTAATTACATAAGAACTTCAACGAATTTAGAGTATATTCTTCCCACATGTAAAAAAAAAAAAAAATATCCTATATACAATACTTCCATACGTTTTCATGAATTTAAGATTCATTCAAGCGTAATTTGATTATATTCTTTTTTATAAAATATTTATTTTACGTTTCTTTCTATCATGATTGATGAGATGAATTCGATGATAAAGTATTAAATTAAGTCAGATATAATTACAATACTAGTAAATATTGTAGAATGTCGGTCATTTATTAATGCATTGATCTGTCTAATGCAGTAATTATGATAGATCGAAACAAAATAGAAAGAGCAGTGAGAAACTAATAGTTTATCGTAACTACCGTGACTCGAAAGAGGCTTTTCGGATTTCTGAGGATTTCTAAAGTGGCCAATAAATTCAGCTGTGCTGAAATAAACGTTTTATTTAATTTATCCTTTCCTATACCTCATATCATGAAAATAAAATATGTGTAGCGCATAGAATTTTCCGATGATTGCCATTACAACATTGCAAAAATCTGATAACTTTTTCTAGGATTTTAAACGAGAAAAAAAGTAAAAAAGAATACAACAAATAAATTTCATTTTAAGAAAAGGATTCCTTGAAATATTCTGCACAATTTTAGCACATGGTGGAGACATAATACATGATAGGCACGTGACATTGTTTTATTAGATGGGTATAATTTTTCAGATCAATTATCTACGTAAATTGAGTGCGCATTGATAGATCACTGTTGCATCATTGATTGAAAATATAGACTTTCATATTTTTTTTTTTTACACATACATACATACATACATAAACACACAAACACACGCACGCACGCACGTATATATTTCTTTCCTTATTTTCGCGAATGAATGTTTCACAGGCACTTTGTCTCTAAACAGTGGCAAAAATTTGTGAATATTAGTTTGGCGTGTGGAAAATGTGATAGAGCGACATACGTTTAAGTAAGCGTCATCGCAGAATTCATTATAAAGTTTTAGAACAATTTTTACGAGCAAAATATAGAATCTTGCAAATTACTTTTTTTTAAATCTCTTAATTATACTTTTATAATCAAGTTTTTTTTTCAGTAAACCTCTTGTTCCGTTGTCTGTGAGATCGCGATTATAATATTATAATTAATCACAGAAATGGATAGATCCAGCAAAAATAATTGCGTCACATGTAATTAACTTAATTACTTTTACAGGCAAGCACTTATTAAGTACTAATATATTTTCAATTATTAAAAGTTCATTGATTGTAACAATCGACTGTATTACGCCAATGCTTTTTTTTTTCGAACGAGACCAGATTAACTTCTCAAGATCTAAAAACTTAGAAGTTTTCTATAAATACTAAAAAAGTATATACAAATTTTAAAGAGTTTGAAAACATAATATAAGCTATAACAAAACTTTGTTGCTGTTTGTTAATGTTAAAAATTGGATAATTATTTCAAAATCTTTTGGATATTACAAGACTTTCTTAAATTTCATATAATTTTTGTCATAAGTTTGAAAAATTTATACTGGATCTTGATTCCGACCCTAGTTTAATCGACGTTGGCAAAAGTGATAAAATCTTTCACAAAAATTTCTTAAGTACGACATGCAAATTTGGTTAAAAAATAGATATTATCTGTGTGAAATTTAAGAAATCTATCGCGCTAGTGTACTCAATATAATTCAAATATTAGATCGCCAATATTAATAACGTTAAGTCTCTGCTACAGTTTGGAATTATTTGCGAATTATTTATCATTAAGAGATTTCATTGTTCCTTAATTTTTCGCATATTCCATTAGAATCTACTATCAAATCCATTATTTTACAGTTTATCGACTTTTTTAACCCGCGCAAATTCTAATTTTTTCTTATCGTATTGCCATTACGAATTTCCGGTCCTTGGCTATTGCAATTTATATTATATCGTTCAGCGAACGTCACCTTACCGTTTGTTAAACCATTTTGGGTGCCATTGACGCTCTTATTAGTGATCATTTGCTGACTGTTTGTAATCGAACCTAGCGCACTGTTACTTTTGCAATCAAATCCATTACTTTGTACTTCGGTCGTCATGGGCTTTGAAATCGAAGTACTTTGATTCTCTGCTAATTGTATCCCTGTAAAATAAAATATCAAATACTCTTCATCAGCATTCAAATATAGTTTTTTTATGCTTATATAAAATTTATAATATAAAAATTAAAATTTTTCTAGCTGAAACACAATACAAATAAGAAAATATATAAAATAAATATAACAAAATAGATATTCTCATTTAATTACATGGCTTATTAAATATATGAATGAAGTACCGTGCAAATTGTGACAGTATTTGTTAGTACTGCTCCATTCTTCACGTAAACTGAGGTTAAACATGCTATAGTCTGGGTTGCCGGTGACCTCTTTCTCGATTGTCAGAAATTGAGGCAGAATGTTTTTCAGTTCATCACCCGTCAACGCCGTGTAGGTTTCAAGCAACATTAAACCTCGACATCTGTAAAATTAGTACAATTTTATATTTATTGTAATAATACAATATTCCTTTTTTACCACGAGTGAATGCATGAGTATAAAGCAGAACGATCTTGGCGGAAGTACAAAAGTCTATTTTAATATTTAATAATTTTAACCTTGGAATTAATTATAACTAAACCACTTCTACTAAATGTTTTTTTAGTCATATTTCTTATGCAAACGTTTGGTTGTCTTGAATTCATTTTACACTAAGTTCACTGTTTTATTTTTCCATCGAAGATGGAAAGATAAATATAGTTTAAAGTCCACATTTTAGTTTATTCAATAATGAGAATATTATTTGAACGTTACCTAGGATGCGCCGGCTCTCTGTATATATCTAACTGGAAATACTGATTATTGATAAGAAAGCAACGCCGACGCTTAAAAATAGTGAAGTGCGAATCATCTCGTTGGGCCAGCATATTCAAATAGTCTCGGTGCGTCAGTTGAGTCTTGACCTCAATCACTTGGCCGCACATTTTCGGCCGGCGAATAGTGTGGATATATGACCAGTGACCTTAAATAATAAAAAAATTTAAATCGCATTACTACAATTAGATTATTAAAGAAGAGAGCTTTTAGCTTGCATGGCAATTTACCTTTCTGGCCACGCTTGCGCAGCCGAGCCTGCATCTTGGGATTGTTGCTTTGAAGATAATTATGTACAACGTCAAAGTCCTGGAAAGGAGGGAATTCGCTGTCCGCCGGCAACGGCGCTTTCACAAGGAACTTGACCTTGCGGCTGCTGGCGCGTAACCGGTCGCCGGTATCGATGCCCAGTTTCTGGCACACGCATTCAATCATTCGGCAAATTTTTGTTTCGAAATCCTGCCTATTATCGATAACGTCGAAGTACGGATGGCCCACCCAAGCAGCTGCGGCCTTATAATCGAGCTCACGTGCGAGTTCGACACCCTCGGAACGGCATGCGTGTTCCTCTGTAGAGTAAAAGTCCTCTGCACCGTTTGCAGCTGAAACCATGTGGATGATCTGGTTGTACCTGGTCAACAAAGAGTACGAGAAAATTAATTCACTAATTTAAAATACAACATATTTATTCCGAAGACAAGCTTATACTTTTTTTTTTTTTTTTTTTTTTTTTTTTATATAGTATAGTTATTCTTAATTTTACCTGTTGTCTCTCAGTTCAACGTTGTTCCATCCGTTTGAAGCCATCATAAGCTCCCACTTATCTTTTGAAATAACTGCAAAAATTATTTTCGTTAATATTAACGTTAACGAGAAAGCTTCAACTAAATTTATTCTTTAATGATATGTACTAACAGGCAGAAGCATCCATCGCACCGCGATCACAAATGATCAGGCAATTTCTCGAGCAGCTCTCACCCAGTTGAAAGAACGTGTTTTCGATTTGTATCATCGTGCGTAAAAGATTTTCCTGAAATTTGAATCCTGCAACACAAATATTAAAGCGATTAAAATAATTGATATTTTCGCTTGTTTCAAGTATTGTTTGAGTAAAATGATCTGCACGTGGACTTCGACGATACCTGAAGCGCTAGCTTGAATAATGTAATTTATCGTAATAAAGGGAGCCTAAAGTTCTACGAAAGGAAGCCTTTAAAATACCTAGCTCGATAAATTTCTTCAAAAACAATTTCGTGTTACATCTCTTTTTAAAAGAGATTCTGTCGAGATGGACGGACGATCCTCATTCATTCAAATAAAATTCGTCAACTTTTAGTAGTTTCTTTTTTTGATATTCGTGTATTTAATAGCTTTATAATTTCGCTTACATTACTGTATTAAAAATTTGCGAAATAAATATATCTTAAATAGTTTTATTTCACAATAAGCAGATTAATAAAAATAAAAAAAAAAATAAAAATTTGGTTTAAGACTAAGAAGTGCACGAGGACTTGTTTCTCGTGGGCGGGAATTTTAGAGTGCTTCGAGTTTCAATGCCGAGACACAATGAAGTATAAAGATCAAATATCAACAGAATAATAAGTAAAATACACGATATTGTGCCGATACGCAGGTCGAGACTACGAGAAGCGATCGATAAGCGAGAAGATACGACTAAGGGATAAAATAAACTACTATGCCTACTAGACGACAAGGTAAAAAGTGTATCGATTGACTTATAAAAAGCCGGTTACTCCGGCAAATTAAAGAGAGATACCGATTTTAAAAGAGACAAAATACCGATCACAGATTGTAAAGTTCTTTTACTTTAATGATTAGAGATTGTTTTACTTGGTAACATCTTTCGCCTTCAGTTTTATTAAATCAATATCTATGTCATGTGTAGTACCAATTAGTTTCTCTTCATTCCATAAATTCACGAAAAGAATGAATTATTAATTCCTGACGCAAGAACGATACATTATTACGATAAATGTCTACTTAATGCACTACGCCTGGAGACAATCAACATAATTAATATTCTTTGCAACGATACGGTGGAAAATTTGAAATAAATCAATCGCTAAAAATTTTCTTTGAACGTGTTTAAATTACTCGTTGATTTTCTTGCGTCTTACGTTGAAGATTTTCATCGTGTCTCAGGCCACACTCTAGCGCTCTATAATTCGGACTCACCCACACCGGAATTGACTTTCAGGATCTCCGGCCACCTCGCCTTGCCTTTGTAAGAGGCATCGCTCCTATGATCTAGATGTGAGGATTTCGCGTGCAAAGGACTTGGGTTCTCCGCTAGAATCAACCTTGATCTTGGTACCATGCCATCCAGAGATTCAAATTGAAAAAGAACGCTGTGCTTTTGCACCAAGTGGCTGAATCGCGAGAGTAAGAGTCGTAGGATTAAAAGGAACCCTATCAGGATGGGAATATAAATTCAGGCTTCGTATCTACGACGTCGGAGTGTACCTTGATCCCTGCGCGTTATTCCTTCCACATAGTTCAATTTTGTTTTCCTTCTTTTTAAACGAAATTAAATGAAATATTTTCCTCGAGGATAAATTTAACGGATGTCAACACTTTAATATCGCCGGCGAAAGAAACGCGCGGATCGTATTACCCCAGAATCGAGTCTCACGTTTCAAAACGTCGGTTTTATCGTTGGACACCCATTTTTGACTGACGAATGTGCCTTCGCGAGAAAATAGCTGAACGGGCAAGGACGGGATGGAGAAAAAAACCTAATCTAAGCCGGAAGATACAAACGTAAGTGAACCGGCAACGCACCGTCGGCCGTAAAATTGTAATTACAAAGAAATTATTATAATTGACTAATGACCCTGAATGTAATGACGCGCGCGAATCGTGTACCATGTCATAAATATTAGATTACGTTCAGGACGGTGATAAAACGTGTGCGCGAAACGTAAGCAAAGGAAGCCTAACGTTGAGCGATTCGCATTCGTTCGTATTCGTTCAAGGGCGAGCTGATTAAAGACACACAATCGTCTTACGTAAGGGTAAGACGAACGTGGCATTTCGTGTGACGATCATCGACGCGACGTAACAAAGTTATTACCTTATCTCGACGCTAAACGTTAAAATCTACCGTCATGTGTTAGATGATCGGGCGGAAGGTTTAAAAATAAAAAATAAAAAAAGACTTTAAAGCGACTAAACGGCGCATACGTTTTAGCTCGTCTAAACGCGCGTGATATGTCTCGCCGCGAGGTGTAACGAAATTACATTTGCAAGAGGAATAATAGTACAAGGGATCAAAAATAGAACCGAATGGTAAATCAATTGACACGGCTGCGAGACGTGCAACCGACACGGGCGATAATGAAACTTCGCGTAACCGCGCCGGATGCCGGACAAAGTCCTCTCGATACATCATACACCGGAAGGCCAAGTCTAGCGTAAGCCAGGAATTTTAACGCGTTATGCAATCGGTCTCTCCGTGTCGTTGGCAAAAGCGAGCAAGCTCGCGGTGGGAGATCCGTCGCCCTCGCGAAACGTAGCGGACTCTTCACTTCACGGATGAGATCCGTCGAAGCTTTCGAGGATTCAACGTTTCATACGCGACACAACAGGTCGAACTGGTTTTCTTTATCTTCTTTTTTTTCCCCTCCCTCTTTTTTTTTCTTCCTGTCGTCGTATCGAGATGCCAAGTTTTTTTGTTTTTTTTTTTTCTTTCTTTTTCTCTTTCCCTCTCGTCTACTCTACCTCGCACGTTGCAAAACTTGGGATTTTTCCGTCCGCGTTTGTTCTCACGTCGCGATTGCGCTGGTTGACGCAATTCCTCGCATTACCGGGATAATGCGTCCGAACCGCGATTTACCAAGGTCGGGGAAAAATAACGCACCTCGCACGCACCCGATTAGTCTCCTTCCGGGGAATTGAGCGTGAAAAAATAGGAGGATGGTGGCCCGACGATCAGTTACTAAATCCGTCGAGTTAGATGAACCTACCTAATTAATCGTTAATTAATTTTTGCACCGCCTATCGTTGAAAAAAAAATTTTTTTTACGTCGTGGAACGCGCACTGTCGAGCACCGAAAAATCGCTCGAGTATGATGAGGAACAGGGAAGTGTGCGAGTGTGTGCATATGTGTGTAAATAAAAACGATGTAATCAGCGAACTTACCCTCCTCCGCATTCAGGTCTGAAAACTTGATGCCGCCACTGAAATGGAAAGAAAGCAGATAGCAAATATGAGACAATTGCACGAGGCACGCGCTACACGCGTGAGTGTTTTAATTAATTGAGTTTAATCGAAAGTATTTGCAACACTATTGTGACGGTGGGACGGTATTAAATATCACGCAGTTGCAATCGCAGCGGCAATTGAAGGGGTTCATTGTTACGCGGACCATTTAAAAATCATCTTCAGGCCTCTCCTCTACCCGACATTACAATCTCCTTTTTGAAGACCATTTCACAAATTTTTCCTCGCAACAATTGATATATCACGCGAACGAGGGCGAATGGCTTTATTTCATTCTTCAGAAGTTTTTTTCTTTTTTTTTTTTTTTTTTAACCCTGCAATGCTTTAAACGCACACGTGCAAGAATATGCGGGACGTGTCTTAATTTCATAATACTTTCAGTGAACTTTTAATAAACCTTCAAAACTTATTTCAAATTCTTTTCTTACGGAATCTAACTCCAGAAGGAACCTTCTAAAATTATTCTCTCGACGATTTTATTCTCGAGTTCCATCACGAAAGCATTTCAGAGTTAATTCGAAAGCAAATCGCACTTTTATGCGGGGGTGACTCTCGTTCCAATTTCTCTCTCTCTTTCTCTCTATGTCACACACACATATACATACACACACACTCTCTCTCTCTCTTGCTTTTTGTTCTTTTTCTTTACTTTTTTTTTTGGTTGTAAATTTGTGATCGTATAATTGCATACCTGAGCAGCACGGTCGCTGTCTCGGGGACACGAAACACCTGAAAAAGAAGATAACCACCGCTCTATCGAATCCAAAACGAAGGGTAAGAGCCCCCCGAAACTAGATCACGTTTCTTTTCGGAAATCTCTGCTCGGCTATACTGCCTCAATTCGCGATAAATTTATAACATTTAATTAGAGCAGTTCAAGAAACATCGTTGTCGTGTTTCCCTTTTTCTTTTTTTTTTATGATACGTTTGACGTTAAATTTAAAATACATTATGCTCCATGGGGAGACGAGGAATGAAAAAAATAGTTAGATTATACCATAAATGCGTTTATCCTTGACTCGAATTATTGTACAGCACGCGATAATCGAACGATGTGTTCTGCAAGTAGTACAGCAGACTCTATACAGAATGGCAATCATCCCCTTCTCGGTTATACTGGCAATAACGAAACTACGCCTTGCATTACGTTAAAAATACTATACGGCATCTGTCGAATCGAATTTAACAATGGCAACGAGCGAACATCGCTCGGAAAGAAAAGCAAAAGATCAGCACAAGGAGGAACATTCGCGACAAAGATCTCTATTTTTTTCTTTTTCTTTTTTTTTTTCCTTTTCTTTTACGTAAGGTATTTTGCTCTGAAAGCTCGAAAAGTTTTACCTACCTTCCAACCCATGTTCTCGAAGAAAGTGCACAGTCTGGTCTGCCCGGTTGTTTTACCACCACATGGACCTGAAATTACGAATACGTGGTTAGATCAAATTAGGCTGCACTAAGTTTTGTAAAAAAAAAAAAGTATGTGAGATCGAGAGGTCGGCATTGATACGCGCGAGCATCGTTTTGCATGGGCTAAACCTACTTCGCGATATTAACGTCTCTTCTTTCGTTTTTTTTTTTTATTGTGCAAATTAAACGACGAATATAAAAAGGTCCAGACGCTAATAAAAGTCAAATTTACTATAATTGGCGCGCGTCGGGGTGACTATTAACTTGTCGCGACGTTATACATCGTATTCATTAGGAATGACGGCAACTTCTTTTAAGTTCACCATCGTGTGACTACAATTGATCGTTTAAATTAAGCTCGGTAACTTTACGTTTTCGTTTATCGGGTACACTGTCAGCGGTAGCGGTCGTAAAATTTAAGTTCCTGCATACATTTTCGAGTCACTCACATTACATTCCTTCGCATTATTTCGACGATATCATTTCTGTTCAGTTCACTCTACGTTTTGCAATTTTTCGTAATGTCAAGTAAGGCCATTAATAAGTATATAAGATAACGCGTAGTCCAAGATAATACGAATTCGACAAGGCCACCCAGCGTAACGCTATCTAATTCGGGTGACTTCCGGTTTTTATCTTTCTGAAATGAACATAAATATAAGAAAACATTCGCTTATCAAGGTAAAGAGAAAAAAAAAAAAAATAACAGTGACTCATTTAACACGGGTGTCTAAGAAACGTCTGTGAATATGCGCCTGATACTCGATAGCCGATGTATACGATATTCAGTTATCATTAAAAAGACTTATGTAAATGACAATAATCTAGGTCTTATCGGTAAAGTTTATACTGCGCTGATATATGTAGAACTTGTTAATGCGCGGTGGATAAACGGTACAAGCGACACGAGCAGCGAAAGGCAATTAATTAAGCGGTAAAACTTCGTTCCGCAGTTCGAGTAAAGTTTAATAAAAATTATGCTAACGGACTTGTTCCCGGCGAACCTTTCTGACGGGGTCACCCGGTACAACGTTGCGGCCGCGTGTCCTCTACGTGAAATCGATCGTCATCCGCGCGTGGCTTGTGATAATGTCCAAACGTTGCAAAATGTTGCAAAGGGTGACGAGAAACAGTGTGACGCGACGTTGTGAACAGCGAGATGAGTCCAGAGTCAGTCTCCCATTACCAAAGTTTCAGTATCATTAACGGAACCCGCGATATTACCTGCATTTCTACCGCAGTTGCTCCTTTATTTTTTTTTTCTACGCTGGCCCTGAAGAGCTCTCGACATGCTTTAGAAAAATTCCGATAATCAAGAACCTGGGATCTCATATGTGCCGCGCCTCCTTTACACTTCTGTTGTTACTATTAAAAAAAAAAGAAAAAAATTGTTTTTCTATTTTAAACTGCAGTTCTTTTCTCTCCAAGTGATTGTTCGTTTGAAAAATGTAAGATTCAGGTAGTTAAACTTGAATAGAATAGAACTCACTTCTCATACAATAAAACTAAAGCAGGCTCTGCGTTTTCAAATATCCATTTCCTTGCATTATATCTCGTCGATTACTCTTTTATTTTTATTTTTTTTGTTTTTTGAAACGTACCCAGAACTTTCTGAAAAGACGCCAAAACTTCATTATATCGATGTCATGTTTCAATTATATACTTTAATATTGTAAATGGGATACTGACTCCTTCACGAAGTTTGCGCTTTCGTGTCGGTAAATCGCACAGGTTTTTTTTTCCTTTTTCTTGGCCGCGGATTTCCGACCTTGCTCATCATTTGACCGACGAACGAGAGAAAAACGCACCACGTGTGCTGCGGATGCTCTTCATTCACGCTCCAATCGAGAAAAAGTCTTTCATGTTTTCGCCCCGGCGTTCGTTTTCAAAGTAGAGAGATTCAAAGAATATGAAAAAAGGAAGAGGATATGTGCCAGTGCTTTGTTTTCCTTCAAAAGCAGGGATGGAACTTTCGGCGAAGCTGAAAACAATTTTAGGAATATTCTTGAGCAAAGCACACGTTTCAAGGTCTCTCTCGTTTTATTTTACCGCGTATATTCAACTCGAATTTCGTCGCGATTAACGCATCGGTTTTTCCCTCCCCGAGTTGGCGAAACATTGTTCGAAAAAGAACAACAGTTCTTTATTAAAATACCGAGCATGTAAAACGTTTTTTTTTCTTCCACACCGGCTGACGTGAGACGAGCAAAGAATCGAGCGCTCGGTCCAAAATGTGCACACGAGCACGCAGGTTTAAAATAGGCCGAAGGCGAATAAGTGGAACGTAAATATATAAAATAGAGAGAGGTAATTCAATTATGAGGGGCCAATATTAACTAACTTTTTTTACAACCCCAATATTTTGTAATAAAACACCTGTAAAAAAATTGAATTACTCGCAAGAGACTTGGTACGAGAAGAACAAGTCTTTAAACTCGCGAATTTCAAGGACAAAATACCCTCCCCCCTCCAAAAAAAAAAAAAAAATCAATGGGAGACTTTCCGCGCTGCAACGGTCGAGATCGTCTAATTACCGATGTCACGACAATTAACGAGGTTGAGTGATCAGGTCTAAAAAGGGATGATCGCGAACGAGGTCGGTCTACCGCTCTCTCGATTTATTGCGTGCTACAGGTCATAGTGTTATCCCCATTGTTACGTACCACCGGTTAGCACCAACTTGTACACGCGTTTTTGATCCATCGCTGTTGGCAGCAGTTCTATTTGGACCGAAATCGTTCTCCTCTTCCGCTCCCACCCGGCCGTCCCGATAGCGACGACGACGACGAGCCTTCCTCGAAGGGGTTGCGCCGGGTTTGTCCTCCCTTCCGACGTAACGGGGAGACGCCGAGGGTGACGAATGTGCGACACTCGAGGGCGGCGGTGGTCGGTACTACATAAATACCTGGTGGCGCATCTTGGGTCGGCGCGTGCTCGACCGCGTGTACAGACGATACATCGGGAAGGAGGTTGAGGGAGGAGAGGGACACACCGACGAGCGACCAACGTGAACCCCCGCGAAGGCGCGAATTCACTTGACCAGGCAAATCGAAGGTTCGTTCGTGGCTATCTCCTTTCACCGCGGACGTCCGTCTCTTGCTGCGGTGCGATGAGGGCGACGATACCTCGTCACGGTACGTTGGCACTGATAAACGCGCACGTCCAACCCGTACTCTGGCTCGGATGCATCTGAATAATTGTTACGCGGAGCGAAGAGTGGAGGCCGCGGACTACGAAATGGCGGTGCAGCAGGTGCAGCTGGACACGACTTGTAGCACGGCTGCCTGCGCGCTCTCGCGGCGATCCGCTTCCGCGCAAAATTCAAAACGTGCCAAACTATACCATTGTCTTCATTTACGAGATAGATAAGTACTTTTTTCTTTTTTTTTGTATAATAAAAACTACTTGGTTTTTATTTGACGCTTCACGGTCACATGATGACGTTTAGTAAAAACACAAAGTCTTCTAGAAAAGAAAAAGTTAATTAAAGATTGTTAAAATATTCAAAAATATTTTTGTCAGTACATAATTAAATCTACTTAAATTTGTATAAATATCGAATCGCCCTACTAATAATATCATATAAAAAAAAGTACAATTTATTGTTTAAATAGTAATTTCAGAAATTTACAAGCATTAAAAGAGATTTTCGGTCGATTACGGTTACGCTTTTTCACGTTGGTTATTATTTTTACGTTTACGTAATTTGACGAGCCTTATCGTGAGATCACGAGGAGCTCGTAACTTTCCGTCTTTATATATTTAACTCCCCACGTCGAGGTGACCCGTTTAAACTTTGCAGAACACCTTGATGGAAAATAAACGCAATCAACATCTTTTTATCAGTACCGTTTGCGCGACTGCAATAAAAATAATGGCCTTGGCACAGACAGCACGTTTCTCTCAGTTTTCTTAATTATTTTATCCTCATATTGCCAACAAGATTATTTTCTTTTCGTCGCTGAATGAATTTCGAGGAGTAAAAACACCTTCAATCGGAAGATTTGATTCTTTTGTATTTTTCCCATTTTTATATTTACAATATCTCTCTTTTTCTCTTATTTATTAGTAACATTACCTAATGTACAGTTAACGCTTTCATTAAACAGCACCGAGATCTACTGTAATTATGATCAATGATATATATTTATATAATGTTCAGAACAATTAGAAGATCGTTCGTCCCCGATTTATCCACTAGTGAACTTTAATTCTTAAAGATTTAATGTCTTAATAAACAAAATGTACAGTACGATATTATTAAAAAAAAAATCAAAATAATTTTAATAAAAAATATATATAATAACAAGTTTACATACGCCGTCCAACAAGAGAATAACCTCAGAGCGCGCATAGGCAGGTAAAGTGAGAAGAACTTGACGCCTTATTTTGATGTTGTATATCTGGTCGACAACTATTTTTTTTTTTTTTTTAGCTAGAAAATTAAGCGGATTAAAAGATTTTGATAATTAAATTTAATTTTAATTAAAATATGTTTTAAATATACATATTGTTGTATACTTACAATTGCATTCGTAACACAGAATTGAACCATTTGACAGGTATTTTAGTAATTAGCAATATGCCAAATGATCCAGTAGCCCTGCATTATCCGTTGCTAGCTGACGAACAGCACAAGCAGCAGCAGTAGTAGTGAAATCTCGTCTCCTCCAAGGTTATTCTCTCATTAGTTAGTACTTCGATGCCTATTTAAAGAAAGAACAAAGAATTAAAAATATAAAATTAATATATCAAATATCTGTCGAAAAATTAATATCCAGAAAAAAATTAAACGAGCTATATCCACTATTGTAGATACATACATATGTGTACTACGTTTTTCTTTAACGTAGGAAAAAAATGACCAAGATTTTTAATGTCACAGCTAAAGATCTCGAAATTCTTTATTCTAAACAAGCAGTTTGACGAGCATCGCTTTAATTATTAGGCACTGCGGATAAATTACGTTCATCAACAATCTCTTTTAGGTAAAATATATAATTAATAACATTATTTCTCGATATTATTTTAAACATTCAGAATATTTCATCATTGCGCAGTATGAATTAATAATTTCTACAGATTTGTTTTTTTTTTAAGAATATTAGAATTAGTAAAAATTATCAATTTATACTCAAGAATATATATATATGTATATATATATATATTATACAGCATATTAGACAATGTAAAGGCAGAATAAATATACTGTACATTAAATATGTTATTAATAAATTATATCTTAGGCCCAGTTTCACCAACGTGAATTAATCTAATCGGTCGGTTAAAACCCTAGAAGTTAACTAACCGATTAAATTAACTACGTTGGTAAAACCAAGCCTTTGATGCGTAATCTTATCTTTATATAATTTTTAAAATTATTCTTATTCTTAGATTTGTACATTTTTTAAAGAGATGCATCAATTGCTATTAATATTAAGAAAATAGCGCAATTTGAATATTAAATATTGGATTAAAATGCAAATTTGAGAGAGGACAAATTTATTATTTCGCAAACAACTTGTATTATTAGTCATAATTTTAATAAACAGGACTATGGAATTACTTTAATTATTATTGTTACTACGTAATAAATATTATAAAAAAATTGCGTTAAAAATTATATATCGAAAAATTGAATAACCGAAGCGTATCCAAACGCCTTCAAGTGCGTATAGCGCAAGAAATATTTGATTTAAGAAGTCAGTAATATTGATAAAACTAAAAATTCACCAGTCATAAAAATCAAATTTTTGTACGAATTTTAATGGTATCCCCATGTGAAGAAGTTTGTCTGGTGAACTGTCCTTCAAATGCGGGAAATAATAATTCAACGCTTGCCAGCAGATCTCAGACAACTTGGGAATTGTTAACCAAGCAGAATGAACGGCGTTCGTTCTCTGTATCTGTAACGATAAAATTATCACGATTGCGAATTAATATATATGAAAATGTATTGAATTAAATATTCGTCAAATATATTACGTCAATTGATATAATGTGACAATAACCTTGTTGTTTATTTTTACTATTCCGCCGAATATATACATGCGGCCTTCTGGAGTCAGTGCAGCCGAATGGAAGTATACCGGGCACGGCAAAATGCACTCTCTTAGGCGTGTCCACTGTAGCGTATTGAGATTAAGCCGCCAAACGTCAGAAAATACCCAATCACCGTTGTAACCACCCGATATAACGACCGAAGTAACTCCACTTTTCTCATCTGTGTATTGAACAGAACCGTGACAACGTCGTGGTGCTGGTACCATAGTGTCAGTATCACCATGGGTATTTAAAGTCCTCCATTTGTTGGTCTTTAAATCAAATGCTGGTATTTCCTTAAAAACGGATATTGTAAACGTTATAAAAATTAAAAATTACTGCATACATATACATAGTTCCGCCCGCGCATCTTCGTTCGCCTTGCCGCCGATCGGTCACTCAATCCGTGCGTCGAATAAATCGCGCGGTGATATAAGGACAGCTGTATATCGCCCAAAAATACTAGTATTTTTAAAATTTATATTTCAGCTATTATCGCGAAAAAAGTGTTCGTTATTATGGAACACCGTGTACAAGATAAGTTGCACCCGTTTTAAATAGAATATTTAAAGAATTACTTACTGCAAAACCATAAGATTCTGTAGAAGTACCGCCACCCAAAACATAAATCATCTTGCCGTCAAAAGCAAGTTCGTGCCTGTATCTTCCGCGCGGCTCTGATTCATCCCTACCTGAACAAATATATACTATTTCCCAGACGCCTTTTCTTAAATCAAATCGGTGAATATCACAAGTGTATTCATATCCAGTTGTACCACCAACTGTGTAGAGATAGGAATCATGGCATACTAGCGCCTGTTAAAAATAAATAATATATAAATATATTTAATTTTTGTATCAATATTGCGAAATAAAAAATTACCTGTCCATATTGAGGTTCCGGTAGCTCACCCGTGGCCGGTACAACTTTCATTGCACCATCATCCACATTGCAAACATATAGCTGATTACTGCAGCTTTCCCCAAAAGGTACACCAGTACCACCATATACCATAAGTGCATTGCCACACAGTATCATTGCATTTGATGCCAACTCGTTCGGCATATTTTCTTGACCGGGCAGCCGCTTCCAACGCTCGCTAACTAGATTAAAACGCCACAGTTCCTTGAACAGAGGCTTGCTGGCGAACCACGTTTGATCATCGCGCATATCCGGGTCGGTATCAGCGACGCATGGATTGAAACCTCCATATGAATATAAGTTTCGATGATCGCATGCAATCCGATGACCGCTGCGTGCTTTTGGTGGACGTTCCGGCCCATTTGCCTTGTGCTTGGTAAATACGAATGGCTTAAAAGTATACATGCTTATCCGATAATCCGAGTTCCGTGCGCTTGGCGAGTTGAATATCGCGCCGCAACAAATTACGATTAAATGAAAGTGATACTGCGAGCTACGTGACTTTTCTTCTCGAGGAAGCTCCGTTACGTATCGCGACCATTTCTAACCTTCTAGAGGATCAATCTAACCTCCACGTCGTGATTCTAGGCCTCTCTTATTCACTCGATGTCCTTTAAACCTGTTTGAACGAGATTTGTCTTTACGGATCTTTCCGTCGTCCTTCACAATAATCGTGAATAAATCGCACGAGAGAAATTGTAATATTTCTCACTTCCGTACAGCACTTGTTGGAAACTATTGGAAATGGTCTCTCTGCAAACGAGATAAAATCAAATTATTTATTCCGTGCAACAACTACGAATACCGATAAACACATCGCTTACCTGTGAGACTAATGAGACGTTCGCTCTCTTACGAGATGACGAACGACGTCGGGCTGTACAATCTCGTCAACTGGGTTCTTTGTTGAAAGAGGTCAATCGCCGTTTTTTTTTCCTACTTTCTATACACGACACTTATTCAATCTTACATTTCGCGTCTCGGAAAGTACAGAAGGACCTAAATGTAAGCGATCTGACCTCGGAAAGTTCCCGTGTTTATTTTCAGATGTAACACGATCCACGATGACGCTCCGGACCTTTCCGGTCACTTTCCGGAACTCGATAAAGCCGAGAAGTCGAAAAGATCGCACGGAGTATCGACAGTACTCCAACACACGCGTCGCCAGCTGGATATTTTGCACTTATTTCCGACTAATTTATTAGAAAACCTGTTGGCGTAAATATATTGTAATTAATTGATTAAACAGAAACATTATTAAAGAAAAAAGCTTAACAATACGAAGAACGACGATTAAAAAGTGTGGCGCTGTACATCAGTGATCGGAGCTAGAAACGCTACTCTACACAGTAGGGTATGTAAACCGGTTTTGGAAGACCTCATACGGGAACTTCAAGAAGGTCGTGATTCAAACTAGCATTCGACAATCGATAATTATCACAAAATTATTATCACAAAATAATTATCAAGAGCTGTTGTCGAACAAGACTAGCTCCGAGAATTTCTAAAATATAAAAATCAACGATACAAAAAATTAAATTATCATAAGTATCGCAAATAATACCTAAAAAATACGAGGTAAGAAATAAATATTTTATTTGGTACATTATAAAAATTCTCCTTCGTTATCTGTATGAATTAACATTAACATTAATTAATTAAAATAATTAACATTAACATGTGCATATACTATAGTAAAGCTATTTGCGTATACGTATAATAAATACCCTCGATATAATAAAATACATTTTCTTGAGAAATTTGGGAGATTTACGAGTTTTCGAATAGTAAATCCATGCCTTTGTTATTTCCACAACTAGGAAATTCGATCGGCACGACCGGTAGGTTTCGCTGAAGACCTACTCTCATTAAGAATTGCATTCCTGGTCCGAGTAGAGGAGGATACAAAGCAGTACTTCTCACTTCCCACAGCCAGTACCCTAATAAAAAGTTTCGATTAAACAAGGGCGCTCGTTGTAGCAGATATAAACGTATCAATGTATTTTTTACTTCTACGATAACATATGTGAAACGCGTTTACCTAAATTGTCGGTGTAGAAACGAAGAATAATATATCCTTTATTTGGTACGACAAAAGTATCTTTTCGTACAGGGTTTATGAAATTTCGACGTATTTTTCCATTTAGGTCCATGGATATAATTTTATTTTTGGTAAGAGGCTGCTCGAAACTATCTCGGCCAATAATACTGGCATTGTAACCATGTAAATGAAACGTATAGGATGCGTTACCTCCAAAGCCTGGAAAAGATTTCCGATTAATATATTCTAATTTTACTAATTTTTTGCTTTACAACTTATAGCTTTGTAAGAATAAGAATTTTATAATTAAAATCACAAAATATCGAATATTTTAGGGAATGGATTTATCCGTGGCAATTTACCTTCGTTTATTAATATAATTTCAATTGTTTTTTGTGGTGAAATTTGAAGTAACTGCAGGCATTCGCAAAATAACGGTGTATCGGTACATTCGCTAGAACGTTTGTCGAGAGAGCATACTGATTTTTCCAAAGTATTTTCTGGCTGCGATAGTATTGGAGATGGTGGATATTTAAAAGACATGCCATTAATCTGCGGTATCCTTAACGCGCCGTTCTTTAAACCTGAAATTTTTTTAAATATGTAATGTGACAGTAATATTATTACATTTATGATCTTGGAAAAAATTTTTACGAGCTTAGTATTACACTTATACAGGCGGTAATATCTCGTAAAACTTCATAACTTTGTCTTTCTTTTCTTAATTAACTTAACAATTTAAAATATTGCGCGACGATATAAAAATAAATTATCTTACTCAAGTAAGCTGGATAATATTTGGATATGTAAAAGTTGTAAGAATTATCTGTCATCTCGTCCGTAAAGAACGAGAAAGTATTTGCATCGAAAGGCACGTAGATTGTTTCATCCGCTTTTTCTTTTAATTGTGGTAATTTTGAACTTTTTAAATCCAAAGAACAAATAACATTTTTTGATATTTTGTGACAATGATGACCACTTTCGGCAATTTTCAACGACTGTTCGTTGAAGTTACCGGCATCTGGAGTTCTTATTGCATGTGAATTGAGTGCAGCATCTTCGTAAAAAATATATGCTTCTTGACGCAAACTGCGACATTCTCGAAGACCCTGAAGATCGAGGACGTACTTGCCGATCGTCTGATCAGCTATTAGAATGGCGTCAAGTCGTTCTCCTGAAAACAAATCCCATAATTAATAAATAATTATACAATTTTATACGCTATATTTCATAATGGCATAATGATTGATTTAATGACACTACTTAATAATATTTTATCAAATATAATTGACTACAACTATTTCTGTTAAAATGCAGTGATTGAAACAAGTTTAAAAGTTGAAGGAACTACTTTAACGGCAAGAGCAATATATTAATGCTATAATTTTTATTGAACAAAAATGTACAAATTTCAACACACACATATACATATATTTACACACACACATATATGTGTGTGAGCATGTAAGTTTTATCTCTAAAAAATATATCTAAATAATAGTAAAGTATTTTTTTTTTTTTTTTTTGAAGAAACGTCTTATCACATCGACATATATTTCATTTTAATTTCGCTACAAACGATAAAAAGCTGCTCAATTATTAATTAACAATAATAACTATCGAATTTAAACTCGTTTATCACTGACGACCTATTCTGAAGTCACACATTATTTAATTTTATTTTTAATTCTTTCGAAATTTATATTAAAAATGTTAACAACTTATTTGCACTCTTATTAACACTTCCTACTATAATATAAGCAATATAGTTAAGATTTGAAGAAAGTTAATCGACAAGCGCTACACGTGCATTTATTTTCATTTGCTTTACAAGCATTTCAAGATTAACAGGGCGACATATCGCGATGTGTGTTAGAATTTTAAGTATTTCAAATAGAACGTCGATATTGTTAAATCGATATTACAATACATGTTTAATTCACTATGCAATAATTCACTTTCATATTTATGACAGTGAGAAAACACTGCTTATAGAAGAGGAAAAATTATGCACTGTGTTAGACTAATACAAATTTACAGTCATTGCTATCGGAGACCGTCGATTATCGTGGACATTTAAAATCTTAGCGCTAAGAATAACTATTCACTAATCTACATCGAAATGTCGATGATTGCACTTTAAGGAAATAGCAATATTTGTGTCTGCGTGTAAACGTGTATGTGCGCGTGTATGCAATATTATCATGACAACGATTAAAGATAAAAAGTGTGTTCATTCGTATTTAATCTCATTAGCATCAGCACATTTTTTTTTTTTTCAAAAGTATACAAAAATACAGAAGAAAAGAGATTTGTCCTACTTAGTCTGTATTTTTTTTTGCATTAGCATTGCATTCGAAATAATCGAATTATCTAATCGAGATAATTCGTGCATATCAAAGTTTTTAAAACAATGTGAAGCACATAAATGTGATACACATGAACACGAACACAATAAAAATATTAACGTTTAGCTAAAAAATGAAAATTAATAAATTAATTTAATTTCGATATAGTGATGTTCACGTTCAATCACTTTGAAAAAAAATTATCTATTATACAGTCTTGATGATTGAATCAGTCTTTAGAAGCATTCGTGTCCAGCTGTAATAAGTAATATGATGCGGACAGCAATGCGATCACCAAAATTGTCGCACTTGGCGCTCGCAATGACGAATTTAGTATTGAACACGTATTATCACGTTTGATTCCTCTAATTCTCTAAATCGAGAATGCATAATAATTTAAGTAACATTTTACCTATTCAAAAAAGAAAAAAAATATTACACGTAGAACAAATGGAAGATGCATTGTTATTTACTTCGCTGCTCTGTACTTCGTAACGCACGTACTCGATCAATTGATAAAACGGTCTCCCGTGATGAATAATTTTATTCGATTTATTCACTTTACTTGGCGGGCTTAAATTTTCTTTTTATTATTGTCCTGAATCCTTTCCATCCCAAAACTTACTCGAATAAGAACGAGTATAGCTCATTACAGCTCGAGTAACCATAAATTGAGATCAATAAACGAGGATGCGTCGTGCGAATACGACGACTTCATTTCGCAATGTTTTTTTTTTTTCACATTTGACTATTCACATTGATTCGCACTGTAATTCCGGTTCATTAGCGGTGTGTTTGCGCGTAAATTCCAATTTCCGCCTCGAAGAGAATTTGATTAATTCTGAGTTTGGCGACTGATCTCGAATACGAATCGGGGATTTCGGCGAGCTGCAAAGCGATACTTTCCCCAAACTTGGCAAACTCCTCCTTTGTTTTCTTTCGTTCTTTTGCATCTGATGCGCGAGGCTCAAGTTTCATCTGTCCAGATTCGTCGAGATCAGCCGGTGATCTGTCTTGGCTCGGCAAAGAACCATTGTACAACTCCATTGCTTTCAGACTGGACGATGAGGACTCTTCTTCGGCGTCCTCGCTCAGCGAAGCGTTGAAGGAACCGGTACCGGAGCCGTTTGTCTCTTCGTTGCAATCCATGAATGTAATACTTTCCGGATCGATGTCGCTTACAATATACTCTTCTTGTAGTTTTGGTTCCTCTTCAATTTTCTGTGAAAAGGGATCAGGTTGGATCAGGATTTTTACCACTTTTATCACTCTGGTATAAAAGCGATAAAAAGAAATTTATTTTACGCCTCGTTCTTTTTTTTTCGAGCTCGTAATTATCTTTAATTAATGTATAGCCAAACTAGGATCGTATCGCGTTCACACGGCTTGATCTCAATCTCACGCTCTGATCTCTGAGAGAGGCTGGTAGTGAGTTTTCACGCGTATTGATTTTCTCTCACAAAACTTGGGAACTGCATCGCTATTACGACGTAATTACTACAGCATAAACTGCATAAAGCATTGATAAAAGTGCTCATATTTGATTTACTTATTAAAAAAAAAAAAAAAAATACAGCAATTTTCAAGAGTCAAGCTAAATAAAATTGTTTAAAGTACATATATCTGTTTTATTTTTCTCCCGACATTATCTTTGCTCATGTACGCAATAAAAGTAAAAAAATAACTTAAATTTTCGTTGAAAATAATGAGCAAACGATAACGAATCGTCATGCGTCGCTACGAGCCAATAAAGTATTTATCTCGATTAGCGACGCGACGAGCTCGTTTTAATGATAAAATCTCATCGCGAACAAATTATTCCCCGTCGCGTAACGCAGTTACAGTTGAATATCTCTCAACCCCTTTGTATATCTTAAAATAATGCACAATATGTTTAAATTATCATTTTATGAATATTATGCGGTAGTGAGACAAAGTTACCCAGTTAGCTCGACCAAGCATTACACTGTATTATTCTATTAAACGATATATTCCTCGACGATGCAAGGAGGCCAAAAGGTAATAAGATAAAGAAGCGAAGAGGCCGGGAAGCCTACCTTCTTTCGCTTGCTGTATCTACGCGTGCCAAATTGTAGGAACTGCATGGCTTTGAAGGCGAACCACTTAGAGACGTATACGTCGTCTGGGCCGGTAGCGGCATCGCGGCTGTTCTGTATTTTATGCACTTCCCGAGAGTATTGGCACTTGAGATTAGTGATCTTCTTCTCAACCTCGAGAGTATTGCAGCAGAGAATTTCGGCCAGCTCCTGAATAGCTCGCTTGCGCTTCGCACGGTCCCGATAGCCTCGGGCGTTCCAATCCCAAAGAACGCGTCGCTGTTGATATTCACGCAGAAGCTCTAGAGTCTTGTCGCGAGTCCACTCCATGCCGGCGCGTGTCTCGTTGCTGCTCAGATCGCCCCAAAGTCCGTAGTGACTATACATGTAAGTGGTATCTCAGGACAAAAGATATATCAGTTCGAAGGTGGTGTCTCGTAGAGCGTGTCTTTCCGACCTGGACCTGGAGGATGTCACATCTCGCTTGCGCGCGCGCGCGCCCGCGCGCTGATCACCGTCGACACGATTGCGAACGGCGTTCCGCTGTCTCGTTCGCTATTAAATCACGGGCCGGAATCAACACGACGACGTAAGCCGCAGTCGCGAAACGAGCACGCGTTTTAATGATTTTTGCACGGAGCTCGTGCGCGCCGCGCGCTTCGCCGCCTTCCTTTCTTTATTTCTCTTTGCGGAAACCCCGGCGGGAGGACGAAGACGGCCGAGTCTGCGCGAACGTTCGATTGCTTGCCATGCTGTCTCCATGCACTCCGCTCGACATCCACATCGTTATCCCCGAGCTTGTTAATGTCATTGGGAGAGAGAGAGAACGCGAGAGAATTTCCCTCTCTTGCTCGTTGCCGACGCCACCACTGTTATCTTCATCGCTCTGTCGATCCTTGGCCGATGCCATCAATGTCTCTTCTCTTTTTCATTTTTTTTTTTTTCTTCTTCTTTTTTCTTGGTTTCTCTGCTAAATCTCAAACATGAGATGTGTAAACGCGTTCCAGTAGTCACGTTCAAATTAAGTCGTCTACAAAAGTTGTTTAATTTATTACAAAATATTCTTTGCATTTATATTTTATAATGTAAAAAATTGGATATAATGATGGTCACTTTGTAATAGTGATTTTTTAAAATGTTCACTGTTTCAGATATTTTCTTTTTCGTCGTAGCCCTTCAATGTATTCGTTTTCGTCATTGCTCGTGAATAAATTCAATCTGTGGCAACTTAAAAATTTTCCTTTTTGTACGCAACGATTATCTCTTCTTTCATACGATTTTCCAGTCCAATTTTCAGGACCTCTCTCGAAGTAGGTAATCATGAGGCACAAGAGTCGTCATATTGGAAATTGGGATATGTGCGAGAGATTGATCGGAATCAACACATTGACACGGTGATAAAGAACGCATGTGCGAATAAACTGGTTTCTTTTCTTCTCACGTATAAAACCCTTCGTCTGGCTTTGAACAGCCAGTGTATCTTTTATCGTAAAGTCATCGCATGATTTTCATTTTATCTAATAGAATTTAATAACAAATAAGTACATTTCTTATACACATTAATTTTTTTAACGCGCGATTAATAATTTAATAGTTGTAGTCAATTATTTTTATTACGAAAGGTTGTACATATATATGTGCTTTTATTATCTTACACACATTTCATTTTTAAAATACGTTAACATCAAGCAATAAATGTTTTTAACGATAAGTCAGACGCTTTATTACTTCGGGATTTAGTGTAAGCAAATATTTAGCACGTGCAATATGTTCCATATACGTGCCTTCAAAAGATTCTTCTTTTTTTTTTTGCTGATAAAAATAATTTCATAAATTAAACAAGTTTAATTCATAAAATTATTACAACAAATTTATACACCTCACTGTATTAGTTTAAATATATAATAATTATATTCCTGCATTCATTAACGTGATATTTAATCCTCAACTATATGTACAACATCTCTAACGCAATGTCATGAAAGAAATAAAATTTACCACACTTTTGTAATGTAAAATTAATTCGATTGAAACACGCGCCGAACAAATAAAGTGAAATAAAGAGGGGGAAAAAAAAGATTATGAATATGATTAGCTGGAATAAAACATACCTGGGAATAAAACAACATTCGTGCCCGTCATCGATTGTACAGGGTTGCTATCAGCAGCAAGTATTTGAAGCGAATGTCCATGAGTGGATAATAAAATGGGGCAATCGTAAGCGTTTGCGTTAACCAGGCGTAGTAAATAGCGAAATCCATACTTCACCCTCACGAGTGCTTGCCGCGCCTAAAAACATATCAAATGTTACAACATGTAAAATCCAAATTTGTCGGTCGCCGTGTATACGATGTGCAATTATAAGTATACGGATTCAAGATATAGTTCGATTATATTTATTGTAATATGTGCCATATACGCCATTATCTTGACTCGACTCAATACCGGTCTTGAACCGAGATGGAGATTTTTTATGAGCTGCTATACCTAAGAGATGGAGAAGCTGTTGTTATATACCTGGCCGTTTACGAGAAGCTCGCCTGGCGTAGGTGGATAAAGGCTTGCATGTCGTGTCAGAGGAGTCGGCGGCCTTGATGATAGGATGAGCGTCCTTTCCCAACTGAGATCCTTGTCCCGTGGTCCTCGAACTGTCAACGACCCGTACAGCCCGTCGCCCTGCTGTGAGACTAATGGTCTTCGTTTTTATTTATCTCACTGGCAACCGCAATCGCGACCGCGCAAGCCGATAGTTGTACGGTTTTACACGCTTCGAAGATAATCATGCGAAACGAGACGCTTTTGAGGAAACAATCGGTCGCACGTCGTCTCGCATTACGTTGTAATGTGGGCGTAACCGCTTGATCTTTCTTCTCCAATTGTAAGGACATTTCCACGGCGCGTAGACCATTTCGAACGAGTTGCCAATTCTACTTGGAGAAATGCGGAAGCTGTTGATTCGCGCAAAAGAAGCGACGAAAGGAAAGATATGTATGCACGCGCCGCGAATTCCTCTTGCTGCTCTTTCGAGACCGCGAACATTATTGATCTTGGCTTCTCTTGATGCGCGAGCGCCGGATAGAAGGCCGGATTCTACGGCGTAGACCGGAGTCAAAACTCGGGCAAGTCGACTCGCAAAATTTCGCGATTTGCAATCGTGCAAACTCGCAACCGTGTTCTCGAGTTTGCGCACAATTTCTTCTTAATTTTTATTACATCTATTTACAATTACTGTCCCAGAAGAAACGCAAGATCGGACAGACGTTTATCAGACCTAGACGCCGGAACCACCTAGTCTAAAATAATGTCTAGCAATATCTAAATTAGACGCGATGTAATTTTGTAATGCTGCTGTAAAAAGAATTAAAATTTAAGTATTTTTAAACGTTATTTTATATTAGATCTAAAGATATTGCATTTTTTCTTGGGACCATTCATATATTAGATACAAAAAATTTATATAAACCGCGCCGCTTGTAAAATAATCATAATTGAGAATCTACAAATGCAATAAAAAAAAAAAAACGTATCTATGTATAAACTTGTATACGTATATACATATATGTACCTGAATGAGCGTGGTAAAAATATGTTCCTGTGCTTTCGGGATATATCTTGTAACGAAAACCACTAAAGGGTAGAATCGGACACTGCGTTATCATGGACACCCCGTCCATATAATTAGAATTTTTTTGCCGGATTCCATGCCAATGGAAGGCCACCTCATCGCTCTCCAGCTTGTTGTAAATGAAAACCTCTATTGCATCACCGAGGCATACCTGTAAAAATAAAAATAAAATTATAATTTGCTCGAAAGAGTTTGTTAAGCGTCAATGTCTTTCGTATCTTTAAATTGTACGCCAACAGATATATCTTAAAAGAACAAAAAGCTAAAATAATATTAACTTGATTTTATATTAACCAAATTATAACAAAATCGTGCCGTTTTATTCATAAAATTTAATCATAATTAAATATGACGTCAAATATTTATTTTGTTAATCGTATATTTTTTTTTAGACTTTCGAAAAGTCTCAAGACCAAGATTGATTGCAATCTATACTAACCTGTACTGGTAACGTCTTACGTTTCCTGTCGCCGCACTCCATTAAGTTTACTTATATTTATTAGACCATACTGACCTGTATAGCTGGTCCCGGACTTTTCCCATTAATCGCCAACAGGCTTTTCTCCTGCACCTTGGTAGCATTCGCGCATTCGGGGGAAGTCTCGTCATTCTCGTTGAAGTCTTTCTGATTGTAGAAACTGCTAATTACGTTAAGAGAACATTAATCATACCGCCTATTTACGCGGCATCGGTATTTTCAGTTTTTCTTCCGTCATTTCTACAATCTACGAAATCGCGTTGAAGCTCGTCGCAACTCTCGTGTAGCAAGTTACCTGTCTTCGGTCGGTCGCTCGTGCTAACTCGGAACGACTTTTCCCCCGATTAGATGCAGATTGATCTCTAAGGCGATCAGAGGAAACGACTCCCGTTGAGATCCGATCGACAATGTCCGTTGTCCGCGGCAATTAGCGGATGTGAAAGAGAAGGTGCGACGCGGTACGACAATATACACAAAGATGTCTGACAGTGACACCGAAAGTCAATTGTTTTATTCAAAATTGTCTCAAGTAGTCTTATTTAATATTGAGTATAACCAGTACTTGAATCTTAAAATGTTACTTGAAACGAGATCGGACTATATTAAATACCGGTTTTAACGATATCGGAAGTTATTAACGATTATCGCACGCCGCGGTCATAAATGTGTCCCGTTAGAATCACCGCGCGCGAATGCACGCCGTACGTGTATCCGTTTCGTTTCCATCTTATCACGCAATTATAGAAGAGATAACCGAGTTAACCGGTCCGTGCGTGCTACTTTCCTGTCGTTCTATATCGCTCGTTTTTATCACATTTAAACACGTAACTTTCATCTCATTAAGCGCGTATAAATATTAAAAACCTTTCGAACATTCTCCGCTCTAATTTATTTAATTTTAATTTTTTTTTTTTACGTGAGACACGAATACGTTGCAAGATGGTAATTAATCTATCTACCAAGTTGCAATAAATAGGCTATTCCTTCGCAAAGAAAAACTGACAACTTTTGTCAAAGTATCTCACCTCGTTGCGCCGTACGATTCCGTAACAACGAAATGATAAACGCACGTTTTTCTCAAGGCTGACTCGTCCGTGCAGGGTCGCGCACATTCGTGATAATCATCAGTTACCTTTTCTTTTAAATAAATGAAACAAATCTGTTTAATTCACAAGTGAAACATGGCGCGCGTACATTAATAATTATGCCAAAAAATCAATTAATTATTAATTACAATTAAGACAAAAACCAATATATCGACAAGTCAAGTAAAATTGCACATTTCCCTTGAAAACTATGCTCTTTATTTATTAAATAAAATGTGCAAAAATTATCTTTAAAAAAAGTAGAAAAATATAGATTTTACTCACCGAGTATCTCGAGGGAATATGCCGAAATCGAATAAAACCCAAATATTAAAACTAAGCAATAGCACGACATGGTAGCCCAGAATACCTGGGTTGATCTAACACAGACGCGTACACGCACACGTACATAAGTTCCAGCGATGCTGCGCGAATCCAAGCCGATGACCGACTCGGCTTCACGGCGGCGTGAACGCTTGGCTTTGCGAATCACTTGGAGGATGTGGATAAGGAAGTCGGTGAAAGCAAGGCCTAGGCTATGCTACAAAGTAGTACAATTCAAAGAAAGGCCTGCTTCTTCTTTTTCTCGCCAATATATTCATTATGTAACGCTTGCATAAAAGACTTCATATTCGAATAAATAGCGACAAACACATAAATGTATGTATGCTTATGTACATGTAAATTACGTATATAAATAAATTGAAACAAATTTTTTGAACAGTTCTATCGATTGTATATTAATTACCTGATTACCAGAAGATTGGTTTTATAACACTTTAAACTGCACAATGGTATTCCAGTTTTTGAACATGAATATCTTTTGGGATTTTTACATCCATTTACTCCGCAAAGAATTTGTTTTGACGGACTTTTCCTAAAATATAAAATATAAATTAATCGAATATTATACATATGATTCAAATGCCACAAAAATTAAAGGCAAATAATAATTTTGTCATACCCTTTGATAGGAGAAAGTGGGAAATTTTCACCCGGTGGTAGAGATATAGAACTTCCTTCGATCGTTAAACGATACGTCACCAATGGAACTTGTCGCTTAGATAATCTTCCTTTACTGATGACTTTAGACGCTTTAGATTCTTGTTTTTTAAGTAGCCTTTCCATTGTCTTTTTCTATATAAGTAATTTAAATATTTTAATTTCTTACAAAATTATTACAAAATAAAAAGAATGTTTCTCGTCATTTTTAAAGTTTTGTTAGTACCTTATCCTTTTCTCTTTTTTCGTCAGCAAGCTGTTTTCGTTTCAGAGACTTTAGAGCGGCTTTCTGTATAGCTTCTGCAGTCATAACTTTTTCTTTGTATCCAGTAGGTAATGACATTAATTGTTCAACGGCAGGATTAGGCTCTGTATCAGTTTTTCTTTCAAACATTGCCCTCTGCCGTGCCGTCATTAATTTAGGATCCTTTGGTTTAATTTTTTTCAGTTCATCATCAACCTAAAATAAAATTTATGTTTTTACTTTTTTATTTTTAATTAGAACTATTAACAAGTATAGTAAAATGCAAAGCCATACAAATAATAGGTAAACTCTATGCTAATACATTTAAAGAAAAGTACCTCTTCCAATTTACCAGACTCAATAGCATCCAACCATCTTTCTTCTTCACTGCTAGTTCCACTATCTTTACCTTTATTACTTTTTGGAAGTTTTTTCTTTGCTGTTGCTTTTGGAGAAGGAGTAGTGCTTATTGTAGTGGCATTCAAACCACATGCCTTCAATATTTTTTCACGTTTATCCAAACTAAAAAAAACAATAAAATATATAAAAATAATGTAACTATTTAAACATGATAAAACATATTAATTAAAATTCAAATTAAAACTATTTTAAATAGAAATTGCAAAAAAAAAAAAAACTGAATAATTTTGTATACCTCTCAGCTTTTCTCTCTCTTTCTCTCACAATATAAATTCTAAATTGTATTAAAAAAACGTCGTATAATATGCATACCTTTGCTCATCTTCTTTTTTCATTTTTATTCTGAAACTTTTTTTCCGATCAGCATCAGTTGAAATTTCTACAAAAGTATCGCTGTCATCGTGCATAAGCTTTTTCTTCTTATGCTTTTTATGTTTATGCTTCTTGTGTCTTTTCTGCGGCGAGACATCGCTTGCGTCTATAAAAATTCAATCGAAATAACAATATTAATACGCGTGTTAAATGAATGTATTAAATATATATTCGATTACCTAAATTTATTTCCTCTTCCGCGCCTACGTCTCTCGGCTTGCCCATTCAGACGGAGGTAAACAGTCGATGCACTCGACGATTAACGACTGCACTTAGCGTTTTAGACTACGGCCTAAATTAATTTCAATTACCAAATTAATATAATAAAAAAATATACAGACTTTATTCAACCTGATTTGGGAAATGTGCCGTTTGTATAAATGTAGCACATATTCGGGAATATTGGACGAAGACGATAATTAAAATTCTCGCTGCAGAGACGTGACTTGAAGCTCGAACGTCTTGACATTTTCTAACCGTAGAAAATTTGTTACACCACGAACACCCTGACCAAATGAAAGGACGCGCTAAAGGCAGTTGTGCACGAGATTAAATTTCTTCCGAACAAGTTAATTGGCTGAAGGACTCTTAAATTTTGAGCCAATAAAATTTTTTCTTTTAGCTCGCAGCCAATGAAAGCGCTCGAAAAATTTGTGGCGCACTTTAATTAATGTCACAACGGTGGCAACTAAACTGATCTTCGCGTTCTTGCCGATAGAGTGCGGATCGACGCGACGTTCCTTGAAATCGAGTAGAACGTCCCACTCGTTCTCTCCCTCTTTGCCGTGGGGGATCTCTCTGCAGTTGTCCATCGATAAAAGTGCGATTGTGATTATTTTCTATTTTCGCGATCTTCCCTCGTATCGTTAACGCGAGTGAGCGAAACACAGCTTTAAACAATGGCTGATCAGCAAGACGGCAAGGATTTCATTAAGGACGTGGCGGAGCAAAATTGTGAGAAGAACGGTGATGCCGAAAGTGGCGGTACCGGTGGCGGTGGCGGGGACGCCGAGAAGAATGGCCAGGACTCGCAAGAAGACAGGTAACCACTCTATTCGTATATTCGAGCCCCCGAGAGTCCCTCAACGCAGTCGTACCGCGCGTATCCACGCGATTTGCGGCAACCGACATCCCTCGCGGCCCGAGAACGGCTCTGATTTCGAGCGCAGTTGCGTCCTGTCGGAGACGTTTTCCCGCGAAATCAGTCGGCGTCCCTTGCGGCGGGATCTCTGCTTTCGACACGGGCTTCAGACAAGATGGCGATGGGCTAATTCAAGCAATACCATAATCCGTGCGCATCGATTGTGTGCACGGAATGCCGATCACTCGTTCGCGTCGTTATCTCGCATCGCTCGGTCACGATGCGCTTGCCGGCCTTTTTTTTTTTTTTCATTCCCGGTACTTCGAATGCGAGTTACCACCGCCACAGCTCGGACGCGGCTTTTTTTTTTTCTTTCTTTTTTTTTTTTTTTCTTTCTCCTTTCTTTTACCCTGCCTGTAACGAAACTCTTATCGCATTCGCGTGTCGCGTGTTTACTCCGTGCGTTGTTCCCGTACTCAATTATTTCTTTTGCCGCTTTACCTTTCCTCACCTCTCCACTTTAACATTAATCACTTTTGCTATTCGAGCCCAGAGAGTAGGTACACAGTATAGTGCAATAAGTCTGACGTTAAGCAGCTCAATATCTTATTATAGCACGAATATTTAAAGTTAGGTATTTTATATATAAAAAATATAATTAAATATGAATTGTACAATTTTTGTCTATGTTCTATCGACTACCAATGCACTCGTAGTAAAATCTATTTAAAATATTTTATATTGCTCGTTATATAAAATAAAATAAGGTAAATATATAATTACATTCATTACTGTGT
Source organism: Cardiocondyla obscurior (assembly GCF_019399895.1). Lineage (NCBI taxonomy): Eukaryota > Metazoa > Arthropoda > Insecta > Hymenoptera > Formicidae > Cardiocondyla > Cardiocondyla obscurior. The sequence continues at coordinate 1,903,600 of NC_091876.1, forward strand.
TGTGATAACAAATATGCGTTATTATTGCGAGGTATGTGTCCATTTGTTTTTCAAGCTTTCTAACTTTGATTTTTTTTAATTTTTTTTTAATTTTTTTTTATTTTTTTTTTTATTTTTTTTTTTTTGTAAATTTCTTCTTTCTGTTCTCATTCAGCCGATTAACTCTTTTTTTTTAGTCCTATAATTAATGGAGAGCAGTAACAATTTCATCATTGATAAAGTTTGTATGTATATTGTAGATTTACTTATATATATCCTATACAAATAATACTTGTATTGTATTTCTATTTTTTTTATAGAATATAATTTTGAAATCCACATTTGATCAGTTACGAGTCATCTTTCCTTATTCACAGTACAGTTTACAGTCAAATTCAGATCAGTCAGTTGCTTGAAACGATTGACAAATCCATCCATGCTTATCTGGGATCACTCAATTGAACTGTGAGACTTCGTGAATGAGCTTTGGGGTCGGAATTATTGTGAACAATCGAGCATCGAGTTCTCAAGTCCATCATGTTATGTCACAACATGAAAAGTGCTGGAATCAAGTCGAGTTAAATGTTACTTGAGATCAAATATGTGTCGCAGCGATACATACTTGCCTGCTGGATAATACAGAGTAGAGTAATTTCCACTGATTCGAGTGATTTGGATTATTTGGGCATGAGAAAATGCACAGAGACACTAGGGCCAATGCAAACATCTCCAATAGGCTCCGGAACGCCATTAACGCAGTTTCTGTGACTTGGTCTGCAGGTGGCAAACGTCCCAGAGCGATTATGGTGGGCTGCTTGCAACCGGCTGTGACCTGACCTGACAACAGATACCGGCGAGAGACTGGTACCCATGGTATTTATCATCAGCAATAGATGATATGAAAACGATATATATCAATAAACGTATATAAGTACAAACTTAACATCGCCGGAAACAAAAAGTTAAGGAAAAGATAGAAAAAAAAGTGTGTACATATTGCAGATTATTATTTGAATATGAAAAAGTATGAAAAGTGTATCTCGAAATTCGAGATAAATTGTATCTAATGTAAGCCTTCTTAATGAATTGTAAGATAAAATATCTATATATGTATGCGTATGAGTGTCGGATATAATGCACAATAATATTGTTTAAAAAGAAGTCAAATAAAAGAAAAGCAAAGAATGAGAGAGATAAGAACAAAGCAAATTCGTGCAATGACTAATGTTAATCTATTGTAATGTTAAAATTAATTTTTAGCTTTCCTATATAGAGTTGCAGTCGATCTACCACGTGCCACTAATTTTGGGCCAATTAATAATCGGGATTTGTAACTTAGAAAAGTTGTTTGTATTTTCCTTAGGAGCAGCCGTATCTCAACTGGAGTTGTATGGTAGCTTATTTGGATCATCGTTGTAACAGTACTTTGCTTTCTTTAATACATTTTTTTTTTACACATTTACACACATATACATATATACTTATGGATATGTACTTTTTTCTAAAACTTTTCCTTTGATATTTTTCACGAAATATGATATTTAAATTTAATTGTCCTGTATATGCAAACCTGCCTTCTTTGTTACTTGAATTTTACTACGCTGTCGCGTAGCAATTGCATATATAATTTGTATAATATATAACATTTAACTTGATAAAAAATTCATTTATTCTAGGAATATGGTATCTTATAACTCTTTGTTAGTATAAATATCTTGTTCAGTCTTACACGCAAGGAACGTGTTTATTTTTCCAAATCTGTACGTATATGTATGCACATGCATATATGTACGTATGTAGGACAATACCTACATTTGCGTGTTGCTGCAATTAAATATTTTTATTACTAAATCTTAATTGGACATAGTTGTGCGATTATCGTGCTTATATATACATATATATACAGGGTATCCCACCCTATGTTATAAAACTTTTACGGATAGGTGAATCTTTTAAAGATCTACCCATTCTTAAGAGTGATAATATGGGGAGGGACACTCTGTATAAAACGAAATTGTTTGCAGTGCTTTTTCCAGATAGCATTATGGATCATCAATTGCACTTTGTTAAATTGTAGTGTAGCTTTAATTTGCACACAGGGATAACATTATATCGACATTAAATTCTTAGAAGCATTTAATTTATTACTTTTTTATTTAATTTTTTTTTTTTTTTTAAATCAGTTCCATTGCTTTGCAGGTTGACCGGAAGTAATCAGGACTCTATGATTAATATTAATAGGCACATTCAATTTTTATTTCTATTTCGTTTATCTTTTAATACTGTGCCTATAAAAATTCAATTAAAATAATATCGCAATTAGGATTTGTAGTACCGCTATCGCGGTTGAAAAATTAAAATCACAAACACATTACCTTCTATTACATTTACTTAAAAATTTGATTTCTGTTTGTTGTTTACAGAAAATTATTTGTCGGTGGTCTAAGCTGGGAAACTACTGACAGTGAGTACTTTAAAAAAATTTATATTTGTCGATATATTGCGTTAAAAAAAAAAATTATTGATTTTTATTATAAAATGTTACAGGGGAATTAAGAGAACATTTCAGTACATATGGCGACATTGAAAGTATTAATGTTAAAACAGATCCTAATACAGGAAGATCGAGAGGTTTTGCCTTTATCGTTTTTGCCATAGCCGAAGCTCTCGATAAAGTAATTTTTTTTTCTTTTTCCGATGTCATACATATAGTTTATTGCTGTAAAATAAATTAAATTATTTTTCGTAGATTATGGCAGCTGGCGATCATGTTATTAACAACAAAAAAGTCGATCCTAAGAAAGCGAAAGCTAGGCATGGAAAAATCTTTGTCGGTGGTCTGACGACAGAATTATCCGATGAAGATATAAAAAAATTTTTTTTACAGTTTGGAAATGTAAATATCGTGTAAAAAAAATATAATTATCTATTATCTGTTTATAGTATATAAAAAAAATTGAAAGAAAAAATTATTGCATATTTCTTTTCCAGATTGTCGAAGTAGAAATGCCGTTTGATAAGACAAAGAACCAAAGGAAAGGTTTCTGCTTTATTACGTTTGAATCTGAACAAGTGGTAAATGAAATTCTTAAAACGCCCAAACAAACGATCAATGGAAAAACTGTAAGTTTCATCGACTTTTTATATCACAATAATGTTCAACTTAAAATGTTAATATTTCATAATTTAAAACTTGACATTAAATCAACATTATTTAATTCTCTTAACAGGTAGATGTAAAAAGGGCTACGCCTAAATTCGACATAAGCGGAGTGCGTGGAATGATGGGCCGAGGCAGAGGAGGAACTCGTGGTAGTCGAGGGCGTGGATTTGGAGGACAAGGTGGTTGGGGACAGGGTTACGGAGGCGGTTATGGCGGCGGCTATGGCCAAGGAGGCTACGGCGGTGGGTACGACGGTTATGGGGGATACGATTACTACGGCGGCGGTTACGGCGGTTACGGTGGTTATGATTACAGCGGATATGGTGGTGATTATCTTTTGTTCTTTACTATATAGCAAATTTTAGTAAATCGAATTTAAATTTAAGTAATGCCTCAGGTTGAGGTACTTTCTGTCACGAAATAGTCAGTATCCTGGCGATCTTCGGAGAGCATCTTCGCATCGTTTTCTTCGGATTAGAATTCTCGT